>NC_092815.1:211592572-211892572 GCF_023375885.2 Dermacentor andersoni | reverse complement strand
AGCTGACTCACTCTGTAAACCGTGCCTCCTCCTTGATCATTGCCGATGCGTGGTGAAGAAAAACGTGACTCGTGCATCATGAATCATGTGTTTATTACTTTAAAAATTGTACATGAGCACTCATTTGTCAGCTAACGATGTGAATAAAGAAAAAAAACTTGCGCGATCTGCACGTGGCACTTGTGAAAGAACGGATGACGCCGGAAAGTAAAGTGCTGGATCCTGGAAAACCAAGATGCATTCGCTAAACTGTTGCACAAGCGCAGAAAAAATAATTGGCATATAAAGTGCTCTATAGCTTCACACTTAAAAGAAAGAAAGTAAAATACTCCTCAATCTGCTTATGTATCCTGTGCAGTCTTGCACAGTACTGAGGGCTCCATGGCTATACAAATTATCTTGCGTCATTCGTTTGTATAATGTTAAAAGTTAACACACAGTGTAATTTTTCCGGCCATAGTTCTTGGGACTTGACAAGCTCTATGGTTTCACCGTGCTGTTTCTTTCTCTTTGTTTAAACCGATGACAGTGAGATATCACTCTTTTAAAAACTACTTTCCGTAAAATAGAAGTGTACACCGGAGCAGTAGCAGAGGCGAAGTTGGAGGATCTTCAGTCGCTTTTCTTGCTCTGAACAGAAAATAGAGAAAAAAACAAACGAAATAATGAGATCAGCTTTGACATGCAACGCATCGACTAAGCTCGATGTATCGATTGCAAGCACTTCAGCACAGGTTCATCCATGAAGCACTTTCGCAACGCCAATATGAAGGTATATTAAGTACACTATCCAGAAACGCGCCGTCACTGGATCGATCAACAGAAACATGCGATTAGAAGCGAATGCGGTACTCGGTTTGTCAGGCGCAGCCATGTAGCGATGCAACTCGTACAACAGATGTTTCAATTGTGCCTGACATGTTTACAGACGCCCTCGTGAAGGTATTGGTACTAAAGAAATGTTGCAACATTACCATACAGGAGCGAAACCACGGCAAGATTTCAAAGGTAATTTCTCGTAAAACGAAAGGCAGTTGTCAAATACAGGCTCTACGCTCTCTCCAGGGCACATAATTATACGCAGAAAGTTTACATGAGCGACAGGGCTCCGACCAACTGCTCCAGTTGACCGTGCTCGCGCCTTTCAACAATGTAGGCTGAATTCACGAAGCTTCTTGTTCGTAACTACCATACGTAGTTCGCTGTAGACTACCTTATGATCAAAATGAGAAAAATGAGCCTATGAGAAAAATGGGCACAGGTCTCTCAAGGTTTATTTGATCAAATTATGAACACCACCGACTCGCTCGGGTAAATAGACCAGTTCTGTATTACAGATTAAGTGCTGTACGTTATGTGTTACATCCACGGATTCCAATGAAACTTCTTACAATGGGAGTCTTACAGGGAGCCCGTAATGAAAAAAAAAACTTACCTTTAATAAGAGCATTTCATCATAGACTGCAGCTGGGCGCCCACCAATAATGCTATATCACGCCTAAAGAACTGGCGTAACACCTAGACGATCGTCACGTCGTTAAGCACTCGCATACGGTGCTTACGAAAGAGGGGCCAAATTAACGAAGCTTTTCGTTCGTAAGTGCTGATTGCCATTTGCCAGTCGCCTTCTCAATCCAAAGGCGCCGCGCAACATTACAAGTGGCTAGCATCTGCTCTTGCGTGCAATACTATCGTAAGGGCTTTCTCGTAATACGGAACAAGAACTTTTGTGAATATTGGCTCTCATCCTAAAGGTAAAAAAAGAGAATTCAAAAGGAACCGTTAATAAAGAATAGGGCACAGTGTCTCTGTGGTTGTTTTATATGAGATCCAACACGCGAAAATAATTTTGCCACGAGCTTTCTGGTACAGTTTCGCATGTCTACCATGTAAAGTCGAGTCGACCAAATAATGCAAGGTCGCTGCCTACTCACGCTAACGGTGTTGGGAGGGGCACGCGTTGTTTTCAGGTGCAGGGACTTCCAGCGTTCAACCTTTTCTTCGTTTGGCACGGCAAACAGGCGGTCCGCTCTTTCCGCCATCTCCGAGGCCACTCGCTCCAGCTCCAGCAGTAGTTTGAGCTGCGAACGAAGCAACGTGATGAGTCGGTCTAGGCTGCCCTGCAGAAAGAGACTGCTCACCGTGTCTGGCGGACTCAAATCGGGGTTGCCGGCGGAGGCACTTCTGCAGGCGGCCTGGCCTCGCAGAATGCGAGTTTTCAACCAAAGGTAGCTCAGGAATTCACGGAACGGCAACACTGGACAGGTCTGGTCACGACGCAGCCTTTGTAGCGTGAAGAGGCGCGCCACCTGGTAAAGATCAGATTGGACGTCTGCGCGACGTTTGCAACAGAAACGCGTACACTTGTTGGCACGTTGGTGAAGTTCTACCTTAAGTGACAGTGCCAGAAACGCGACGAAAATAAAGAGAAAGCCTGCCTGAAGGACCTTTCAAGGACGCCTCTAGAGAATGTGAGGGCCAAGCTATGCCTTCCGCAGACGTGGTCAAAGTTGTTGCCGATGATCCTGTCGACTGAATTCATTTGTGCAGCAAATGCCAAAATGTGAATGGTCGCTGCTTGCACGTTGCTGCCTCTTCGCGGCCCGTAACTTATGTGGCTTCATGCTGCATACCTTAGCGGAGTATGGCTTTTTGCTACTCTGGTGTCTCGCCTTCACACGTGCTCCCTCTCAGCTTGGTGAGCTGAGAATGTGAACAGACCACAACAGTTACCTGTGTGTAAAACACACGTACGACCTCGGTTTGATCCGGAGACAGGCTCTTCACGCAGGTTTCTCAACGTTTGAGCAAACGAGCGCACAAAAGGGCGAGAACTCACACAAACACTTCGATGAGACGACGTTAGCGTTTGCGAATCGGACGTACGAACGCTAACATTTTCGCTTGCTAAGCTACCATTGAAGCATCAGCGCCATTACATTACGGTGCGATCGCCAAAAAAAAAAAAAAACTGCTCGGCTGGTTCGATTGTCACCGTTGTCGCACAGTTCTCGACGTCTGTTCACAATGAGCGCCTTTGCAGTTCGGAACAGGGCACACCAGTGCAGCGCGGGCAGCGACAAGGTAACCCGGCCAGTGATCCAGACTATTCTTTAAATGTCTTATCAGGTGCAGTTTGCAAAGCTGATATCGTTTTTTATTTCTGTGTTACAAAGTTGTAAAGCTAATACTGCAGTTTTTGAAACCTTGCAGTTTTCAAAACATATTTTTGAAAAATATTTCTGGCATAAGTTGAAACTCCACTTCTTGCTATTGCTACGTTCCTCAATCTCCTTTTTAATACAACAAACTTCATCAAAATCAGTGCATAGGTTGCTGAAAAAGACTATTTCTCTGTTCCCATGTATTTAGATGAAAGCTGCCGAGTTAGAGCTTCCTCAGGTCTGGCCATGTTGAGCTGATGAGTGCAGCGCATACAATGCACGCTAACGATCGCGTCTGCTAAGTATTACATCCCTACGCGCTGAGGAAAATGCTTAGATTTTAAACCAAACGTCATCTGCATTTCTCCACGCGGACGCCGCGCTCCCAGCCGGAAAGTCGACGTCAATCGCTCAAGTGCGGCTACGTACAGGGTAGTGATGTGACGTCAGTCACGGTGACACGTGACTTCGAGAATTATTCAATGCAACACCAGTTATTTGTTTAATCTGTTGCTTCAATAGATGAGTTAAAGTTTAGAGAAATAACACATACGAACCGAACGTCTGCATGTTTTTGTTTTGCTTCGCACCGTAGCAAGTGAGATATGTACTACCGTTTCATCTGCTTGTTCCGACGTCCTACAGTCGGGCGCACAGAGAACGAAACTATGTCATTTTCTACCCCGCTCCAGTGCCGCGATCACGCTCCTTCATCCTCTCGCGCCTGCCTCAGTGCTCGTAATTGTGGCACTGACTTATACCACTAATCGGGTGTTCTCGCGCTGAGCGCGCAAAATCGTCCGCGGCACAAAACGAGACAAACGCAACAAACAGCTCGCCCGCGAGACCGCCACCGGAAGTGTGCCGCTTGACCAGAACGCAAGAGAGAGAGAGAAAAGAAGGCGGGGCCAGTGACGCATTCGTGACGCAATTCTCCGGCTCCGGTATGGGAGAACGCAGGGAAGGAGGAACGCTTGCAGACGATAGACGGTGCAAGTGGAGAGCGCGTCTGTGTTGGCGCTGACGCTCGGCTCTTGAAATCATGGGTTTACGGCACATCAAGTAGTTATATCTCTGCTATTAACCAACTAATTTCAAAAATTCTTGCGGTAGAACACTACTTAGAGCGGATATAATGACTTCCAACCTATAACCAAAATTTGCTATGTGGCCTGGTGAGGGACACTTTGAAATATAAGTGCCTCATAATTTATCATATAAGGAAGAGCCGCAATGGTTGTAAAATAAGCTTTTTAAGAAATTTTTATTCGTTATTCTTAGGAATCTTGCGTTATGAGGGGTAACATGTACGTCTACTTCCTACTGGGCCGCTATTGCAAACAAGGTGTCGAACAGAAAAAGAAAATACCGGTGCGGTTTGGGTTCGGGTTCAACGCGCTCCGATTTCGTTCTGGTTTCAGTTCCGGTTCGGAGAAATAAAATCTTATAAGGGTTCGCGAACCGGTTCAGGGCCGTAAACATTTCTTGTCATATGAAGGCTACACGCTACGCACCTCATGTGATACACAAGATGTGATAAAATACTATCACATCTGGTGCACGGTGACAGCAGCGGTAATGAAAAAGAGGAAAGGCATGTGCCAGATGAATTTAGTAAAGAGTAGTGCTCGTTGAGAACTCCACAGGCAATACTATAGAGCGCCACGCATCGATTTGAAGGAATGCGAACATGTTGAGATGGGTCAAATAACAAATTGATTTTTCTAAATCGAGACTGCGAATTCATAGACTGCCGAAGACGAGACCTGCTTACCCGATGGCTGGTAACTATTGTGCATAAGCAACCTCCTCCGTGTGCTAGCTCAGGAACTCGATCGCCAACGCAACAGCGGTCCTTCTGAACCATAAGCATTCATAGGGTTCTCCAATCGCATCAGTCTTTTTTAACGTAGACTCGAAGAACTGTTGTTGTCACTGCTATTTTCCAACATTCAGCTGATACAGGATGCGTGCCTGACGCCTGGAAGACTGCGCGCGTGATTCGCATATTTAGATCTGGTCATCGCTGCTTAGTCTCAAACTACAGGCCCATTTCACTAACAAGCATATGTTTTAAATTATTAGAGCACACAATACCATCCACCATCATGAGATTTCTAACAGAACACGATTTCTTCTTTAGCAATCAGCATGATTTCCTTCGTGCTCGTTCCTGTGAAACTCAACTGTTCGAATTGGTGACTGATCTCCACGAAGCCGTTCATGGTGCATTAAAAATAGGTGCTGCATTCATCGATATTGCAAAAGCATTTGACAAGGTTCTGCACATCCGCCTAATCATGAAACTTACAAATCTTAACATCAACAGTAGGATTATAAAATGGACAGCTAATTTCTAACTACCCGAAACCAATCAGTCTATGTGAACGGGCACTCATCTTCACTTTCGCATGTAAATCCGGCGTACCTCAGGGCTCGGTCCTGGGTCCAATCCTGTTTCTGATCTACATTAACGACATAGCTAGGAAACACTTTGTCTTCTACTATCAGATTATTCACGACTCTAATCTCTACAGATGAATAATTATTATCACCGAATACAAGAACTCATTACATTTAGACCTCGATAAACTCGCATTTCGATGTCACCAGTGGCAAATGGAAATTAACATTTCTAAAATTAAGGCCATGACGTTCACGACAGCACATAACCCAGAACTGAACTACTACACAATTCAGCGAATCCCTGCTGAAGAAGTGCCCACATTTAGATATCTCGGAGTTCACTTATCCTCTGACTTGCCTGGGAACCACCACATTAATATCATAACGAGCAAGGCATCTAAAACTCATTCGCCTCATTAAACGTAACTTATACTTGGCGAACTCTGCTACTAAACTATTAGCGTACACTACGCTTTCGTTCAAAGGTAGAATGCGCATCTATTAATTTTGAATCCGCATAAAACGTATCTGATCGATCAACTCGAAGCAATACAGCATAAAGCAGCAAGATTTATCAGAAAGAAATACCCTTGCAACTACAGTGTCGTATATATCGAGGAATCACTTTCATTGCCCTCTCTTCAAAACCGCCGGATAATAGCATTGTTATCACATTTTTCACGCGCTTTATTACAATGAATCCTTGTTCCGCGAATCTCACATCAATGCAGCTCATAGTACTCTTCAGCGTTTTGATCACCCATTTCAGTTGCGACCCTTTTCTGCACGCACTAATCTGTATAGTCGTACACCACTACTTTTGGCAATATAATTGAATTGAACTACCGAGGGAGATTGTATCTCTCATAAATCATGATCTTTTTGTTATCGAGTTGAAGATTTTCCTCAATTTGTCGTTATTTCTGTGTTCAGCGCTTACTTACTTATGTTTTTTTTTTCTGTATATAATTATATCACTATATCTTACCAATGTTCTTTGTACATTTGTTATTGTGACTGGCTCCCCCCCCCCCTTCTATGTGATGCCCAAATAGGCCTTTAGGGTATATGAATAGATGAATCAATAAATAAGCACTCGAATGAAACTATAACCTTGACGATACAGCACAGATCCAGGCATTGAGGTACCGACAACGCGAACAACGGCCGCGCAGTTTCCTGCTGGATTCTTTCTTTTTGTTTCTTTATAGACTTTTTGGTACGTCTTTGTCGGAGAGAGCGCACATTCACATTGTACTACATAAATTAAAACGCTAAACTTCCAGCCTGTAGCAAAGAAAGAAACTAGCAATTGACATGTCGCTCAGTGTTCTGCTTTTTCTTTTTTACATAATAGCAGGTGAGGACATTGATCTTTCTATACGATGAAAAAGGACAGTTTGTGCAAAATATCACGACAATTCTTTCTTAGGCAGCTGCACGGGGTGCAGTCTTGCGCGAACCAAAAAAGTACAAATCATGCACATTGCGCCCCGGGAAAGACTGGAAAAATCGAAAAGCGCTTTAATCTGCTCGGAGGCGCCGAACGTACGTTGAACCGTGGGCACGCAACAAAAACAAATTACGGGGTCTCTTAAGATCTCTCTTAAGAGGTGAACGGCGAAAGCATACTCTTCCTCCTCTTATCATTCACCTCTTTCTTTTTGCCTCTTGCTCTCCTTTCCTTTAGTCATTACTGCTCACTACTAAGCATTTTTAGTCATTTGTAATCAATTGTGGTCCTTACAAGCCGTCGTAAGACATGTTGGTCATATCATAATCATTAGTAGTCATTACAAGTCATTAGTAGTCATTACTACTCTTTACTAGACATTTCTAGGCATTTCTAATCAATTGTGGTCATTGCAAGCCGTCGTTAGACATAAAAAGCAATTAAATTATGGGTTTTTACGTGCCAAAACCACTTCCTGATCATGAGGCACGTCGTAGTGGAGGACTCCAGAAATTTCGACCACTTCAGTTTGTTTAACGTGCACCTAAATCTAAGCACACGGGTGTTTTCGCATTTTGCCCCCATCCTCTACCAATCTCTATTATAACGTTATCATTCACTAACTGTCACTATCAATCACTTTTCATTTTTTAATCTGTCCTTAATCTGTCTTCACATGGCGTGACGACGCTTCGGCGGATACTCCGGCGGTCAGGTCTGCTCATACAAGCTTCACTATGAGCCTAGAAAGGCTTTCGCCTTAAAACACATTTCCCGTGACGTAAGCGCCGTTGTTGCTGGGCGCTGAGATTCATATTACCATATTATCACAACATTCATATTAGTCACCGCAGTGTTGCTGTTGCAAAATGAACTGTTTGTTTTCCTCTTTCTTTTTTCTTTTTTTTTCCCCTTCTGGAGAACATCGTACCCGCCGTGGTTGCTCAGTGGCTATGATATTGGGCTGCTGAGCACGAGGTCGCGGGATCGAATCCCGGCCACGGCGGCCGCATTTCGATGGGGGCGAAATGCGAAAACACACGTGTACTTAGATTTAGGTGCACGTTAAAGATCCCCAGGTGGTCGAAATTTCCGGAGTCCTCCACTACGGCGTGCCTCATAATCAGAAAGTGGTTTTGGCACCTTAAACGCCATAATTAAAAATTGGAGAACATAGTTATTTTTGTTCTCCGTTGTTAGGAATGGCCTACCTAGGTGGCAACATGCAAGTTTTCGCAGCCAGCTGCAGCTGCGAGCGTGGCGAGCTTCCTTCAACACCCGCCGCGGTGACTCGTTTCGTAGGGACCCCGAGGTGGCGCGCCAACAACCCCTCGGCGCCGATATGAGTAAACCCGATCGGCGGATCAACTATTGTCAGTGAAATCGGCAACGCTTTCACGGTTCGACTGAAGCAGGGGGATTTCCTGGAAGGAGATGCCTTGCGGTGCCTTTTCACGGGCCTTTGAAGACGCCAGACAATGGACAGCGGCGGAGAACACTGTGCGAGCTCTGGAATTTAGAGGCGCCGGACAAGGGACAACCGGTGGCCACGATGCCTGGTCAGCTCGGGGAACCAACGCGCCTTTCAAGACTCAAGATAATGGGCAAGCGGCACGTCGACTGCGCTGACGTTTGACGCTGCTAATCGGCAGTGAAAACCGTGCGTACGTGTGTGTGTAAACCGTCCCGCAGAGAGGCGGCTTGTTTACGATGCCGTCGAACGTTTTGCCTCACCTAGGGATCTAGGGAACACGAAGTGTTTAAAAACGGCTGTTTGTCGGCTGCTAGGTGTGCTCGTCGTCGTGCTCTTTGATCGTACTCGTGAGCTGTGTGCTCGTTTGCTGTATGCTTCGTCTTGCAGGCTCCATTTGGGAGTCACGCTAGACTGTGTAAATGTATCCCATGTTTAAGATGTAAATACTGTAAATAAATCCCACTCGCCTAGTCCTGTCGCCCCAAGTTCATCCGATCGTCCTACAAGCCCGACTCCAACCCTTACACCGTGTATCCTAGCGTGAGCGTTTTAAGGTATACCTAGTACCAGTAGCAAGCCGGCCGTTTATAAGCAGACCGAATCGGGAGCTTCAACAGAAGCGGCAATTCTGCGGTGCTCCTGAAACTAAGTTTCGGCTGTGGGACAGAACCGGCATATGACCGAGTTCAGAGATGCAAGCCTGTTTAGACCTATCCCCCTTCTTGTAAACAACACAACTCGTGAGTCGTAACAACCTGCTAATGGGGTGTGACGACTGGAGAAGTAAATGTTTTGAAGAATCACTCATCTATTAGGCCCCCTATTTGCTTCAGCCGTTTCGTGCCGAACCGGTAACCATTCTATTTTTCAGTTCGGACTCGGGCGCGCTCTAAGAATACCGGTTCGGGTTCCGGCCCGGTTCCGGCTAAAATTCCGGTTCGACTACGGATTTCGGTTCGACATCCTGATTGTAAATACTACGGATAACCAGTTCGATTCGTAAAGATTTGGTTAAATTGAGGATAATCTGAAAATGGCATTGCTAAATGAAGAGGAGTAGAGGATATTGCTTTGTATTCTAAGGAAGGAAAAAAAATTGAGATTTACACAACAGTAAGACGAAGCTACGAAAGGAACCCGTGCGGGCTTCTCAGAAAGAAAGCTTCACACTTGAAGAGAAACTTTACCTATTCCAGAAATTGAACCCTCGACCACGGAAGCCCATGGGGGTGAACAAATACTTTTTCAACTGCGAAACTTACGGGCTTCTTGGAGCAAGAAGTAGGAAGAACAAGTAGGTTTCGCAGTTGAACAAATATTCGCATATTCGCTCGCATTACCAAATTTAAATTTAGCACGTCTAACCATATAATTTTACTTCATAGCTTCATGTATACTGGCGTGTGGATAATAATGTTTCCCTTTCATGAAGCTTCCCCCCTTGCAGACTGCTGCAGAACTGAATTGCTAAATTACCTAACTCTGCAGGCATCGCGTTTCTTTCTCGTCCCTTGTTTAAGCCTCTATTATTCGTCACTAAATCATAAGGCAGTGCTCAATGGCATAAAAGGATCTGCTTAAGGGGGCAACTCAATACAATTTCATTTTGGCTAACTTGGTTTGTTAATTGTTATCAATCAGAGGATATATACATTCCAAGTATCCTTGACAAAGCCAAAGAAGGAAACTCGTCCAATTATTTTTACAGCCTTTAAATAGCACTTCAGCCGACGACACAGGCACCTTGCTGTAAGCGGGTGTGACGCAGATCAAAGAAACGTGCATGTGTGCTAATCTCGCGGCCGGGCCGGAGTATGCAGGCACACGCTGGCTCCCAACTTTCTGGGTTTTGCCATTTTCGGCAAACGGTAATGGTTTAAGTTCTGGTATCATAAAAGTCCACATTTTTCTAGCTTTTCACAGAGCGCCCGCTCGCATTACCAAATGTAAATTTTGCACGGAAGCTGCTTCATATCTACACTATCCGAAACTAGACTTTTGATTACATGGTCAAAAATATAATTGGAGCTGATCTCCAAGCAATCCATTTTATTACGTCGAGGTTCCTTGAAACGACAATAGTAAACGCTGGTTTTCAATGATCGTCCCACAATTATGCCAAGAGAAAAATATTCGCTGGCCTCACAGGTGGGGATGGGGGCGGCGCTTGTGACCCGACGATGGCGGAATCCACTTCACGCGGGGAATAAAAGCAAACGGAGGAACACGCTTACCAAGGCGAACACCAGGAATCCACCGAATACGGCGGCGAGCATGCCGATCAAGCTGACGAGGCGGCTGCTTCCAACGAACTCGCAGCCGTCTGCTAGCAGGACAGTGGGTATCCTCAGAAGACGGCCCGACGCGGCCACGCTGCCGCGCAGCAGACCCCGCTCACGTCCTTGCTGTGGTCGTAGCAGCCAGGATGATGACGCAACCAAGAATAACCAGCAGAGCTAAGGAGAAACAAATGTGAGAAATGTATGGCAGCTTCGAATGCAGCTACCAATTGGTATTAAATCAGTAGAATTTTGGTACTCAGTAGGCATTAGCATTATATCGCGGTTATGTAAACCCGTAGAGAGCGTGCGTTACCCAACGTGTAGCAGACTCCCGCCGCTTCACGAACGGAGGCGCCCACGATGATGATGATAATGATTTATTGGCATCTACTTCTAAACGGGCCAGCGACAAATAATCACCTAGCCTGCTTGAGCTAATTGGGCCAATCTATACATGCTTTTCACTCTACCGTTTTATATGCCAATCTCCTTAATCTTATTGGCATCTACTTCTAAACGGGCCAGCGACAAATAATCACCTAGCCTGCTTGAGCTAATTGGGCCAATCTATACATGCTTTTCACTCTACCGTTTTATATGCCAATCTCCTTAATCTTATCTCTCTTCCTTAAAACCTTTGTTGATACCTTGTACAGTTAACTATATTTAGCGTACCCGGTCCTATTAATCTCCTCCCTGCTTTTTCTTTTTTCGCTAATACTCTAAGCGTCTCTTTCTTATCTCGATTTGAGCGACTCTTGTTGAGGCGCTTCTTGTCACCGATACTCCAAATGCCTCTTGCTTATCGCGGGTTTAACATTACAGTGCATCTGGCGACTGCTTACTGTCAAAGCTTCGGGCTCCTCAATGTATTCGCGAGCCGTTTCGGTCACTCCTCATTATTTTGTGTCCCGCTCGTTGAGGCCTCCCACAAACTTCCATTGCACATATAGAATGCCAATTACGTCATCGTGCAACATGGCGGCGTCTGGTCTGCCTAGGTCTGCCCGCTTGAGGCCGTGCGCGTAGCCGTTTCTAACCCAGTCGCCCTCTTCACGGGAAGTGAACGGTGTTTTAGACTTGGGCCACGCTTTATCTCATCTCGCGCCTCCTGGGCCTGGGGCTGGTGAACACCTTTAAGGAGCTGCGAGAGGCACACTTGATGAACTAATACACGAGAATCTCTAAGACGCCGTCGGGTCGCCGCTTCCTTGCCCGACTACACATCCATCATTCAATACATACGGAAGAGCGCGTACATATCCCATCACAGCGGAGGTATGCCCTGCACGTGCGCCCTCTTCCGGTCAACATGATACGAGAGGACCATAGTGGCAGACGGCTCGCGAGGGCGCAAGCCTTGGCTCGACACTACGGACCCAAACACGGAGTCTTCTACGTGGACGCCTCCGGCCTGCACCATGGGGGTTGGTACACGGCCGCAGTCGTCCACCAAAACACTGCAGTGAATGGACTCACTTTCCGGGCACACACCATGACACACACGGAGGTAGTTGCCATCGCGCTAGCCGCCGCAGATCAGCACTCGCGGGTCATCATCACCGACTCGAGGGGTCCCTGCCGCAATACTGAGCAGGGGCACATACCGTACCTTGCCTACAGAATTTTGCAAAACAGCGACTATGTCGGTGCCCCCTCGCACCGCACGATTATCTGGACTCCGGCTCATACGGGCCTCGAGCGAAACGAGACGGCCGAGGCCGTCGCCCGCGCGCTCACTTTCCGGGCACCACCCTCGTCCCCCACCGACCCGGAACCCGAACCCAATCCCGTCTACACTTTCCAAGAGATCGTTCAGCTCTACCAATGTGGCCATGCCATCTATCCTAAGCCCTGTAAGGGCCTCACAAAGGCGGAGGAGCGCATTCTCCTTAGCCTTTACACCAAAACTCTGCTGTGCCCGGCAGCCTTAAAATACTTCGACCCCGCTTGCACGGGGATGTGCCCGCACTGTGGAGAAAAGTCCTCAGACATTTTCCACGTGGTGTGGGCATGTCAAAAAACCCCAAATCTAACCCACCTACACAATCCTTCCCGGGAGGACTGGGAGGCAGCCCTGCTCGGCTGCTCTGACCTGACGGCCCAGCGGGCCTTGGTCGAGCGGGCTTGGGCGGCGGCCGACGCCAATGGGCTCCCGTAAGGGGGAGCCCACCTAGTGTTTGTTAAGGACAGCTCCCGCACCCTCCCTGTACAAAACTTCTCCGAATAAATGTTGTTCAGACAGACAAACAGAGGCAACAAGGCTCGAGCGTTATCTCGGCGGTCTTCTTGATGTTTATTATAGATATCTAGAATGAAGGCACCGCTTATAGGGACACACAGGTAGCTGGCGGTGTCACTATAACAGAACGGTGGCTGCATGTGTACGACGAAATATTGTGCGCGATAAAACAAAGCGCCACCGTTTCACTGAACAGAAATCGGCATCTTTTGAGCAGGGCAGGCGACACACACTTACCATTGCCTTGGATTGGCGTAGCTCCATGCAGCATACACCAACATATATATGCTCCTATCGCTCGTGCATCAACGGTCAGACGCATCAAATCGGGTTTAAATATATGCAAAGACTCCTTAACGCATTCCCCACTTGCCTGAGCTTCTCGTGACTAAACTTCACTTTATGCTTCACTGACGTGTGCGACAAACCTGCATGCCTCCTTTAGAAACGACTGCTGCATCGACGGAAAAAAAATCAACAGAATTCGCAGTTCCGGCGGTAGCCAATTTTAGTTCAGGAATCAAATAGCCCTAAAAATACTCTAAGTGGGAAATTAAAATTTGATTTCCGTTGAAAGTGACTTTAATGCTTTTTTTTTCAGCCTCTTGCATTTTTTCCAAGTAAATTTTTCTCCCACATTGCAAACGACCTTTACATGGCGTCGTCCCGAAGTTGCATCACACAACAATATTTCAAGTCAAAGAGGTGCGTCCTTACGCTGGGAATACTTCAAGAACGAGTCGAGTGTGAACCCCGACACGTTAAGAAACATCAGTCGAATCGAACAAAAGCGTACGCAGTGAGAAAAAAAGAAGAAGAATGCGCAAGTAAGTAACACAATGTGACAAAGGGTGCTTACGACAAGGTATACCAGCTGCTTTCGCCACGTCCTCAGCTGAAGCAGGATGGGAAACCCGTGTGGATGCCTGCTTACGTAGACACCTCGGAAGATTCCGAGCATCGCCAAGAACAGTAAACATCCAAGTAGACTTTGGCAAGCCTGGGGAAAGTTGCGTGCCACAAAAACCACAAGCTCAAGAGACACTTCGTTAGCCTCGAACAAGTTTAGTTTGCACGGTCTCCTACGTCTATATAGAACACCTCCTCATTATCCACGCCAGTACTAAAACATTTCCTGCGAGCTCGCGTGAAAACTAAGTTGCTATTAGAGCTAGAATGATGTAATACTAATGAAGCCCTTGGACGACAATGACAGGCCAGCAGCAAAGAAAGCTCGATAATCAGAGCGCCCCGGGCTTTTGCACATTCGATGCCACGTTATATTATGCTCAGGAAGGTATGAGGCAGCACGTCCCCTTCGAGTCAGTTTTACCATTTCCCACAGCTTGTAAGCAAGGCCGAATGAAGCGAAGGCCGCGTGCTCGAATTATGGCATTTCGAGCACGCTGTTGGCTCGCACAGGCATGAACAAAAGAGTAAGTATTGTAACAACTACATCATCAAGTGACACACGCTTACTATAAAATACTCTGGCCATTTCCGAGCATGTGCACACCACATCTGACTCGATGAAATCTGTTTGTGGTACATGTATACCTAATATAACAAGGTTAAACACCAAAGAAGGTGTGGAGCACACACAAGAGGCTGCGGACGAGCAGTGCAACCGCCTTTCCATTGCAACTGCGCGAGGATGCCATTCTTAGGCCACGGAGCGCTCGAATCGGCCGATAGCCACCAGCAGAGGCCGCTTAGACACTTCTATAAAACGTAGCATTGCTACACGTACATTGCTTAACATTTGGCTCATGACTAGCTTGAGTCCTTAGTCTTTATTTGTTTCGGACATGTACACTCTTTGTCAAAAGTATGCGGGCTACGTTGCCTCCGACAGTCAGGCTCACTACAGACTATGTAGAGGAGTTCCTGTAGTAGGCCGTAAGTTCGAATGCCCTGAGGAATCAACAGAATCTTTGTACCAGAGGCCTGGACTACGGAGTGTCCGGAAGGCCACGTGAACCACAACGCACACCCGAACGACAAATCTATGGTGAAAGTGCGAACTAGCCCATATACTTTTGATAAAAGCTGTACGTCACATGGCTGAGAAGGTGGGAAAAAAGACAATCGTATCGTGGTTTCACAAAGCTCCCACCTCCCAGAAGTACACTATGCCGTAGAATATGAATTAGTCGAACTATCACTGTTACGTCATCTCTCAGGAAATTTATCAATGTTGTGACCGCTTCGATAGCATTATGGGTCCATCGTACACAATCTAATATCTTGAGCATGGCGAACGCTGCAATGATAGATTTTGGAACCGACGTGAGCACCATCGACTGCTTTGGAATGCACGATTATAGGCTTATTCGAGCAGTGTGATTTGGATTGACGACAGCCCACCGTGCTCGCCGCAATCGTCACTGTGTGGTGTTCTGCATCTGGGAACAAGTTCACGGAATAAACAGTAACATTGCTCCAGGTTATTCTTTCAGTTAGTGTTTCTGTCCGAGCAACATCACTAACTCGTGAAAACACAGAGCGGTAAAAGCGTCACTACATCTCTTGGCAAACAAGAAGGCTAACATGGCGACTACGAACAAATTGAAAACTCACGCTGTCCGTCACAGAGAGTCTTTCAACCACCGCAGACAAGTCTTCTTCGTCGTGCAGGTGAGACGAAAGATAGCATCGATAGCTTGCCCGGATGAAGTAGCAAATGCAGTAGCACACACCACACATAACAACGGATATCTGAAAGCGAAGTCGATATAAATGTTTACTGGACACATTACATGCAATAGACAACGAGGAAAGCTCTCCAGAAAATACAATTCCCTGAAGATAACCGAAAAAAAGTAATTTTATTCTGAGCGAAGTTAACAGTATTTCCCCTTGCACAATTCCCAACACTGCATAAAGTCTCAGTGCAAAATATACAGTGTACATAACGTATGACATCCTAATTTCTATGGTTGCGAACGGCACAGCAGGAGTTGTTACAGCGTAAGCTGTTATGGGCTCAATCCACAGCCGTTTCAGTTGGCGATGTTGTACACCGCCGCCGTCAGTCGCAGCCATCGCCAGGAACGAGATAAAAATACCGAGTTCCCGCCGGGACCGAATCTGGGCTCTCTGCGCTGGAGTCAGCTACCCTACCACTGAGCCACGCCAGCGCTTGCTAGCTGCTGCGGAAACATGACCTATACAGGCGTCCTAGCATGCAAGGAGTCACGCGATGTGACATTTGCGCCGCGTAGCGTCGATACGTGCACATTTTGCATTACAAGTGCATATTATTGTACTAGGTGGCACGCCATGTAGCATTTGCATCGTATCATATGCCACGTGTCACGCAATGTGAGAGGCGCGCTGCGCAGCGTCAATACGTGCAAACTTTGTATGCAGTTGTGTTGGGTTTCATGTGGTGTCGCGATATGTAGTAGTTGCATGGTGTCGTGCCACGTGTCAGGGGATGTGACATGCGCACCGCGTAGCCTCAATATTTGTTTTTACTCTTCGGTACACGTTACGGGGCCTCCTCGCAAGGTACGAACCGCTGCTGAAGAAGTGAATCGTAGAACTACGCGTGCGGCTGCAACCAGGCGACGTTGGGCTCAGCAGACTGCTGTGCAGAGAGCAGCACAAGCCCAGCTCACCATCGACGCGGGGCAGAGCGTTCAATTCGTTCACGTGACGAGGAGTGTGTTTCAATAAATGCGTGCAAATTGAAACATTGCTTTCCGTATACTCAGTACTTGCAGTTGCCGTCAAGCAGTTTACGACGGTCTCCTATGGAGCTGCTACTCAAGCTTACGCTATGAGTGTGCTGCGTGTGCCGTACAGGCCTCTGGCATTCTTTTATTCAAAAGCTTACCCAACTCCATCATTTTCGCACGAAGGGTTCTTGCGGGCTAGAAATTTCTTTGCGACTGCAATTATATGGACACTCCACGAGAATTTTTGCCGTCGCCGCGACGTTCCGTATAAAGCCTAATGTCCATAAGGTAGCGCCCCGCGCGCCGTACATATATTCTGGGTGCGAGGGAAAGTGAGAGGGTAAGCCGACAAAGACGGTGGCGTGATGCGCACCGGCTTCCAGCGCGCCCAATTTTGTAGGTTGGCATCGCTTCCTCTAGCCCGGCCGTGGCTGCCCGGTTGTCCGCGAGGCTGAGTGCATACGCGGCCCGCGATCCGTATTTCGGAGATAATCTGCGGCTGGCGCAAAGGCTAGCAGCGATGGCTGGTGGCTTCATGAGCGCCTAGTGTTGCGAGGTCGCGCTATCCCAGGTAGGTCACGTTCGCTCCCCGCTGCCAGTGCTCTTCTTCGCACCAGCATTGTGACAGGGAGGGATCACGATAATAGAGCGATACGCGTTCATGCTTGTCTGTGTGCGCGTGGCACCATGCTTGATTTGATTAGTGATCGAATGTTTACTGCAATTCATACAGTCGGTAAACCTACGAACTTCGTGTAGTTGTCTAATACCTTGCCTACGCTTTAACGATTTTGCCTTTCGTTCTAACTGCGACCTTTTTAAGGTAAAATAATAAACGACGTGATTGAAAATGAGGAAGCCACAGTTTGGATATAATAGAGGTCGTGGTATAGAGCTGTTCTGGTTAATTTAAACCTACTGAGCTTTGTTGACCTGTATAAACTTCGGTGCACAACGTTTTCGCATTCTGCTGGCACATAAGGGCAACTGCCGCGGCAGTAATTCGAACCCGCGATCCCTTGTTCAGAAAAGCAGAATGTAATAACCAATTTTGGTGGCGCAATTACTGTATTTTGATAGGGTACATATCAGTATTTTTCTGCAAGTGGCGCTAAATCAACATCATAATGCAATACGGCAGGAATTCTCGAATAATAAGTTTATCCTAGCATGGTAGTGCATGCATAGTTCACTACGGCTGTCAAAAAAGCAGTCTGCGAACTCAACCAAATTCGTCCTAACCGTTTATTCTTCTCCAGACCAGACCAGCGCAGCTTAATTAAATAAGCTTGAAATGGCAATTTTTCGTTTCTACCTACCTCGTGGATGTTCCAGAATTGACAAAGCAGCGGCCATTTCAGCTTCAGGCCCCTCCAACATAACGATCTCAACTTGCAGCAAAGAATTGCTAGGAGGCATACCTGGAGTTAAACGAAGATAATATTGCATAATTATTACACTTCGAAAAAAAAAACGTAGAGAGACAAACACACAAATAAAAATATCTATGAGGATATAGATCTATATACCCCGAAAATTACACGGTTTTTATCTTTATTTCAAACGGCCCCTTGTTCTTGTTGTCATCTAAGTCAGTGTCAGGTTATCACGTGGCTTCCGGCGAGAATGGCAAATTCACAGCCTCATTTTCTCGTCGCCGCGAAATACCTCACGCTGATTCTGAGCCGATGGTTCAGAGTAATGATGGTTCATAGCCGAAGGAATCGCTAAAGTCTGCTGCTCTTATTTTATTACCCTGACAAGGGAATGTTCAGAAAAGTACTATGCTGATTTTTCTGTAATGAACAATTGCGCAGTATATGGCGGCCGGTATATCGTTAATATGGTGGTTACTTGGCAGCTGGTGCATATTTCTCGCTTTCGTGCATTAACTGCATGATGAGAAAGAATGAACAAAAAACAACAGTGCGCTAACCTGCAGCGAATCAGCATTGTAGAATTCGTAAGCTGCAACATTTTTTACGTAAATGTGTATTGCAAGAAGGCTAACTTGACCCCTTCCTAAAGAATCCGTTGCAAGTGCCGGACGTGGCCCTGGTGACATGGGCACAAATTTATCCGATTAAAGCTTACAGACAAAAATGCATCCTGAATCTACATCTGGTTACCATTATTCTATAAAATAAATTATTTTAGTTAAATTGTGTGGTTTTACGTACCAAAACCACAATATGATGATGAGGAACGCCGTGTTGGAAGACTCCGGATTAAATTTGACCATCTGGGTTTTTTAAAGTGCATCTAAATTTAAGCACATGGGCGTTATTGCATGTAGCCCCCATCGAAATTATTATTATTTCGTGCCGTACATCGCACTGTGAATTGCAGTGTTAAGTTGACCTATGTATGGTACGTGAAAACGTAAATTGTCATCCACCCAGATTATAGCAAGAAGTTACAAAGAAACCCCATGCGGGTTCCTCAGCAGGTGAGGAAAAATATGTCCTAGACCGGGAAAGCGAACCTGGAACCAACGCATTTCCGGGGCGGTCGCGCGACAGTCTGAGCTAACCAGTCGTACGCCGGAGACGCAGAAGATCTGTGCGATTCGGAACTCCACCTCTAAGAACCCCGCCGTCAGCGGTGAGTCCGAGTGAGGAAGCATGTGTGCAGAAACGGAGACATGGAAGTTGGTCCGATTGAAGGCGCACGTCTGAACTACTGCCAAACAGCTGGAAGAAGACAAAAAGAGCACATAGTGGTGATCTATGATATGTACATGTTACAGATACATTCCCTATATATTGAGAGACTAAAGCTAAGCTGCTATCTCATGACAGTGTTGACGCTATTAAGAATAGATGATAAGTGAAACGGCCAGCAGATATCTATCATGCCACTTATCACATGACTACCTCAAAAGCGTGCAGGAACAACTACTTCAAAAGTGTTAGCACTAGTCCTAGCCTGATGTCATTGTGTTGTTACTACTTCTCACTGGGCATCCTTCCTATATAACAGAATACCAATGAGCCCAATCTGCCGCCCTTATAAATTTAGAAAGCGTTAACGGAGGCCCACCTGAGAATTTTCAGAGCATGATTGTACAGTTGAAGCTTAAGTGCAGGGTCCCGTACGGCCGCATCGTCTGAACGTTCATGACACCTGAAAAGTGAAAGAAAATGGCTATTGAAATGGACATCTCTCTTGTTAAGAAGGCCGCGGAAGCCCGCGAAAAGTACCGTGCGACTACTCACACGGCACATTTTCGTGCTCTGCGGGCTTTCTTTCAGGTTCGGAAACAAATTTATGTAGCCCGTATTCAGCAACAAAAAGTTGGATAATAAATTTTTCGAATGTTCTACAATTCTCTCATTGACACTTTTGCTTTGAATATAATATTTATGAACTTGATTAAATTCATAATAGGTAATTACGTAGTTGCGCGAAATACAAAAAAAAAACTCTTTTACAGAAAAGAGTCTGACTTGCTCCAGGCGACAAAAAAGAATATTCTCTTGCTTCTGTCTAGCTACATGGTACTTGAGTATCATAAAATTTTGGCGCAAGTTACGCGGGACACATAATATACGAGAGTGCGTATGTGAAGAAGGTGCGTCGTAAGAGCTCCGGCGGCATTGTGAGCCCGCGCCCATACACGTACTCAAATGTGAGTAGACACGCGTTTGGCGAGCGCTCTGATCGAGTGGCGTCCCTGGGAAGAAGGCGAGCATGCAGTGAAAAACGAGCGAGCATGGCGGGGCGGCCGCGCCATTTCTCTACGCGCTCTGTTTTTCAAACGCTCCTCCCGATCCCCCACCCTTCCGCGGGTGAGCCCTCCCTCCCTACTCCGTGTCGTCCTACCATGGAGGAAGGAAAAACTAGGATAGGTCTTGACGTCACTCTTTGTGAAGCTCAGCGACACCGGAAGTTGGCGTTACTCCTCCGCCATCTTGTCGTGGCAGGTTCTCCTCTCTTGTTCAGATTTCTCGCCTTCTGCGCTAACCCCGCTGGGCTGCGCGGACGTGCGCACACCGTAGGGATCCAACCAAGGGATCCAATCGCGGTGTACACCACCGTGATACCGTTGCATGTCATTTCGGCCGAGTATTGTGCTCTAGCCTTGAAAGAAGTTCCTAATGAACTCTGCAAGTTAGACTGCGAGGCCAGTCCCCCGGTACTTCTGCCGGCTTTTCCGACTATAAATATGTGCATTCCTGCCTGCAGTGCGAGAATGCACATGTGATGACCGTCAGCACACTTTATGCACATCACGAGCTATGGCAAGCCCATCTGCAGTTTATGAGAACAAACGTGTATGCTGGTCGTGGCTTTATAGGAGTCTCTTTCTTTATTGAACAAGTTTCGGGCGGCCGCGCACTACGGAGATATGTGACGAGCCACAGCGCGCCGACGAAGAGGCCAGCAGAGAAGAACGTCGTTACGTGTATAAATGCACCGACTGCGGCCTGAGGTATATTGTTCTCACAGTAAGTGAAGCTTCACGGAAACAAAGTTCTGGGGCATCATCGGCGCGTATGCCTGCAGCTAGCGCGTAGACCGGACCGTTTGGTGTGCGCCCAGTCGTACATGCGCAGACGACGCTTGCTACTCTGGCGCCATCCCGTAGCCATCGTCGCCGCAGAGCCTGTCTTGTGCGGCATTGTGCTTTTTTAGAGCGCAGCTCTTTGGCGTCCGTTCCTGGGTTTCGCGTCGTCGTCGGCGTTGTCGTCGGCCTCGTAACCAGCTCCGCCCCCCTTTCATCCCCCCAGCGCTAGCAGCGACCGACTGATACCGCTGGATGCCGCTGACGCCGCTAGAGAGTCGAGATAACGTGACTGCATAGAACACCGTCGCCGCCATGCAGAAAGAGGAGGAAAGGGTCCCCCCCCCCCTGTTCTTGTGTGGCGGATAGGGTACTCTTCAGTTGCCGACGCGCCGGTTATTTCACGTAGGCCCCGGCACGTCGACGAATACGTGCCCACCTTCCCACGGCTAGACCTGGTTCTTAGCGCTGCGGAAGCGAGGGTATCATATTGTTTGTGTCGGCATCGGCGGCGTTGTCCCTGAAACCAACTGCGCAGCTGGGGTTGACTCACTATCGGCGTCAGCGGCATCAGTCAGTCGCTGCTATCTCTTCCCTCCTCCCTTTATCGTGTTGTCCGCTTGCTGCGCGCGCTTCTGCCCCCATCGTTTGCCGCTGGGTGTACACGCCGCCCCCCTCCCCCCTCTTCCTGCGAGTCTCCGGTTGTCAAAGCGCCGGCTCGAACTTAATTCCTTTCTTCGCTCCTCCTCCAATGCAACCCCTGTGCGGTGGCAATCAGAGAGCCAGATCGGTGGCGGCGGATGTGTATATGTGCACCGCCCGAGCCGAAATTGCCGCTGCCGTTCGCCCTGTGCGGTGGCAATCAGAGAGCCAGATCGGTGGCGGCGGATCTGTATATGTGCACCGCCCGAGCCGAAATTGCCGCTGCCGTTCGCCACTGCGAAATTATCTTGCTGGTAGTAGCTGCCTACTTCGCCCCTACCGCACTCACGAAAGACGTCGTGCACTTCCTGCAACTCGCATTAACCGTCCATCGATCCATACCGATGTTAGTAGTGGGGGACTTTAATGTTGACATAAAGACAAACAGCAATTTCCTAACACTTATGCGGGAGAACATCCCGTTCCTCTCGCTCGTAACGCGTCCCACGGCTGTGACAACCTCGCGAGGCACTTGTATAGATCTCGTCTTTGAGAATCAAGCATTGGTGTACCAAGTCGAACATATATCAGTCTATTTCTCCGACCACAAAGCTTCCTTCATGACTGTCAAGAACTGTTAGTGGAGTCTTTGTTAAAGGAATACGTGTGAAAAATAAAAAAAAATTCTGTGATAGCGCATACATGTGTTGCTCGATTTCTTTGCCTCAATCTATCGAAAAGGTGAAACAGCTTATTTGCTGCGCTCAAATTTCGCATTAGGAAGTAACGTAATCGTCGGTAATTTTTTCTCTCGCTTTTGCCATGCCCTCCTCCTCCGCGTTCGCTCTTTCATCCTTCGCTGTGCTCGTTCGCTCGGTTACGAGGGGCGCCGACGCAGACGCCGACGCAGGAACGCGCTCCTAAGAGCTATGCTCTAACATAATGGCTTGCTCGGTAAGTCGAGCAGCCGCGGTCTCGCAAATTACAAGTCTGCAAAATCCTTACAGTCATGAATTACAAAAAAGTAAAACTTTTTTACATTTATGTACTACTTATGACTGTTTCGAAACACTGAATTGTTTTGAAACAGTGATCCAAGAACTCATGTAATTCCACAATGTCTGTAGCATGCTACAATGATCAATACAAAGTCCAAGGTCAATGAACTAACCTAAGTTAAGAACAACTGAGTTGTCTTAAGGTGCCAATCATGTAATTCAGAGCTCCACGTGCGGCACCTTACCTTTCAAATGTAGCATGGCCAGCTTCTTGTGTGACAAGTGGGCACAAAGAGTGGTTTCTGTTGAACCCCACGTGTTCGCCGTGAATACACACCCGGGAAGGCTGCAGAAGCACTGATCCGGTGGCAAGAAGCAGGCTGTGAGAGTCATCATCGCACAACGTGGTGAGAAGCTGTCTCTCCGGCCGACGACCGTGGGGATCGCAACCGACTCCATTCGTGCTGCAGCGAGATTGAGGAGCACGAGTAATAACATCTTTACACACTTTGACTAAAGTATAATCACCTTAAAAAAAGAAACGATAAGGCCTGTCGACATACATGCTCTGGGCACGACGATCAAACAAAAGGTGACCACTTTATCGTCATCACTTGTGCCGAAAATTGCAGCTCATCGAATTTTGCCCACAAATATCACAGCCTGTTTGAGTTTGTGCCACCTGCGACTAGACAGCAGCGTGGCGATAATAAATTTTTCTGCCACACATTTTCCGCGGCAGTGGGCCCAGAAACAGTAAAGTAATTCAACTCTTAAAACATAAAATTCACTAATTACCTTTTTTACTGTGCCTGTCAGAGCACACGCTCTGATCGTGAGATTGAAACCCGTGAGCGCTCAAGGAGCATCCATTTACCAGGAGCCCAGTGAGCCCCAGCACCTATATCGAGACACTAGGCCACCCTAAAAGTATCCCCAAAATTACATCGGCGTTTCATGTAGTCCATCCCGCTCTGCGTACAAAGGCTTCA
Organism: Dermacentor andersoni; assembly: GCF_023375885.2. NCBI lineage: Eukaryota > Metazoa > Arthropoda > Arachnida > Ixodida > Ixodidae > Dermacentor > Dermacentor andersoni. The sequence goes on along the minus strand of NC_092815.1, from coordinate 211,868,729 downwards.
TGGAAACATAGGGGCGATACACAATTGCATTTACACTGCATTTTTAGGACGTGTGTCCTGGTGGAAGATGGCAGTTGTCTCAGGATTCCTACTAAATGAACGCACTTCAATTCCACAATTAGAGCACATCTGCTAAAGTTGATAATTAAAATGTAAGTTAGTGAGCCAAGCCTTATAGGTAGTTTTTAAGATGTTATCGCAGATTCTGCACCCAAACAGCCATTGATGATATGGTGGCAAAAAAGCTGCTCCAGAAATCATCGAAAATAGTTGTCAAAGTAAGCGAATAGCTTATGCGGACTGGTGGAAATCAAATGGGCGCAGCAATACTTTCCAAGTAGACTTCTGCCGTCGATAACGGTGTTTGATGACGCCGACACAAATTTGCGTCAACGTGTTTTGGTGGATGCCATGACCGCGTGACAACGACGACAGTATGACGACGATGGAATGACGACGAAGCAGATCGTGACGGCGCGACGATAACGGCAGCGCGATAAGACGGCATGACCACAACGGAATAACGGCAGCATGAATAACGGCAGGTGGGTGCTGATGCAAAGTTTCGTCTCAAATAGCCTATCGTTCGGTCAGCATTGTTAATGGCATATTCAACATGCATATTTCATGAAAAGTTGCTATTGATATACAGGCCAGGATACTTATAGGAGTTGACAACCGAAAGGCCAGTACCATTAATAGAAGACGGGAATATATCACAAGAAGTAGAGCTAGAGGAGCATTTAGTTGCGTTAAGCTGCATTAGCCATTTGTTGCACCAGTTGGATACACTACGCTATACAGGTCGTCCTGTAGCTTACCGAAATCACTAAGGTTAGTTATTTTGCGACAGATGACACAATCGTCCGCGAATAGCCTAATGGTTGCATTGGAGATATAGTCAGGAGGGCCATTAATAAAGATGAGAAAAAGCAAGGGACCGAATACTGATCCTTGTGGTACACCGGATGTTGCGGAACAAGGTCTGGACGTAAAATCGTTCAGATAAATAGATTACCTAGGATAGAGGGCGCGCTACTGTGCTAAGCCGCACCTGCACAGCGGCGGACATAGTAGAAGCGGAGACCCGCGTTAAGATACTCCCCCCCCCCCCCCCCCCACCCCTAGAGCTCTCCTCGCCCCTTTTTGACCGCGAGAAGACGGCGCGCATCAAGCTGTCATCCTACTCGGTTCCCTCGCACCTACGGCACACGGCGCACGGCTGCAGTCTTGTCGCACTTGGACTTTATAGGAAACGCCAAGGCGAGGTCGACGCCCACGCCAACGACGAAGGCGAAAATTCGCCTGGAGCGTCCATATAGATATTTTACTGAAAGCAATGTGCTCAAAGCGCACCAGGGGACACCACAGGCGCGCAGCCATTGAATGCCTTGGGAATCAGGAGCAAGCAGGTATCAGCCACCGCCGACCACTCCAGCAACGTTCCGCCGATCGGCCGGGGATCGCTTAGCACTAGTTATTTGACGTGTGGAACAGCAGAGAGAAGACGCGCTCTGTCATAAAATTCAAGAACTGTGACAGAGACTTGAAAGTGTGGGATGAGATATGTGTGCAAGCTTCGTTCACCCTCAGCTGCACAGGGAGTGCCCGTGGTTGCGACCATTCGCATAGCACACCTTTCCGCAAAGCGATCACAAGCTCAACCGCCAGCGCTAGATTATAGCCAACCGCCGGCAAGAACCTCCAGGATAAAACCGCCTGCAGCAACAACACAGCGTTATCGTCACGGTTCGCACAAAATATCAAAAAATGTAATTTCACTTCGATAAGCATGCAAGTCAGCGCCACGTCCTTCCAACGCAACTGACCGACTGACCTAATCGAGCAACTTCACTTTCCATAGCAATGAACTCAAATGCGGAATGATATAGGCGAACACCGCGAGCTTTTATTTCTTCGCCGGAAATAAAACAGCAGGTGAGCGATCGGCTAGGCCACTTGCATATTCCTGTCCACGCGTACGGGCATACATTATAAAAGATCATGAGCCATTCCACTCTGTGAAGACGGATGACCAGCGAAGATGCAAACATCGTGGTGAGAAAACTTGTGGCAAATGCTTTATTGCATCACTCATTGTCACTTAGTAACGACGGTCACAATGGCTTTGTGGTCGCTATGATATACACTGGTCGGCATACTCGCAACTGCGAACACATTCTCTGATAATGTCAAATCGATGCACGTACGCCACTGGTTTGTCAGTTGGGCCAGATCGGCGTGGCATCGCAAGCGATGTGTCTGCAACACGAAACGTCTATACCACTACCTTTTAGGTCCCCACACATCCAAAATGAAATTACCGACAACGACCACAGATGGGATATCATGGCAACTAGCCCACGTAAAGTGAGTAGACATGAACCTTACGAGGCTAGGAGCCATTACCAGTTGTACCAGTTGTACCAGTGCTGTACCAGTTTTAGAATGCAATACCAACTTGCCTAATCCTCAACCCTAGGTTTTTCGTGCATTAAAATTATCTTGCAAGAAGGAAGGAAGTAAATCAACTTTATTTGAGGTCCTGCAGGCCACGAGAGCTTTGGGCTCTCATGGAGTGGGCGTCTCCCACGACGGAACCGGGGGTTGAGTTTCCTGGCGGCTGCTGTGTAGCAAACGTAGCGCCTACATATTTAGACCTGCTGGACGGCCCAGAGTTGGGGAGCGAGTTCTTCGCTCCGGATTGCTTCTTCAAACTTGCACTTGTCCTGTTCGCAGTTTATGTGAGCTTGCGAGCACGGCCAGAGTAAATGATATACGTTAAGGGATCTATTGCAATTGGTGCAATAAAACTTGTCGTAGAGCTCAGGCATGTAATGGTGTAGTCTGTTTTGCGTGGGGTATGTGTCTGTTTGTAGCATTCTGAGTGTAACCGCTTGAGCTGTGAGCGTGCGGTGTGGCGTGCTATACTCTCTACGTTGTAGGTAGTAGTGTTTAGTGATTTCATTGTATGTAGTGGGGGCGTCCTTGTTCTCCGAGTGGTCGGGTGAAGCAGCGCGGTCTGTAAGAGCGCGCGCAGCCTCGTGTGCCGCCTCGTTAAGGTTGGGGACGTCGCCGATCTATGGCCCTAAGTGTGCCGGGAACCAGTATATGACGTGTTTCTTAATCTCTTTCTTTGTAACAATTCTGAGAGCCTGTGCGCTGTAGATATGGCAAAGATTGTCGTCGGTGAGCGCAACAGCGATCGCAACGTGTTCGGCCTGTTCAGGCTTCTTTGCGATTACCGTGGCTGCATGTCTTGTGGATCCGCGGTCGTCCACAACCGCCACTGCGAAAGCTTTGTTTCACGCGTATGCAGCCGCGTCCACAAAAGCTGAGCGTTCGCGGATCGCCGATGCTTGGTTAAGGAGGAATTGTCCTCTCGCTTGCCGTCTGCCCTTGTTGTTTTCGGTGTGTACGTTTCTGGGCACAGGTCGTACCGTGACCTTGGCACGGATGTCCCGTGGGAGGTCCGCAAAGTCTTTTTCTATGTATCCTTGAGCAAAGCCTAGCTTCCCTAGGATTGTGCGCCCCGGAGGCGTCGTCGAAAGCCTAGCAAGCTGGGCGCGCTGCTGGGCTTCGGCAATTTCTTCCAGGGTGTTGTGCATGCCCAGGTGCTCCAGCTTCTCGTTGCTGGTGCTGGTCGGAATGCCGAAGGCTTGCTTGGTGACCTTTCTGATTTGGGCATTAAGTCTGTCTCTTTCGGATCGTGACCAATTGAGCATTGCCGCAACGTATGCGAAGTGACAGGTGACGAACGCGTGTATGAGTTTGATGAGATTATGTTCCGTGAGGCCCCTGTGTCTACTTGCAATTCTTCTGATGAGCCCGTTAGCGTTGTTGGTCTTGGTGATGAGCTTCTGAACCGTAGAGGCATTGACGTCTTTAGTCTCTACGATCATACCCAGGACTATGATTTTGTCGACGCACGGTATGGCGTGTCCCGAATTGGTTTGTACGGTAATTTCTTGATTATAATCGAAGTCTGACGAGTATGGCCTGCGGCCCTTCTGCGTGGGTCTGCGTACGAGCAGCTCCGACTTGGTCGGCGAGCATCTGAGTCCTGTGGGAATTAGAAATTCTTCTACGGTATTCACTGCTTCTTGCAAGAAGTCCTGCACCATGCCCGGGGTTCCTTTGGAGACCCACATGGTGATATCATCTGCGTATATGGTGTGCTCGAGCCCGTGGATCTGTCCGAGTTTCTCAGCAAGTCCCGCCATGGTAAGGTTGAAAAGCATAGGGGAGATGACCGAGCCTTGGGGGGTGCCCCTGCTCCCCAGCGAGAGTGTCTCCGTGGAGAGATCGGCAAATCGGCGCGTAGCCGTCCTGTTATCCAAGAATGACTTGACGTACGCGTGGAATCTAGCTCCGAGGTTGAGGTCGGAAATGGTGTCCACAATGTATTGGTGAGAGAGGTTATCGAATGCTTTCTCGAGATCCAACCCTAGAATGGCCTTGGCGTTTCTAATGGGGTCATCAATGATTTGGTGCTTGATTAAAATCATGGTGTCTTGAGTTGATAGACCGGGTCTAAATCCGATGAGGGTGTGTGGTAACAGTCCCTTGTTTTCGAGGAATCTGGAGACTCTGTTCTGAACGGCGTGTTCCGCAGCCTTTCCCACGCACGACGTGAGTGATATGGGTCTGAGGTTCTCGACGCCCGAGGGCTTGTTGGGCTTTGGGATGAGAACCGTGGTGGCGTTCTTCCATTCCGGCGGGACCCTACCGGAAGCCCAGACCTGATTGATTCGTTCCGCTAGGAACCGGACGGAGTCTTCGTCCAAGTTACAAAGAGCCTTGTTACTAATACCGTCCGGGCCTGGAGCCGATGTGCCATTCAGGTTTTGAAGGACGGTCCTGATTACTTCCAGGGTGAAGGGTTCGTCAAGATCGGGGTTGTCCGCGCCCGTGTACGGGGAACCGGGTGCCTCGGCCTCGTTTTCGTGGCTGCGCGAGAGTGGCATGTATCTCTCGTCAAGTCTTGCCATAAATTCCTGCTCGTTCGAGTTTTTCAGTTCGCATTTCGCTATCTCTTCAGCCGCCTTGGTCTGGGAGCTCCTGGTTTGACCTTTGTTAAGAAGGTGTTTGAGCAGGTTCCAGGTTTTTCCCGATGTCATGCTGCCATCGGCCCTTGCGCATACTTCGTCCCATTGTTGGTTGGAGAGTACCACACAGTGGTGCTCACTTGTGCTTGTTCAGTAGTGCGACCTTTTTCCTAAGTCTTCTATTGAGTCTCTGGGTACGCCATCTCTGCAATATGGATCTTTTCGCTTCCAGCATGTGAGCGAGCTTAGCGTCCATCCCGATTGTCTGGATATCTGTTTCTATTTCTTTGGTCGCGTTGTGGGCGTCCTCCATGAGTTCTTGCGTCCACTGTTCTAGTGTAGCGGGCTTGTCGGTACGTTCCTTTCTTACCTGTCTAAACGCATCCCAATCCGTGTATCTCCATTTTCGTAGTGGTTTCAAGGCGATTGCTATTGACGTTTCCACAATGTAATGGTCGCTGCCGAGGTCGTCGCCGGTATTATCTTGCAAGAGCTGCTGCTGCATCTACGTAGGCTATTACAGGCAGAAACAAATGATGTACGGGAGAACTACGGAATGGTTTCAGACTATCCAGACGCTTACGAGATAATATTTTTGTTTCTGACCCAGTGCTTAGATATTTCAGCAGCTCAGAATAGACCTTTATGGATAGGAATTCTCGATATTAAGGGAGCCCGCAACAACGTAGACACGGAGTTGCTATAGGGTATTCTCAAGCATGAATGCACAGATCACGATTTCGTGCAGCTTCTGAGGGAGATATATAAGGACAAGAGAGTAAAAATTGCAAAGGGAGGCCAAAATTGCAATGAAGAGGTGTAAATTCACTAAGCACTGAAACAAGGACGCCCTCTGTCTGCATTGTTGTTCGCGCTTTATGTTAAAGGCATAGAAAGACACCTGAAAAACAGCCAATTAGGATTTGACTTATCATAAGTGCGTAATGGACAAATTGTGCAACAGAAGGTCGGCGTACTGATGTATGCGGACAACATAGTGTTACTAGCGGACAATGCAAGGGATTTACAGACATTGGCCAATATATGTGGCAACGTAACGACAAATCTAGGCCTTAAATTTAGCACAGAGAAATCTGGAATTATCATCTTTAATAAAGAGACGAGTAGCTACGTGGTGTCGTTTCAACAGCAAGTCATACCCATAGTCAAGCAATATAAATACCTCGGTGTATACATAAACGAAGGAAAGACTTACTCAAGCACTCACCAAGGTAATTTGAAAATAAAAAGGAATGGAATGCAGCAATAATGAAACATAGGGCGCTTCAGGCCGCAATAAATATGAGGTGGTGCGTGGAATTTTCAAAGGAGTCATGGTGCTAGCGCTGACGTTCATAAGTGCTATTCTGTGCCTAAAATCGAATATATTGTCGGCGTTGGAAGTTGACCAAAGATCGGTGGGCCGATTGGCTTTGGAAGCCTACGGCTAAACCACAAATGAAGCAGTGCAGGGTGACATGGGTTGGGCCTCTTTAGAAGTCATAGAAGCGCAGAGCATAATTTGTTTTGAAGGAAGACTGAGTAACATGAATCAAAATGAACGGGCGGCTAAAGTGCACAAGTATCTGCAGTTAAAAATCGTGGACACAGAATGAAGGAAGTGGTCAAGAAAGTTGGCAGCCAAGTACAGGGTAATTGAAAGTGTGGATAAACAACCACGAGTAATCAGAAAGAAAGTAACAGAAACGGAGACAGCGAATTGGATGCAATGAATGGAAACAAAAAAAGGGCATAAGGGTTTACAAGAACGAGCAAAAAGAAATTGGAAGGGAAAATCTGTACGACAACACGACGGGAAGTGCCTTGCTATTTGAGGCTCGAACTGTTCGCCTAAGAAAAAAAAGCATACCCGAGCAAATATTCGTAACAAGATGAGGCGTGTGTATGCTGCAGCAAAAATCCGGAGCCCACTCACCACATCCCAATGGAATGCGAAGGGATTCCCCCACTGAGTCCAGTACGTGACGTACAACTTCCAGAAGCGCTTGGATTTAAAGTAGACGCAAGCATCAACCGGGCAGCAGTCGAGATAAGCAAGAGAAGTTTAGAGTAATGGTGAAAAAAAATGCAGGGAAGTGACTGATACGACCGGATCCATTACAGGAATAGGCAGCGTTACAAGGTAGAGAGACAAGATTAAAGAGATGTATACAAGAATGCTAGAAGGGGAAGCATTAATAGCATACCTGAGCAACTCAAGCAGGCTAGGTGACGATTGGTCCCCGCCCTGTTTCAAAGGGGATGCCAATAAATCACCATAATTATCATTATAAAAAGGAAGCGCACAGGAAACAACTGCGGCGATTGGCCGAGGAAAATCTCGGCGGTTGATCCGTAGTACCATGGCGGCGCGGTGATGCTTCATATATTTTCCAGGTATATGTGAAGTATTTGATTCCTAATGCTATTTGACTTTGTTATCTAAATATTTCTTCCCCTCAAGTTTGCCTTGTCTCTGGAACTCACGCACCTATCAAACAGAAACACCACAAGGTGGGTAGGGCGTGATGCTGAGCAGGTCAGAGATATAGACTACATCGTGTTACTTACCTGCGAATGAACCGCCTGATGCTCTGACGCTGACGGTACAACTCTTCCACGTTCTCGCTTACGGCATTTGCCAGCAGCACCGTTATCAACAATGCAGAGGAGACGCAATATCTGTAAAAAAAACAGTATGAATGAATCCCGATGGCTAAATATCTCAGACGGCACTGTAGGAGGGACAATGCGCCCGACTATAGCACGAATATGCGGTACCTCAAGAAATCATGACACACACTAAAAAATACCGTACAATCTGGTATGCTGCACGTTCGTGCACTCCCATTGGGACTATATGTCGGCGACAATATTTTGCTTTATTCCTACGCTCATTCACCATGCGCTCACGAGTGCCTCCCGTCCTCACATCCCTGCTTCTGTTTAAAGCCACTGTTGCTCAAAGTTATCATTGCGATAATATGGACGAGCACTCGCGCCGTCGGCCCCGCCGTCACTGTCATGCTGTCACGGTATCAAAGACGCGTGCGCAGTGCGCAAACGTGGAGGGTTAGAAGGTCTTCAGACTCCAGAGACGCGCAGTGATGCGTTTGACTGAAAAAAAAAAGAAATCCGCAGTTTCGCCCGAAATTCGCTATCAATTCCGATAGCAAATTAGTAGATAGCTATGCGAAGTAAGGATAGTTGGTTTATCGGCCGTATAAAGTTGTAAACATTCGCCTGCTAACTAAATTAAAAAGCACCGTGTCACGAGCACACAGATAAACGTGAACACATCGCGTTCGATGACCAAGGAAACTCGCTGTCAAAACGCCGTAGTGAGGAAACGCGGCAGCAGCAGTGAGCGAATTGACCTTCGTGTTGTCTCTCGCTTCAACGCGAACTAAACGTCAAAAGCATAGGGCATACGAAGCTACCGGCACTCGGCGAATGCACTTTGTCCACGTCACAGATCGCTTTGAAGATGGAGCCCGGGCTTGCACTTTGTGCACAGCGAAGCTCTCTTTCAAGATAGGCGGCCGCGCGGCCGCATCATAAGCAGGCTGTCGTGTAAATTATGAATGCGCCGCCTAGCTACCGTTGACAGAGGTACTTAACGGTACCGGGCTCTGCAATCGCTCGACCTTCTCTTTTCTTTCTTCTTAATGTCCCCCTCCTTTTCCTCAAGGCGTTCAGTCATCATCATCATCATCATCATCATCAGCCTGGTTACGCCCACTGCAGGGCAAAGGCCTCTCCCATACTTCTCCAACAACCCCGGTCATGTACTAATCGTGGCCATGTCGTCCCTGCAAACTTCTTAATCTCATCCGCCCACCTAACTTTCTGCCGCCCCCTGCTACGCTTCTCTTCCCTTGGAATCCAGTCCGTAACCTTTAATGACCATCGGTTATCTTCCCTCCTCATTACATGTCCTGCCCATGCCCATTTCTTTTTCTTGATTTCAACTAAGATATCATTAACTCGCGTTTGTTCCCTCACCCAATCTGCTCTTTTCTTATCCCTTAACGTTACACCCATCATTCTTCTTTCCATAGCTCGTTGCGTCGTCCTCAATTTAAGTAGAACCCTTTTCGTAAGCCTCCAGGTTTCTCCCCGTAGGTGAGTACTGGTAAGACACAGCTATTATACACTTTTCTTTTGAGGGATAATGGCAACCTGCTGTTCATGATCTGAGAATGCCTGCCAAACGCACCCCAACCCATTCTTATTCTTCTGATTATTTCCGTCTCATGATCCGGATCCGCCGTCACTACCTGCCCTAAGTAGATGTATTCCCTTACCACTTCCAGTGCCTCGCAACCTATTGTAAATTGCTGTTCTCTTCCTAGACTGTTAAACATTACTTTAGTTTTCTGCAGATTAAATTTTTAGACCCACTCCTCTGCTTTGCCTCTCCAGGTCAGTGAGCATGCATTGCAATTGGTCCCCTGAGTTACTAAGCAAGGCAATATCATCAGCGAATCGCAAGTTACTAAGGTATTCTCCATGAACTTTTATCCCCAATTCTTCCCACTCCAGGTCTCTGAATACCTCCTGTAAACATGCTGTGAATAGCATTGCAGAGATCGTATCTCCCTGCCTGACGCCTTTCTTTATTGGGATTTTGTTGCTTTCTTTATGGAGGACTAACGTGGCTGTGGAGCCGCTATAGATATCTTTCAGTATTTTTACATACGGCTCGTCTACACCCCGATTCCGTAATGCCTTCATGACTGCTGAGGTTTCGACAGAATCAAACGCTCTCATAATCAATGAAAGCTATATATAAGGGTTGCTTATATTCCGCACATTTCTCTATCGCCTGTTTGATAGTGTGAATATGGTCTATTGTTGAGTAGCCTTTACGGAATCCTGCCTGGTCCTTTGGTTCACAGAAGTCTAAGGTGTTCCTGATTCTATTTGCGATTACCTTAGTAAGTACTTTGTAGGCAACGCACAGTAAGCTGATCAGTCTATAATTTTTCAAGTCTTTGGCGTCCCCTTTCTTATGGATTAGGATTATGTTAGCGTTCGTCCAAGATTCCGGTACGCTCAAGGTCATGAGGCATTGCGTATACAGGGTGGCCAGTTTCTCTAGCACAATCTACCCACCATCCTTCAACAAATCTGCTGTTACCTGATCCTCCCCAGCTGCCTTCCCCCTTTGCATATCTCCCAAGGCTTTCTTTACTTCTTCCGGCGTTACCTTTGGGATTTCGAATTTCTCTAGACTATTCTCTCTTCCATTATCGTTGTGGGTGCCACTGGTACTGTATAAATCTCTATATAACTCCTCAGCCACTTGAACTATCTCATCCATATTAGTAATGATATTGCCGGCTTTGTCTCTTAATGCGCACATCTGATTCTTGCCGATTCTTAGTTTCTTCTTCACTGCTTTTAGGCTTCCTCCGTTCCTGAGAGCATGTCCAATTCTATCCATATTATACTTCCTTATGTCAGCTGTTTTACGCTTGTTGATTAACTTCGAAAGTTCTGCCAGTTCTATTCTAGCTGTAGGGTTAGAGGCTTTCATATATTGGCGTTTCTTGATCAGATCTTTCGTCTCCTGCGATAGCTTACTGGTATCCTGTCTAACGGAGTGGCCACCGACTTCTATTGCACACTCCTTAATGAAGCCCACAAGATTGTCGTTCATTGCTTCAACGGTAGAGTACTCGTCTAGGAGTCTATCATATTTTTCCCTGTGCAAATATATATCTTTGTTGCGTAGAAAATTGCCGCAACAGTTCCCGCTGCTGCTCCTTAATTTGAACAGCCTGCGCCAAAACGAACAAGCTAACGTAATCTCCATGTGACCCCATCTATGCCATTGCTATGATAATTTTTTTAGAAACACTTTATTCAGCTATAGATACATGATGTGTACTGCTTGGCGGCAGCTTTCCATATCTCGGCGGCTATGCTTGGGTTCAGGTTACCGGATACACTCGCTCCAGTCCCGGAGCGGGCGAGGGCGGTGCTGGTGCCTCGGTGGTTGTAAACAGAGAAAGCGATGCGGCTCGCGGTGGTCGGACATGGTGGCCGCTCTCTGTGAATCAGCGTTACCACAGACCATGAAAAAATAGTAGTCGATTATTGCTTAAAAAATCAGCGCGAATCAGTAGATTCATGCTGGTGAAAGAGCCCTTTTGTTCAACGAACTTTTTCCTGTCACGGATCCCCTGCTAATTGTTGGCGCCACAATGTGCCACCTACGAAGCAGTTAACACAGTGACCTCCAAATTATTTGTGCGGTGAGTGGTTTGAAAAACCACATTACAGAAGTCTAACCTTTCAATCTAGCGCATTTCAGAAATTAGTTTAGCACCCCTTTAAGCACCGTTTCAGGAGCTGCAGCGCAACGCTTAACGATACGAAACAACGCTAAACTGCTTGCAACCTGCTGTACCCAGATATTGCAGCAAACGCACGCTTCTACATTCTGCTATATAGTTCTTACACCTCTAAAATATACATTTAGGAGGTATTTATTACCTTTGTCAAACAACAATGTCATAATCTTCCCATGAATATCCCTTAAACTATATGTATTAAGGGCTTCGCGCGAGTAACGCTACGGAACTGAACGTCCCTGGTGAAGAAAGAGACGGGATGGAAGGGCCCGCGGACAGCTAGCTGTGTCACATGCATGGCGCAGAGTGGAGCAGCTAGACGGATGCTGCGCGGTCCTAAAAGGGCCATACGGCACAAACGCAGTAGGGCAGTAGTCTTCAATAAAATCGATAGTTAATCAAAGTTGGCAACCAATCAGCTTGAAAAAAAAGAAAGAAGAAAGGCGGGACGGGGGCAATGACTAAACGCAACACTAACAACAGCGCTAGTTTCGTCTACTCCATTTTTCTCTCATGTTTTGTGCGCCTCATAAACACCACACCTCCCCCGCTTTCAATATGACGGTGTTTATCACTCCCAAAGCGTTAGCGTTGCACGGGGTAACAGCGAACTGCAACAGAGCGCGAGTACTATCGGGAACACTCCTACATTTCAAGTGTCCGCTAAGCAGTCAGCACAAACGTCTATTGTCATTATACGAAAAAGGAGGAGGAAGAGAACGCACAAATGTCACAGGATGAGAAGACTGTCTGCTCTCCTGGAAGGGCTAGGAAAAGGAACAGAAAAATAAATGACTGCCTGTCTCACTAGATCAAGACGGAACAAAAAGAACACTAAAAAAAAAAAAAAATCAGCACCCTTCCACTCTGTGAAGGATGACCGGCGAAGCTATGTATGTGGGCCCCTTAATGGCGAACTGCAACTCCGTCGCGAGTCGGCGCGGCATTGCACCAGTATCGGCGCACGTACGAGGAGTGCTTAACGCCTGCTTCACCTCCGCCGCGGGTTTGCCCGGAATTGCACCATCTTCGGGATCGATCCACGTATAGGCACGTAAGATAAGGCCGGTACAACTAGTTTGGCCGAACATTAGGTTAGCCCCACTACGTCGTCTCTTTCGTCCTGTCGGTGATCGTCGTCTTTATCCCTCTCGTGCCACCGTGACAATATATTCAAGATCTTCCTTTACGCAGACACGTGCAGCTTCTCCTGGTGACGACGACGAGCTGTTTGTTCGTAGAATCTGTCCGCAATGGGGGAAGTACAGCCGGTACTTACACTGGCTAACCTTCCTGTCTTTCCTCCCCTTCACTCGCCGTGGCTGCTCAGTGGCTATGGTGTTGGGCTGCTGAGCACGAGGTTGCCGGATCGAATCACGGCCGCGGCGGCCGCATCTCGATGGGGGCGAAATGCGAAAACACCCGTGTACATATTTACACCCGGGTTAAAGAACCCCGGGTGGTCGAAACTTCCGGAGTCCCACACTACGGCGTGCCTCATGATCAGAAAGTGTTTTTCGCACGCAAAACCCCATAATTAAACTTTTTTCCTCCCCTTTCCGAGACGCACTTTACGAGGCCGCATCGCGCGACCTTGGTGCTTGCGGCTAGACTGCAAAAGACTTCCCAGCAATAGCTTCTCTGACGACTTGGGCACCCAATTTCTAGGCCAGAGATCTCTGGCATTCGAATGCTGGCTATGCTTCGTGCTTTCCTTCTTTTCGCTCCCTCATCCACCTCCACACTTCGCATATTATTCCCCTGTTCAACCGCGAAGCGCCATACCAAGTCTCCCTCGCGCGATATTATTGGGAACTGCTATTCTACCGTCAAGTTTCTTGTGTAGTCTCATGCTGCCTGTAACAATCTTGCCCACGATGGCTGCTGTTAAATGCCGCATGCTCCAGTTCTCCCCGCAAAACGTGCAAGCCATGCAAACACGTTTTTCTCATGCAACTACGCACCTCGCTTTACGACTGCATCTTGAATCCCCTGTTGTTGCGTTCCCACCCGATATTTACGGCTTCATTTCTAAAATTGGCTTTATAATGGTGTTTGCTTGCAACGATCCCGTATAGTTGTAGGAAGTTCTTGTTGGTGCAACGTAGGAATATATATCCTCCTTATACAATTTCCCAAGTAGTGTTCTTTAATATTTCGCTGTTCTTACAGGATAAAAAATTCCAAACGTAGGGTCATCAAGTGAAAGAAAGTTCACTTACAAATCAAGCTTTATAATTACTTCAGCACCAGCGGCATACAGTTAGCATTATACTGCAAACACAAATGTGTGCTACGTATTACCGTTCACGACGCTGAGCTGCAATACCTAAGTTTTTCCATCACCAGGCCTAGGATTCGGATTACGCGGTCAGCACAAAGTGTATTTCCACTATACATCTGCGGAAAGTAATGTGATGTCTGCTACCGACAGCGATGCTGCGACCGTACGGTCTCTCGCAGGCTGTATCGTATGAAAAAAAGTCATCATAATCATCATCATCAGCAGCAGCAGCAGCCTATCTTATGTCTCCTGCAAGACGAGGGCCTCTCACAGCGGTCTCCAATTACCCCTGTCTTGCGCTAGCTAATTCGAACTCGCACCTGCAAAATACCTCATTTCATCACCCCACTTAATTCCCTGCCGCCCTAGACTGCGCTTCCCTTCCCTGGCAGCCATTCTGTAACTTTTATGGTCAACCTGTTATCTGCCATACGCAGTTACTTTTGTGCTTCAATGCGTAAAACGACGTTTGTTAAGAAAGTAACTGGAAGGTCAATACATTTCTACGCAAAGTTCGGGAATTAATATATTGATACTGGTGTCATCCTTACAATTCGTTCCAACTGGATATGCCTCGCGAACTCCACCGCTATAGTTTGTAAATTGCAATATGGGTCATTTGTTAAAATGTTAATTAGTAAAGTTTAGTTAATTAGTCGATTAAGCATTTCAATTTTTCGTGCAAGTAGTGTCCGCCGCTTCGAGTAGACCACCTCATGAACTAGAACTGTGCTATCTCTCACAGGCAACTTTTAAGAATTTTTGAAAGTGTTCGTTGAAACACCCTCTATAATGGTCTCCTATCTACTCTGGATATTTCAATACACTGAGTAAGGAAAAATAAGTTATCGTCCAGACGCCTACCTATTGAAGCCATTCTGAAGTTGTCCCAAAATGCCATTATTCTGGGCCCATGCTTGCAGCTTTAATTTAATTGCCTGCATTGCCTGTATATTACCAAAGTAATGGTCAACGGTCTATATAAGTTAATTCTATCTTTCCCCCCGTTACCTACATAAATTGATGTTATTCTACTTTGTCGCCAACTATGTGGTATTCGTTAATGTTTAAATGTTTTTTTCCACTGCTTTCAACAGAGCTTCCTTGCTTTTTGGTCCTAGTTCATTAATCAGCCTAACGGGTACCTTGTCTAGCCCTGTGGCTGTATGCTTAGGAATTTTCTCTTTGGCTTTCTTCCACTTAAAATTTGTCAGCACCAGCTCCTTTTCCATCTGGTTCTCTTTCGTGTTCTTTATTTCCTCAAATACAACCTCGCGCTTCTCTTGGAAAGATTGGGCTGTTATTTTTCGTATGTAATTTAATGCTGCGTCTCCTTCCAGTTTGTTTCCATCTTCGTGTAGGATATGTTGTATAGCTCCAGACTTCCTGCCCAATCAGCTTATGTGGTCCCAAAATATTCTAGGTGCGGCCTTCTATTTCTCACATATTTCTGACACCCAACGTTCACTTTCACCTTTTATCTTTGCTTGAACCAGTATTTGAACCATATATTTTTTCACTCGGTATAATTCACATTTTCTGGCTAGTTCATCCTGCGGCAATTGCATTTTTTTTTTGCCTGCCTGTGCTCTCGGGACGCTTTCTGTTGTTCGACGATCTCCCTGTTCCACCAGCTGTTCGGTTTCTTTTTTTTTTCTTTCCAACGACTATGTTGCTTCTCTTTCCGTATTTTTGTCGTTATTACACTCACTATATTCCCCCTCTTTACTTGGACATTTGCTTAGTTCTTCGTCGACTCTTGTGACTATAGCTATTTGTTCAGCATTAAAATTTGGACTGGCCATTTTGCGCTCCTTGCTCTCTTTCCCAACTACATATCTCATTTTCAATACGACGCTTTTAGGGTCACTCCCTATGCTGCTATACCCTTCCTCGTCAATGACCATTTCTCTCAACTTATCATGAATTCTTTCTGTCATCAGACAGTAATCAATGGTCGATTGCCGGTTTCCCACTTCCCACGTGGTCTGCCCGTCACACTTAGGCCCTGCATTCACGATAACGAGGTTATGTTGCTCACAGAGACCTAGCATTGAATTCCAGTTGTTGTCGGTATAGCCATCTAGATCCTGTGTGCGGGCATTCATGTCACCTAATAGGATAATTTCGACATCATCAGGCCCAGGCACTTAAGAGTGTCTTGGATTGCCGCGGTGTTCGTCAACGGCTGAAACGATTGCCATTGCACACGATTTCCCAGCCAAGACCCATATAGTCATGGAAGCGCTCAGAGCACACGTAAGACACCTTGCTCGAGCCCCTGCCCATCATCTAGCCTCACTGCCAGAGGATCGACCACGTGCTTCCTTTTGTGAAACAGTCCTGCCCTATCGTGCATACCTTCCATCAAGTTATACAGCTCCAGCGAAACGTCCGTTTCCACCATGGTGCTTGGCTCAAGCAAAGGTTCGACTAATAGTACCAGGAATACTAACAAAAGCCCAACTCTCGTCTCCAGCACTCAAGCAGCTTTCACTGCTCTTGCTGTACAAGGCGTACAACGAGCATCATCATCTGTATACTGACGCTTCAACCACGGTGAATGGGTCTGCAGGATCGGTGATCTTTCCTGCAAAACTTTCCACCATAAAGATTCGACTCTCTCACCAGACTACATTGACTGCCGCGGAGCTTGCTGCTATTCGTTGTGCACTTCGTGTAATTTCTGAAGAACTACCCAAGAAATGGAGCGTGTTCACTGACTCCAAGGCTGCTCTTCATTGTTTGGTTTCTGCCTCACGCCGAGGACCTCACGAACAGTCGAGGGGGTGAAGCAGCAGTCCTTCAAATCAGACTGCTGCTTCACCCCCTCGTCGAGCAAGGACACGACATACCGTTGCAGTGGATTCCAAGCCACTGTGGCATAATGGGCAATGAACATGCCGACGCAGCAGCCCTCCTCATGTGCACGATCTGCACATGAGGAGGGCTTTCAAGACTCCATTCCATTCTCAAGAACAGACGCTGCAACGAAAATTCGTGTGCTTGCAAATGAAGCCATCAAAACTTTATGGAACACACCAAGCTTAAAGCATACACGTCTACACCGACTGGATCCATCCCTTCGACTTCGACCCCCATCTGGACTCTCTCGACTCGAAACAGCAGTACTTTGCCGACTGTGGCTTGGTGTCGCCTACACAAGATCCTTCGCCTTCCGAGTCGGTATGGACGACAGCGCGGCTTGCAGACACTGCGGCGGCGAGGAGACCATCGAACACGTGCTTTGCCACTGTCCTCAATACAGCGCGCACCGGCTGTCACTAGCGACCACGTTGGCACGCCTTGACGACAGGCCACTTTCAGAACAGTCAGTTTTGGAATGCCGACGTGAACTGTCGTCGCAGCAAAAGTCTGTCAAGGCTTTGTTGACTTTTCTACGTGACAGTGGCCTATTAGAAAGACTATAATGACCCCCATTTCATCCCTTTTCATATTTTTTTCTCACGCTTTTATTTTTGTCACGCTCTTCTTTCCGTCTTTACTTCCCCTTTCCCTTCCCCTAGTGCAGGGTAGCAAACCGGTGGTTTTAAGTCTGGTTAACCTCCCTGCCTTTCTCTCATTTGCATCTCTCTCTCTCTATTCCCGAAACCCTTACTATCAGCACTTAGGCATTCCACTAATTCTTGATTCTGTCTGCAGTTATTTCCGGCCCAAATACGTTATGTCCAGCCAAGTTTTCTTTCCACTCATTGTACCTGATAACCAAAGATACTCTTGACAATTTGAATTTACTATTTTCCATTTGGCTCCCTGATGGGTGAGCAGTCCGACTTCCCTTGCTTTTCTTTCCGACTTAGTTCTGTTGCACCCTTCCCAAACATAATTCTCAATCACTGGCGTCTCTTCTCAGTCTCTAAGGTGCGCTTCTGTAACCGCGTACATTTGTTCTCTATTTAACTGCTCCTCAACCTCTATCCACTTTTCCTTTCTTCTGTCGCCTTGCCACCCTGGAAGTGTTAGCCAGCGCCACCCCTCATGGCCTTGGCCGCGGATGTGGAACATCCTTTCTGCCACAGGCGTCACGTCTACGTGAACTTTTTGGGTGAGGGCAACTGGTCAATACACCCACACATGCTACCTGAAGGCATCAAGCCTGCCGGATTCAAGACCCTCACTATGTAATGAACAATATTATATATATATATATATATATATAGTACCCACTCTTCAACTATTGAACTAGAACTTATGTCGCACAATTAATATTTGAATATTGATCGCGCATAAAATATAGTTTGAGTGATTCAAGATTACTGCAAACAACACACTGCTGGTCTTATTCGTTTGAAGTGTACCACTTTAGTTTTAAAGTTTAGGTCAAGTTACATGAAACACCGGGTACAATAGCGCTTATTTTTATTACGGCAGCACAAGCACTTACATGCTCCCATAAATAACAGCAGCAGTAGATTTTATTGTATATCATAATAGCAAAAGGGAAAACGAAGATGAATGCCATAGGCGTCGTACCTGACCCACTTTCCAATGAATATCTGAACTGTACCGCGGTCACCTATGGTGAAGTTATCGTACAGAGTAAGGGTAAAGAAAGTCATAAATTATACTAACACTCTCTATAAGGAAGAGAAAGTACGGGGAAAGAAGAAGGAGACGTGCATATGTATGCATAAATACTTCAAATGTGCCATTACTACGAGTAAAACCGAGATTGTTTGTGTGTGGCCTTCTCCTTGCAATGTGTCTTACTGTGGGAAAGCCAGCTTTAAGAACCCGCTTTAGGTACGTTTGCACACGTAGTCAATTGTTAGGCACATTCCATAACATACTTCCACCCGTTGAAATTGCAAGCAAAAGAAGTTAACATAACAATATGCGGCGAGATAACAGACATGCCTGTGACGTTCTGAAACCCCTCAGCGTCCCTTGTTAGGTAAGCACGAGCTGCGCTGGTGAACTGATATCGACTCATATTATTGTAGCAACGGGACTTGCTGTACAGCTAACTAAGCGGACTGCGTTAGTTTGGTAACCTTTTATGCTCTCAATCCTGTTTCTTATGCAGTACTTCATCAATTCAGCATCTACACAGTGCTAGCCTGTCTTAAGAGCTTTAGCGCGGGTGCTCCTGTCTAAATACATGTAAAAGGATAATTTGTTTTTCTCGGCGACCACTTGACGAGGTTTGTTGCATTTAAAAGAATACTTAAGATCTAGTGATTGTTGATTTCAGATTTTTGATCTAGGTTGTTAATTTTTAACTAAAAATTGGTAAAAATCGCAAATTTTCACAAAGCGAAGCCAGCAAGTTTACAACTCTGTAACTCAGCAATGAAAAATGATATCACATTTCTGTAAATTACATCTCACAGTACATATAAAGCGGACAAAATTGATATGTTGCACATAAATCTAAAAAAAATATAGTAATGTGGAAATACAGCTTTTGTAGAACCCTTGTACACAACATAACAAATTCCCGTAATATATAAATTGAGATATCAAATTTGTCCGCTTTGAATGATCTAATGGATGCCTTTTACAGAACCACGATATCTGTTCTTGACGGAGAGCTATTAAGTTGTAAACTTTGCGCTTCTACATTTTTCTAGAACTTTATAATTTTGGAAAATTCTTTCAATAAAATTCATGCCCTAAACCTAAATTCCGCTTCCAACAGTGACTAGAATTTAACTTTCGCTCTCAAATGCAGCAAATTTCATTAAAATCAGTCCGGCGGTTATCTCAGAAAAGTGTGTTTTACATGTATTTGAATAGGTCGCGTCGGAGTTGGCCCCGAGCTAAAGCTTCCTCTTAAATTTTTATTTCCGCTGTTGCATACATGTCCTGAATCGCATGTTGTGTTTGCTTACCTGGTCCTTTTCAAAGACATTACAGAACAAAAAACTAATGAGCTCTTTTATGGACTCCTTTATGCAGCAACCACATTTGCCGCGGATTTCCGAAGCCTTAGCGTCGCCTGTAAAAGACCCAACCAGACTTGGTTTGCAGTGCACATTGTGAACCGAAGCAAGCAATCAGTTCAAATAAATATTGTGCAGACCCCCCACACTGTGAGGATCGATGGCATGCGAAGCATTCTGTACGTAGCTGGCTATCCAGCCCCATTGGGGTTCTGCAAAGTGACACCAGGTGGACCAACATGTTTGTGGAAAATGTTGTACATGCGGGTCGCAATAGTATGTACGAGTGACAGCAGCAACACGACGACGACCACGCTGAAGAGTGTTGTATGACGGCAACAGCATCATTTCGATGTTTGAGACAAGCTTACGACGTATGGTGATCGTTGGGTTCTACATAGGTAGTGGACCAAATAAGCAAGAGGAACCCGAATTGTGATGTCAAGAGTGACTACGTGTTATACAGTTGTATGTGTTTATATGGCTTGTCATATGGTGTATGCTAAAACGAAGATGGCATTTGTATTCCAGCGATGTAATTTTAAAACATGGTTAACATGGCAATCATGAAGTTGCTGCGACATTGCAGTTTCTACATAGCGTAATTAAGCTGCTACAAGGAAAGCACTGGAGCAAGTGGGCCAGTCCCAGAGATAGTGAAAAAAGCACGGCGCCTCAAAGCGTGAGCTATCACAAGGAAAAATGACAAAAAAAGTGGCACGGGACACACACACGCGCAGTCTTTCAAAGAACTGGCTGGCTTTGGAACGAGAGAAGCATATGCATGCAATTGTGGCCTGAACCGATGTCTCGATAGCTGTACTTCTCTCTATTTGATCAATGCATTCTTTGCCATGTCCATAGAATGTGCATATTGCCAGCAGTGAAAGCATTTTTCTTCAAGCTGCACACTTCCACCTTGCCGGTAAAAACAAGGCTTCATAAAAAAGGAGTATATGTGCACTGGAATGTTTATCGTAGACCATAGAACACATACTGTTTTATTCTTTGTCATGATGCTCTCTATTTTGGGGTCATCTTACAAAGAACTATTCAAGAAGAACTTCTTACCAGATACATTATGGTATCCAGTTCCTCCAATTCAAAAGGCAATCAGTAACACACTATATGATTTGTTCATGCTATTAGGATTTTTATTCATTACGGAAGAGCCACATGATCAACAGGCACACCGAGCCACCCCACTTGACAAGACAACCTTTTCGAGAAGAGGCTGAAGAGGCTGCTCTTTTGAGTAGAGGACAGGGCTGCTGCGCTTGACAGCAGAGGTCTGCTTCCACCGTTGGTCACACATTATTTTCTTTTTATTAAAGCAAGGCAAGACGGGAACTTACCTACCTAGCTACTGCAAAGCGCCAAGAATAAGGCGGAGAATACTACACATTAAAAAGTCAGTTCTGCCCAGTGTAGGGTCTTGGTATGACAGAAGACAATGCATCAAAAGCAGCACCTCATTAGAGATCGCGAGATTTTGGCAATACCTGGGTAAGTACATAAAGCTTGCCTCAATCCAAGGTGCTAGGCAGAGCCCATCATAAGTACATGTTTACTGTGTCATAAAATGGCTTGCACAAACTGAGATTTTACAAAATTTTCCCTTGAGACAGTCCTTTTACTATAGACACTGTGAACCCTGTCAGGTAGAGTCATGCATTCTTTGTCTGTTGTGTACATGGCTGTTGCTCTTCACAAAGCAACTTCTGCGGCACATTCTCTCCAACTTTCATGTTGCACAAAAGCTCACTGCACATTTATAGAACCACAACAACCATGAATAATTTGATGAGTAGGAGAAACATAGTCTCCATTTTAGGCAGTGTGCTGTGAAGACTCCCAACTAAAATTTTCGGTAAAATCAAGGTAGAAAAAATTTAAGTTAAGTTATGGGGTTTTACGTGCCAAAACCACTTTCTGATTATGAGGCACGCCGTAGTGGAGGACTCCGGAAATTTTGACCACCTGGGGTTCTTTAACGTGCACCTAAATCTAAGTACACAGGTGTTTTCGCATTTCGCCCCCATCGAAATGCGGCCGCCGTGGCCGGGATTCGATCCCGCGACCTCGTGCTCAGCAGCCTAACACCATAGCCACTGAGCAACCACGGCGGGTAGAAAAAATTTAGCTGGATGTTCTGGACACATTTCTTGAGCCCAATCAATTAGTCTGCACATATTTCGCCTATTTCAGGTGCATTAACAAATAACTTCCCCATTGTCTCATTATGGCCGTTAGCTTCTGCATCCGTTTGTGCAACAGTTGAGGAAAGTGCACAAGCGCTTTAACGATGCGCAATTGCTACTAGGCTCATTCAGTAAAAGTTCTGCTTTGTGCAGAAACATCTGCCTCTTCTGCCAAAAAGCATCCAGAAGGACTTTCCCAGTTTTTTCACTTGATGTTATAATGACATATGAAGGCAGTCATTATGAAAAAGCTGAAAAGGGGGTTCTAAAACGGTATAATTTCTTACCTCTCTGTTAATGCCCAAAATGTGTTTATACCTACTTGCACTAGTATAACTTCGTTTGCTTCATTTCTTGTTGAGAATCACATTATACATGAAACTGCCCTTATTCAGTATTTACATGATGAGTGTGTATTGTATCCACTATGTCTTTCCCATTTTGTATATGCCCTCCTGCTTTGATCCCAATTGGGATTGGCGGTATGTATAAATAAAAATAAATACAACAAATATTAATTAATAACAAGGGTAGTGATAGCAATGATACTGCACTGACAGAAAATTCTATCAGTTTGCACATACAAATCAAAATGAAATTATCTCATTGAACGTTACCACCACTGCAATGTTCTAATCCGAAAATGAGACATGCACTATGCGAACAAAGTGTTGAACCATTGGTTGGTACTGCACGTAATGTGCTATTAACATTCAGTGATATGAGTTGAGCCACATGGTGGCAGAAAGGAAGTGATAAAAAAAAACTGCAGCAAAGTGCTGGCCTGAGAAAACTGCCTGCAGCACCTTATCCACTTTATCCACTTATCCACTTTATCACCTCACAATGGGGACCTCATAATGCCGAAATCTTTCTGGTCTGAATTGTTACCATGACATGAAAATTTTATATTACATGGATGTGAACAACAAAAGATAGGGAAAGACAAATGAAAAATTCCTGGTGGAGTTTCTAGCAATATCGAAGATTTTTCGCATGGACTGCCCGAAACTCAAGGTGTTTTAAGAAGCATGTGGCTCTTCAGACTTCTACACTCCCAATCATAATGGGGTTTAATATATACAGCCACAGAGTACCTGATGTCCATTTTTGGGCGACCCAAAGAACAGGATATATGCACTAGGCAGCTGGCTCCAGAGATACAGCACAGAGGCCTAACGTTGGTGTAATGAAATGCACGAATATTTATGAAATATCAGCAAGAGCCATACTTATCTGTGGCACAAGCTAAACTAATTATATAGTTAGCATTGTTCACACTCATGTTTCTGAGAATAGTTTTGTTGTTTGTTTTTCTCAATAATGCACATTTCTTGCAAAATATTATGTACAATTCCTACAGGAATCATCAGTGCAGAAAGGGTTAAAGAAAATGACAAGTCAAGGCAGTTTAGAAAGATATTAGAAAGGCTGTCCATGCAGTTATTCCAAAAGAGACATTATGCTTAGTGGGAAGCATCAGAAACATCAGCAAACAAGTTACAGGAAGAACAGAGGAGTCTGAGGCCAATCATGGCAAATGGCACTGTGCTACCAGCCATGACAGTAGGAGGTGGACAGCAGTTGGGTTAGTACTCAAATCTCGATATAATGAACATAGATATAACTAGGTAAATCTAAAAATAAATAGAGGATCTCACTGAACCCCATCTAGTCAGGGAAATCATAGTAAACAATACACACTGCAGCGACCAAGGTAAAATGTACTCAATAGGCGTTTCAGCTCCGCCACAGGATGATTGTTCACAGTGACAGCAAACAGCGAAATACACTAATTTAGCATCAGAAGTACACGCATGTAGTAAGATAAACCTCGATATAAGGAACTTCAATATAGCGAAATTCTTGATATAACGAAGTTTCAACTTTTCATAACATCTTGTCCATAGAACACCATGTAATTAGAACCTCAATATAGCCGAATCATATATAAAACCTCAACCTCAACGAAGTGTGTTTGCATGCGATTTCAATATAATCAAATTTTCCTTCAGCAGCAAAGGAATGCTGAGACAATAAATGGAAACTTCCGCAGACACAGATGGTCAAATGGTCGAATTACAAGTGGCTGGTTGCAACCGCACCTATCAAATCGCCCACTGCACGATAAGAGCGACCTCCAAAATGAATCCACGTCATGTTCCATATAAAATCTAAGTGCGATAGGATCCCATTGTGCCCCATGCACTTGGTGCTTTAGGTGCGAGTGAAAGTGTGCGAGGGTGAGAAAGAAAGATGGTGGCTTCACGCACGAAGTGCTGCCTCCCTGCGCAAGGGAATAAGGGGGAGGGAAACGACCTTACGGTAACGTGATCACGTGCACGCGAGGGCTGGGGCAGGGCAGAGAGGGGGAGGGGTAAGTTGGTGCACATCTCGGTCGTGGCGGCGCATCGCTGAAAGTGCAGCTGAGCGCATACGCAGCAGTGCAACCTGCTTTAGAGGTAGCCTGCCACACGTGTGCAAATAGTGGGCATGCCAAGACGGGGTGGTATCTTTGTAAGCTGTTTTGCGTGTGTTTATTATTGAAGGTTGCGTAATCTCAAATTTCGGAGAGCCGTTGGAGCGAGAGGCGTTGGAGGGAGAGGCAGACGAAGCATTTACTCCCCACTGCCAGCGCATTTCATGATGGCGTCGTCCCAGCGCGGGCAACATTATCAGCCGTGGGGGCAAAGTGCATGCTGTTATGATCGACCTTTCGAGTGTTCCCCAAGTTCTCCAAGAAGCCATCAACTACCACATCTGGCGGCGGGGGTGCTGTTATGCCTGGTGGTCCCTCAGAGCGGGGGGATACCCCACCAGCGATATGCAGCTGTCACGGTAGATGTTCACGCCTTATCATTCACTTCGCTTCAAGATAGCAATGTCGTCCTCCTGACCATTACGAAGTGGCTACATCGATGACAGGGTCATCGTCAAAAACTCCTGGGGAAAAGCGTCGACGACAGGTGGTTGCCTTCTATTGTGACACGTTGGTGACAGGGGCACCGTGCACGAGCAGCACGTTGAAGACCAGTGAGGGGTGATAGAGGTGGTGAACGATTCGGCCTTTGTGATTGGCCGGTGGATTCCCTCAATAAGGGAGAGAGTGAATAAAAAGGGCATAAAAAGCGAATCCGGATGGCTGTGAAAATGACAACTGCTCGGACTCGGATAGAGTCACAACCATGTGCCAATGAAGTGAATACATTCTTTTCTGCTTTTTTTTCCATCATCACGATGCTCACCTTCGTTGTCATTTCCTGATTCTTCCGCTGAAGACCCACCTCACCCGGTTGAGATTGTATCAACACGAAAGCGTGGATGGCTTTGCTTAATTCATACCACCTATGTGGAGATATTGTCGAAATGGCATGAAACCATATCATTTGTCGCCGACTCCTAAATTTATTAAAATGGATTGTTTTCTTATTCAAATTTTTTTTTTTTTTTTAATGCCTGGTAATTTGGAAAATTCTGCGGCCCTTTTCCGTGTAAGAATAATCGATCGGTGACTGTACTTATTTGCATAAGCAGTCAATTTTCAATTCAATGAAATTTCTATATAACGAAGCAAACTGCCGATTTTACATACTTCATTACATCTAGGTTTAACTGCAGTAGATCGAAGCACACTTATAGATGAGTGTACTCCACCATTTGATGTCATTGTGAACAAGCTTCCGTGGGGCAGCTGAAACGTCTTTTAAAGTGAACACACTTTACGGTGGTCAGCGCTCCATGTATTACTTGCCATAAATCTAAAATGTTTCTCGTCAATCCCAGCATGCAATGAATATATGTTTATAATGAATATCTCACATAACAAAGACATCTTGTCGTATGCAACTTTGCTATAGGAAAATTCAACTGAAACAGTAGTGGTAGTCATAGTAGTAGTGACAATAGCAGTAGTAGATGAAGAGGTAACACAGGCAGCAAAAGTGGCCACAGCAGCAGGTTGGTACCTCGTTGCTTTGAAGACTGCTACCATCGCCAGACACCGCCTCCTGATGACAACCAGCTTCCTCTCTGAAGGATATCGCATTAAGTGGTGCAGTAGGTGACCGGGATGCCAGCGCTGTACCCATGTCGTGTCCAAGCCATCAACTCCAGCATAGCAGTGTCCACTATCTTGAGTCATAGAACCAGCTGCGCGACGTGACGGGTGTTTGGATAAACGCTTGCAGTGCCGAAGGGGAAGCAGTGGGGTTGCAGCGGGGATGCGGATGCGTCGAAGAAGGCGTTGCAGGGCATCGTTGCACGCACATGGAAGCATAAGGAAGGCACTCTGTGGCTTCTGAGAGAGGTGCCAGCACATATATGTACATGTGGACACCACGCAGGCCTGCATTGGAATGTATGAAAGGAGACTAAATTAGTGACACAAGAGGAGACAAAACTAAAAACGTTCCTTCTTTTTTCATTCCTTCCTTCTGTTTTATCAACGTATGCATCCACTTCCAAGCTATTCACATCTTTCTATCATGTTGCTAGCCTTGGCATCCGCACTTGCTCAATCGAATAAAGCCTGTATGAGGGCAACGGTTCATAGACAATAAACCAGTTGATAGTTTGCATTCTCTCGTCCTGTCTGGTGTGTCGGTTTCTGTTACTTACCGTGATAAGTGCCACTCAGCGCAGTTTAAAATGAATGTATAACTAGCCCAGTTCATTGCCTTACTTAATAATCTCATACTTTAGCACGACAAAAAACTCAATGATATGCTAGAACTACCTAATCACCAAAAGTTGGCCAGCTGTGAACAACGAATCAATAGTGCTTTGAATGCATCTCATTTTGTAGACGGAATGTGGGCCCTGAAATATGTATAAGCAAAAAGAATAGAGAATGGTGAAAGCTGCATACATGGCCACGGAAAGAAGATTCCTGTGCACGAGGCTCATGCCTGCTTTCCTTTAGTGGCTTCAATGAAGGTATCCAAGCCCAAATACCATTTACGTGAAATTAGGACATCTGTTATTCATTTATCATTACAGAATTTAGGACAAAATGTAATAAATAAATAATGCTTTGGAAACAAAGTGACACTACTTTTAACAGACTGCATATTTCCCAACGCGGGACACAATGTCCTTTTCTTTATTTCTTATAGCTGGCCTAAATTAACTGGAGATGATCTCGGAACATGATCCAGATAGCAAAACCTTCTTTGCCACAATGGCTTTGCATGCTACTATAATGATCAGATGCATATACAATCAAACCTCATTACAACAAAATGGCATATAACAAAGTAAGTGAAGTTTCCCTTGAAACCCCATAGAGATTCATAGTGCAGTACATGCATATAATGGATATATGAAGTAATTTATACAATTAAATAACTCTGGCTCCCCATCAACTTCATTAGAGCGAGGTTTCACTAGGTTTCAACAGCAGAGCCATATTAACATAAAAAGCCTTGTATATAGCCCATATCCATCATAGAAATAGGTTGTTGACAACAAAACAAGACATGACTCGGGAAACCAGGCAGAAATAATGGCAATGTAATAGAGTGGAGGTACTTGCTTGTATTGGATAAGCTATGAAGATTGACCACAATACAGCCACTGCTGTTATTTCGAAACACAAAGCATTTGCACCAGCCAGGAACCTGAAGGTGAAAGAATTGGGAAAAATCAGTTCTGTGGAAGCCCACAAGGTGAGGAAAGCTCATGAAAGGGAGAATTGTCATCCACCTGATCTGTAGCACGAAACTACAAAGGAAACCCATGCACATTTCTCATGAAGAACACTTTGCTCTCTTTCTAAGGAAACATCCTGATTTCGATTAGGATGAATTTTTTTTCAGCTGCGAAGCTTTCACACCAAAGAAACAAAATGGGTTTCTTTTGTAGCTTCTTGCCACAAGTCAGGTAGATTAAAATTACATTCTGGGGCTTCATGCGCCAAAACCGTGCTCTGATTATCAGGCATGCTGTAGTAGGTGACTCCAGATTAATTTCGACCACCCAGAGTTCTTTAGTGTGCACCCACTGCATGGCACCATGTGCGTTTTTGCATTTTGCCCCTATCGAAATGCCGCTGCCACGGCAAGGATTTGATCCCACGACCTCGTGCTTAGCAGTTTAATGCCAAATCCACTAAGCGACCATAGCGTGTCAGTTGGGTGCTTACTATTTTACCTTCTGAGAGAGAATTTTGTACACACAATTAGAAACTAGCCTTAACAGGGAACAATGTAAATATGGTGCCTTCATTTATAGTTATGGAGTATCGGCATGACATTTTCTACTATTCATCTTTTTTCTGATTTAATGTAGGTCTTGGACTACAGAACATTTGAAAAAAAACTTGCAGAAACCGTTTATGATTAATTTCAATGTAACTGAACAGCTGAATGCTTGTAATTGTTGTTCACTTTACTAAATAAATGTTGCACTTGACGGGGCATATTTGTAGCAGTGAGGATATTTAGGAAACATTTGCTGATTCATTGGGTAATTTCGTAGAGAACATAGCGGTTAGCCAGCACATCAGTGGCTTTTGTATAGGCGGACAACGCGTACGTCCCAAAGAGCCTTAATAGTTGGCATGTGGCGACAAACACAACTCGGGTACAAGAGAGCATGCACCCTTTATATCGGCACCTTTGTATTGGCAGTAACATTTTAACCTTCAACCACAAACCACGAAATTGGGCAAAAGAGCCCATGAGAGCTATTTGCTGTATTATACAGGAAAGCCTCAGAGTGCCTTCAATAAGTTGTTATAATAGCTTTTGTACAAACCACTTTCAGTTTATTTTTGCAGGAGGTGTATTTGTCGTGACGTTGTGATGCAGAAAATGGTCATATTATCAGGAGACCAACGAAAGTTCGTCTGGTCAGGCTTTTTTCACTTTGACGTGGTCAGTGACCACAACTTCTACTTTAGAAAATGGTCACGTGGGAGCAGGATATCGCAATGTCCGAAACTCACTCCAGCTTCCTTAATCGAATACAGTAGAATCTCGTTAATTTGAACACCAAGGGGACCAGAAATTTATTCGAATAAGACAGATCAGACTAAGGAGAGACCCCTTAAATATAGTGGTTGATAAATTACGTGGTACAACATGCAAAACCAAAATCATCACTGGGCTTGCATTGAAAAAGTTTTATCTTTCCTGTATCAGCTCACGAAAAAATGTGCCAGGAGAAGCCTAGGTAGCATAAAAAGTAAGTGTGATAAGAGTGCCCCTCGTGCACCGTTTTCTGTGAGTGCGAGGGAAAACGTGTGAGGGTGAGCCTAGAAGGATGGTGGCATGATGTGCACCATTGTTACAGATGACAGGAGATCACGTGCATGCTAGGAGGGAAGGGAGGGGGGGAGGGGAGGCATAGGTGAGTACATGGTAATGTGATCAAGCGCGGGCTGGCTGCTCCTTTCTGCTCCTTTTAATCCGAATTGGGAAAGAGGGCGTGCACCACTCTGCTTGCTCCAGTTTCGTCTCGGCTCTTCGCACCTTTTTTCCCGTCATTTTTACAACACATGACATAATGGTAGATAGTGATGCATTGAACCTTTGCCTTTAGCTCAGGTTTGTCCAAATAGCAGTCCATGGGAGTGAGAAATTTCGTTTGAAATAACCATTGAGCAATTTTTGGAGTTCTCCACTCAAATACATAGGACTTTGCCTAGACCAACAGTGCATTTTGCATTATCCGTCAATGTAAATTCAAATTAAGAGATCTTGAACCATTGGGCTTTCCCTGTACCATGCTTCTACTCACTGTGTGGTAGCATAACAGACCAACAAGTGAGCTGGGGCAAGTGCCAAAACATCAAGATGTCCTGCTCCCACATGACCACCTTTCACTTGCTGATGTCACAACACTCTGACAAATGAAACTGAAACTGCTTCATCAAAAAGCTTTCATAGTAATTTATTTAAAGCTCTCTGAGGCATGGCAATTTTTTTTATGGCTTTGAGGTCCACAATGTTATTTAAGAAAAAAAAATCATATGTAAAAAATGTTATCTAAGTACTCATTTGAGTAACAAATGTCTTGTTTTGTTATTTTTATAATATTTACTGTGCGAGAAAGTATGTTAGCACCCAGAGAACATCAAATATTGACCAAACGTACCAACCGTGGTCCCAACAACATGTACAGATCAAGTACAGTTTGAACCACAATATAACACAGATATAATAGAGTGACATAAAACACAGACATAAATGAATGAGCTAATACTATAAGGAAAGTAAATAGAAATTTTCGCTATTATTTATAAGCTCTTGCTTAGACACAAACATGAAAATTACGTACAAATAAAAGCCAATAAACAACAATCAGGATTTAGGGTTACAGATGGGTGCTTGAACATAAAAAAAAAATTGCATTGATCTTGACAGTTTGTTACTGCACCATACAAAGCATTGAGAAATTAATTTCAGTGATGAGTAATTCAGCTGTTGCAGTGTGGTGACTGACGAAGGAAGACTCACATTTCAGTGCAACAGACAAGGGTGCAGAGAGAGCCCAAAGTGAGCCCTGCCACCAAGAGCCAGCCAAGCAAGCCGACCAGCCAGGTAAGCCGGTCGGCTGCTGAGTCTGCCAGTGAAGGCACTTTGTATGCCACTCCAGAGTCATCACTGTCTTCATTATCATCAGTATCTGCCAGAACAAGACAAAACACAGATAGTGACACAGCCATCTGTCCACCTGTTAGTCTGACTATACATCAATAATGTGTTGTAGTGGGCCGGTTGGTTTGGTGACATGGTGAAATACTGCACGGCAAAGAAATACCGCAGACAAGAATGCGAAGAACTAGGACACTAGGCACACGAGAAGCGCAGCTGCCTGTCAACTGTTTAAGTGAGTATGATTTGTTGTTGCCCTAGCTTGCACAGCTTCACCTTCATAGAAATGGCACTGAACAAAACGACACGTAGTAGTAGAAGATGGGACAGGTTGGCACCTGTCCCATCTACTGCCATGTGTCATCTTGTTTGGTGTCATTTCTACGAAGATGAGCTATCATTTAATGACAGCAACGGTAAAATCATAAATCCCACGTGCACTTCTGTGAGGACAAGATTCTGGTATGCCAGAGTATTTTTCACAACCTTGCTCTGAAGCCGTTACATATTGACACTTTGTACAACACACTGAAATGCCCGCTGAAATGAGTCAAGACTAAATTGAAGGACACTTAAGGCAAATATTCATTCAAGTCAGGGTAACAGAGTTGCGCTTCAAGGTGTACAAAGAGTCACTTTTACTGGGAACATAGCTTTAGTTGGTGAGGAAGTTATGTAAGCAAGAGTTAGGGTCAGCGCCACTATTGTGAGGAGGTTGTACCAGCTCACTTAATGTATTATGTCCGGTTTGCTTGCAGTCAACCATATACTACTAATAATAAAGTAAATTGTGCTATATTTAAACAACTCAGCTTGCCCAGTTTGATTAGATTTTCTTGCAGAAGAACCAACTAATGCTATCTCTTCACAAAGCTATGTAGCAGGTGCCTTTTGCAGGACTGGCACCCTCTAGCACAATGACAGGCTAAAATAAACAAAACAATTTGATAGTATGCACCTGTCTTTTCACATGTGACTACAACATTCGAAATGAAGGAACAATAATATGCACATCTCACAAGACAACATGAGTGTGATAATGCAAATCGCATTTAATCTCGCAAAATGTATGTGGTAATATAAAAATGAGTAGTCACTGCACTCACACGAATTAATTTCGTTAAGTGTGAATGGAACTGCATAAAAAAATTACCAAAATCAAGGCACGTTAACTCAGAGTCTCTAAGAGAAGGTGAAGGGCTCCTCTCCTGGGACTCCAAGTAGCCATCTCCAAAAGGATTATCATTTCTCCGGTACTGGCGTTGAAGCTTAACCAAGTTGGCCAAAGCTGCTTCCAGTGGCGATGCAGTGTTGCTGAAAAAAAAAAGAAAGCACACAATTTCATAAGTCACGCATCTCAGACTTAGTATCTTCTGTTAGAAACAAGTGGTTCAGAAATACTGATGTCCTTCCTAGCTTGTGCTGACACAGCTGTTCTGCAAGCGCTGGAGTGTTTAGTGCAAGAATGGAATAATCGGGACAATGAATCTTTTAGCAGATGCTTTAACGCATTTTTAAAGGGACACTGAATAAGACTATTATTGGAAAATGGTTAAAGCTGGTAAAGAGCAGAGTAAAGTTCCCTTTCTGAGGGAGGGAAATCTAATGATGCTACTCAAGATATGTTTTCTTCCATGTTGAAACGAGAGTAATCAATACTTTCTTTATTATTGACAGCGGATGATAACCATTTGTCAGCTGCCTTTTCTTAGCGGCAGTACCAATACTGATCTACGTTTATGTAATTTGCTCAATTACAAAGTCTCAGTTCTCTGTATAAGTGGTATATCAAACACCTCAAAACCCTTATCTACCACTCTGACCTGACTTAACATTTGCCTTCAGTGCCACTATGAACAAAAGGATCCGCTTCAAATTTTAAAAACTTTTTCATATTTTCATAACAAAGAGCAACTACAGCCACTAAGTCTCCCCAGTAAGGTCTTAGCTGTTAAAGTTGCACTGCTCAGGTAAAACACACAGAAATACTGGCGAGAAAAACACAGTCACACCAAGACCTTGTACAGACAAAGGGTTCACAGGAAGATTGAGACAAAACAATCCACAGTGACTCGAACAAGGAAAGCCTCAGGCTGACATTCTGACCAGGGAAGTCTTCCCCAGGGCCTAACGAAGGCAAGTCCTCTTGTATGAATGTTGATTCGCTCATGCCAGAAGCTTTCCTTGTTCAACCACTGTCCATTACTGATCTTGTATGCTTCGTGCCTTTGTGTCACTGTTTTAATCTCAGTTACCCGAGCAGCACGACTTTGACAGATTGAAACACGCCATTGCCATGCGAACTAATCCCCATTGAAGCACTTTTATTGAGGCACTTCCAGTGAAGCCTCAAGCAAGCGTGCAAAGGCTAACCTAAGGGCAGCTTCCTCCTCCGCCTCCCCGCTTTCCAAGTTCTGTCGACCTGCTGCTGCTTGTTCATCGGGAGATGCTTCACTGCTACGGGCAGGTGTGCTTTCTTCTTGATGCAACTGCACTTTTCTCAGTTGAGCAGAACTGTTGGTGCTGCTCGGAGTGTAGCTAACATCTTCTTCGTTGAACTGCGACAAGTGAAACGACTGGCCACCAGCACTGCCTCCAGTGCCTTCAGTTCGCGCTCTGTATATGCCATACAGTGTGTCCAGGCTGTAGCTGGATGACGAGTATGAGGGGGTGCTTTGTCCACGGGTTGCCCGGCCACATGTCGCATCGAACATGCAGAAAAGCAGCATCCTGAACCTGGTCCAGAGATTTTGCAGCAAAGCCATGCAGTCATAGTGTCTGAAGATTGCCGTAGGGACTTGGTGAACTAGGTGGACTATGAGACAGACAAGGCCTGCTTCACCAACGTATTGTGCTGATAGACCAGTTGCTGCAGGCTGAAAAAAAAAAAAAGAAAGAATGATCGTTGTGCATACTGTTGAAGCAAGCAGCTGCACGGTGCGACATTTCAGATATGTAAACCATTTAGGCTGTCAGTTCAAATATCTCTGTATGAGTGTTTCCTAGTGGTGTAGTAAAGCATTGCCTTGACCAACTGACCAGCTGATTGACTGACTGTCTAAATCAGCCACACTCACAATGTACTTGGTTTCAGATTTCGAGAAACATGAAAGGAGGCCATGCGCTGGGCAAAGAGGGATGAAAATTAACACAACAAAATGTAACGTTGAGAGGTAGCGAGACAGCAGTTTAGATTAAGGGCCAAATGAACACCATGAGTGAACTGCCCTCCAACTGAGATTAAGAGAAAGAAATGGGGTTGCACACGTCATGTGATGTGTCAATCAAATAGATAACTGGGGATCTTTTAGAGCTAGCAACAAGGCTGCTGCCAAGGGAAGGTGAATGTAGCTGTGCGTACCAGGTAATCGTGCACTGCCGTGCTATACAAGGGCAAACAAAGGCTAACTGTAACGAAATTCCAATTTGGTTCAATTTGTTATAAATGAGTGTTACATACAACACTGAATCAATATCGGCAAAGATGCAGAGCTGGTAATGATTTTTTTTAGCAGCTTTTAAACAGCATTTAAGCAGATGATGCGTGTGCCAAGTGGGGTCACTATGACTAAGTCCCAGCACGCTGTGCCCCAGATTTTTCAGAGTTCTGTGGGAAGCCGCAAGCACCAGGTGCTCGTGCCGGTTTGCATGGCCACGCCTGGAGAACCACGGAAACCAATCAAAGTCTTAGCATGTCACGTGGAGAGACGGCCCTTCACTGCACACCATGGCAGCCGCGGTACCTGCGCCACCCAACAGCATGGCCTCCGAGGTTGCACAGGTAATGCTGAGGAGCCGCATGTTAGGTCATGCATCACTTCCAGCGAGCGGTAATGGCAGCGTCTTTCTTTTTCAGTTTCAGTATCAGAAATGACAATTTTCGCAAACTTTTCGTAATGCTCCTGCTCGTATCTCAAGCATCAAATTTTGCATAGAAGCAACTCTATATCCACATCATCTTAAGCTAGGTTTTTTATGCAGTTCGCAATTTCGTTACAGTTGGCCTTTAAGGCTCATGCACATTTGTACCAGATAATACAAAACTAATACAGAAATATGTTAGGTTTGTAAAATTCCTATGGTATCAGACTATTATATGAAACCTACACGGCTAATGCAGATCTGTATTTGAAATTGATCAAGGGCAAAGGTGGTCAGTCCACATTAGCCTTACCTCAACATCTGCGAAGAAGATGCGAAGTGCGCTCAGTGCACCTGAGAAAAGCACTGTCGAAAGGCACAGTAAAAGCCGCTGGCCACGCGAGAAACAAGAGCAACTTTTCATTGTCACAGTAGAGTGCCATAAGTGATGCTCGCTAAGCGCACGTATCAATGAGCGCTGCATAGTCTGCAAAAGGAAAACAGGGCATACAAATATTCAAGCACAGTAAAAGGCAAGCTATCTGTCACAAAGAGCAACATCCACAAAGTGCTTCAGTGTAGAGTACTGTTGTGGCGATATAAAGCGTGGGCCACCATTAAGAGTGCGAGCACCCGTTCATGTGAATGCCCGTCTGGTGTAACTGACCCCCAGCGCCACCTCCACTGCCTCCTTTATGCCTACCTGATGCCAGGCCCAAGCGAGGCCTGGGCTCACCCGCTTGTTTCAGTTCAGTGATGTAATAAATGCACTCTATTAAAGAAGTTATGTCACTTTTACTTTCCATGCCACTCTAACACTGCCAGTCGTCATGCCCAGGCCTTCTCACAACAGATAACACCCAAGCAGCATTCCAGCATGAATTATATACATTTGATATCATAGCTCATTAATGATTAAGCTTTCTTTGACAGATGAGTGATGAATCCATATAATATTGCTCCTTCTTGTGCACGAAAACTGATTAAATTTCCCAGCTGCTTACAAAAGAGTCTGAATCTGATACTCAGGTTGCAGTTTATGCTGACAATATCTAATACAGTTAGACCTCAATATAACGCAGTTGGTAAAATCTGCTATTTGCTTTGTTACATCAAAACTGTGCTATGTTGAAAATCAACGTTTTATGCAAATCAGTACAGTCGCCAATTCATTATCCTTACACGGAAGGGGCACAAAATTTCTCGAAGTATCGGAAAATCAGAAAAAGCAAACTTGAATGAGAAAAAATTTCATTGTTTTGAACTTGACAGCCGGTGATGAAATATATTGTTTGATGCCCTGTCGATCTTCGCATCGGCCGGCGGTGTGAAGCTAAGCCAGCCACGCTTTCGCGTCTACTCCACCCCTGCGGCTGATAGTACCGCCCACAGTGGGATGATGCTACCATGAAAAGCGCTGGCAGACGGGAGCGAATGCTTTTTCTGCCTCTCGCGTGAACAAATCTCCGAAACGAGAGATTACGCAACCTCCAGTACTAAACGCGTGGGAAGACACCACACATTATGCCACGCCATCATGCCTACTGTTTGCACATGCGGCAGATTACCTCTAAAGCAGGGTGCGCGGGCTGCGTATATACGTCAGCCGTGCTGACATTCATTCAGTCACGGCATCGCTAGAAAAAAAAAAAAAACCATGCCCCCCCCCCCTTCTACTTGATACGTTGCCACAAGCGGGCTCCCCTCCCTCCTTTCCCCTTGCTCGCGCAGGAAGACAGTGCTCATCAAGCCCCCATCCTTCTCGGCTCACCCTCACACGCTTTCACTCGCACCCTAAGCATACAGAGTGCGGGGTGCGATACGATCTTATCGCACTTGGACTTTTTACCAAACGTGATGCTGCTGCGCTTGGACGGATGTGCTTGGTTGCGTGGCGCATGATTTTCAAAATGCATTAGCAAGCGGCCACTTGTAATTCAACGTCACCATCTGTGTCAGTGGAAGTTTCCATTTATTGTCCTGGTATTTCTTCAAGGCAGCAGTGAAATTTCGTTATATTGAAATCATGCTTAATCTACTTCATTATATTGCGATTCTATATACATGTGGCGTTTAATAGACAAGAAGTCATACAAAGTTAAATACTTCGTTATATTGAGAATTTCGTTATATTGAAGTTCTTTGCTATATCGAGGTTTAACTGTACGCCATGATGCTGCCGATGACCCAGTTGCATATTTGTGGCTTCGAATTCTTCATATGTGCCCTCTCTTATTTCGCTTCCATAGACTCTGGCAGTGAGCAGGCACAAAATTGTTTTGTTGGTTTATCTGTTTGTACAATGCGTGAAAACCGCAGCTGTTCTTTTACGGTACCTTATACAAATCAGCACAATTCAGACAGAGATTGGTGCACCATGCGAGCTTCAATTATTGCAAGCAAACTATTACCGACACTCGTAGTTACATTAGAGTTTGAGTTAAGAAGCGTTTACATTGTATCCCTGTACAACAACACGTGAATACAGTAACTGTTCACTACCATACATTATCTAGCCTTGGATAATTAAGATAACAAATTGCCGCACCATGGGAGCTTCATTTGGGATACCTGCAAGCAAACTATTCTTTCACTTATGAATGGACATACACAGAAATTGGGCTTGGCCACAAGAGATTTCATTCAAACCACTGCAGGAGTGGTCTGACACTAATATTCCCGTATCCCTCCCATCCTTTCATCCCAAAACAGGAAGCCAAATATAACACTACCCCTCACACACATGTAATGCCTATGTCATGCACATAGTATTCACACATACTCAGACAACATATTGATGAGGTAAAGAAATGTGAACTGGGCAGGCTGGTACGCATTCATGCCTGATGGGCAGAGGTAAAACCTACACAGAATGAATGAAAGACATGGAGCAGGCAGACAAAACATTCATTTTGAACCATGGGTTCATTCACAGAGACGTGGAGTTATACATAAAAACGTATAGCGGCTGGTATCAGTTAAGATCAACCAACCACATCTTGTAGACATTTTTAAATTACATGAACAAAATTTAGAACATAATTTTTGTAGCAGCAAAAGAGAATCTAAGCTTACTTTCTCGACAAAAAAATTATTTTACCCGGAAAAAAATTTCTATATTTCATACGCCTCAGACCACTCTCCACAAACTGTGCATTATTGACACTTTCCCAAAGTATTAAAGGAATAGTTTTCACATTGCAATCGATACAGTTCTTCTGAATGCTATTAACCAAAAGTTCTCTCTTCTAGAATAAATATAATCTTGTCAGGAGCTTCATATGTAGAGCAAAAAAAATTATAAACATAGCCCAAACTTCAGTTTTGTCTCACATTTCCACCCTTTCTTTTACACCACATAGCTTTCACCCACAGTGCTGAAATTTTTCACACATCACAAGCAAATCATTGCATTAACTTTAGCATAAGTTGGAAGGGTAAACTTTTACCCTTCCAGCCATTTTCTTTCATGCACAAAATGGGTACCAAACATACCACATTCGTAATTAAACCGAAATTTCAAGAAGTTGCACAAACTGTACTGTGTGCGCTGTATGCACCCCTACAGCATCTCTTTAATGAGTACTGCACCGACTACAGTGAGGAGGGGTTTGGCATCAGTCGGAGCTCTGACCTCAGAAACCTCGCAGGCAAATGTAAGAGCTCATGAGCATGTCAACTTGGGACACAGATGTAAATGCTGGACATAGCCGTGAGACATCTCTTGGCGCAACTGGGGGCACATGCCATGTGACTTTTGCTGTTGTAACCATCACTCACGTGCCTTGACAGCAAGGCGCAGCATATGAAAATTCCGTGCAAATAAAAGCCACCAATGGACTCACTGCCTCACTTTGCCACCACTTACCCTCAGCACGGCTGGGCTGTTCTTCGAAACGAACGCCTCCCTTTCGATTCTGCCATCCTTGCTGCTTGTGGAGAGCCACTCATCAAAAACAAGGTGCCAAGTGCGTTCTGAAATTAAGCAAATATATGCGCTTACTTAGGAAAGCCATTTTCAAAATCAGCCATAGATGTATCTAATAGAATTTTAAAAAGTTCTCTTTTCTGCACTGTATCTGCCAGACGACTAACGAGCCCAAGAAAAGGGAACATATAATGTGTAACGCTATTCAAACATTCGGTTATTACATTGTCATGCTTGAGTCCAAAGTAGTCACATTATTGGGTGCAGGTCAAAATAAGATGAGCACTTGCCTAGGTACTTAGGCAAGTGCTCAATGTATTGTGCTTTTGTCAAATGTTAGACTAGTGATCCCATGTGATCTACTGCAGTGGCTCATTAGCTACGGCGTTCTGCTGCTGACCATAATGGTAAGGATTTAATTCCCAGCCACAGTGTCCATACTTCACACCGAGTCTCTTACAGAGCCTCAATGCAAAAGTTTCCATGTACTTAGTTTCAGGTGCATGTGAAAGAACCCTTGGTGGTCATAGTTATTTTGCAGCCCCTTACAGCCACATCTGTACTTGTTTCAGTGTCATTTTCTGGGAATAAGTCCCCATGAATCAATTGGTCAATTAATGCATCCTCAGGTGAAATGAGGAGCAGATATATAGCTATATATAGATATATATAGATACATATACAATACAAAACAAGCTATGAGCAGCCTATTTTAGCAGTAAATAAAATGCAGTTTAGCAAGCATGGTTGTTTGAGTACCAAAATTTTTTAATTGAATACAAGCATAAAAAGACTGGGTTCAAGTAGCGAAATGAATAACCATAATGTTTTATTTCTAAAAACATACATTTCTAAAAGCTGGACCTTTATGATACCGGCAAACGTGCCCTTTGGCAATAAGCTGACCTGTTTTAATGCTTTAGTGCCGGCAAAAAATCCAGAAATGGATTTAAAAAATTACTTTTTCTTTTATTGTACACCTGAACAACAAACTTGTTGAAGATTCGAAATATATATCACATGGGTATAGTAAATTACCGATTTGTGTCTGAAAAACTAGCAAGTATAGAAAGTATAGCTAGTTACTTTCAGGCTAGCTATACTTTATGAAATAGAGATTTTACACATTTTCCACTGACACACAGTAAATTCAGTATGTAACACACACTCAGCCTAGGCGTCAACACAATCTGCTCGGTGTTATTTTCCTCACAATAACATGCCAGCACAATCTGAATCACACATTGGTGCTGACTTCTCAAAACTAAAAGTCATGTACACCTTTCACAAGTATGGCCAGATATAAATACACATTTCTATATTGCATGCAATTGATAAGAACATGCACGCTACAAATATCGTTTAGTTAGAAACTTTCACTTCATGTTCTCTATATGTTTATTAGCTATTCCTGTTTATTAGTAAACATTTCCTTGTAATGTGTGCTGGTTGAGAAGACACATGTAAAATAAGCATGCGAGTTTCACTCAAACATGTTACTGACATCTTACCTATAAAACTAACTTACCAGTGGACAGGTGAAAACATTATTTAGCACAACTAATTTACATCTGTTTTTTGCATACACACCTGAACAGCCATAACAGATGTTCCTGCTGAATATATCTGTCTGCAACCCTATGTGAGTATCATTTATGAATTTTCAGAAGAAATCCTTAGGATGTCTTACAAAAGAAGTTCAGCTGAGACGTTCGGCCATAGCCAGGTGTCCCTCAAATACCTGCAGTTATTAGAGATAGAATCGTCACATGCACTGTACTACTAGCACATGGTGTACTACTGGCACACCGCAGTCATTCCTTAGCGGGCCAGTCACTCTAACAAGCCACCCAGACAGGGCACTAGTAGATGCCAGGTTGAGAGTGAATTAATAGATTATTTGAAGCCACAGACATATTCAATGCTCAAATGTGAAAGTTCTGCTCAAAACCTGCATGGGAGGAATTGTAGCTTTATGCTAGATACTTCTGGGCAGATAACCATTTTCCCTTTTCTGAAGTTTCCTTGGCTTTGTGTATTTTTGTGGAATTCATATACCTGAACAACCTGAACAATAGCTATAAATTTTAACTATATCGCACATAAATGCAATTAATGTTGCAGTGCCTTCCTTTAAAGTGGTCTGTGCATAAAGAGAGGAGCTTTGTGCCACTTACGTGTATTCCAGTGCACCACAGTCACGTCTTCCAAGAACCAAGATGGAAATTCTCCAGAGTTGTCATGCCAGACCTCGACACTTGCAAGATTTCCTAGAGCGATGTTCGTGCTGAAGAATGCAAGGATAAAAATTAAAACAATTTGATTAAAGTACACGACAATATGCCTACATGTAAGTACATACACAAATGAACTTGCATTAACTAAAGTACCTATATGATTGCAAGTCTGTTATTGTCCTTATTTTAAAGGGAAGCAGTCTTTGTGAACTTCAGGCATTTTGAGTCCGTCCGTCCGTCTGTGTATCCTCCTATGTCGTGATGCCGTCTAGGTCATTTTTTCAACAGGATATGTATCAGAAGAGGCATAAGGCGGTATGACAGGCATGCATGACATGTCATGGCATCAATGCCATCACATGCTTGTCATGGCATGTATGTCATGACAGATGGTGCTGCAGTGGTTGCTTTTATATATCTGGACATGAATGATGTGACATGCGTTCATAACCTGACATGACAAAAATGTCATCACATGCATGACATGCATATCATGACATGCAGGAGCATGTAATTCCATGTCATGCACCCATGTATTGCCACACCTATCTTGATACCTACCCAGTTAAAGAAATTATCACGACACCATCATCTCATGTTTGCGTCATTCATGACAGTACCGTCATGACATGCATATCATGTCCTTTCACTCATGTCATGGATATCCTGATATATAACTTGCGAGAAAATGGAACTGACATGAATGACAATCATGTCATAACATGAATGTCATAAATGAGATTAGTATAATGAATTGAATGACATAATGTGCATTTCTTTAACTGAACATATTCTGGATATGTGTGTTATGACACGTACATGCGACATTGATGACATTTCAAGCCATGTAGGTCATAAAATGAATGGCATACGAATGCCTGTATGTTAAACGATGACATGATTCCCATGACTATCATGACATGCATGCATACATGCACGGCATGACATTAACATGACAGCAACTTAAGCCGACCCAGTGGACCATGTTGTTCTTCCCAAAGCTCGCACCGGACTTTCACAGCTTTTCTTGTCGTTACCATGCCGCTTAATCAAACATCGAGGCATGCTTTTTCAATAGTGTCTGACTACGACACTACTGCACTGAATTCCACTATGGCAAAATCATCACAGCTCAGCCAAGGCGATCAGCTACACCATACCACTTGGCCAAATGGCTTTGAAAGGACACAGGCTTCAAGTTTTGCTAAAGTATTGCCATCAAGCCACTCGTTTCTGTCCTCTAAGTGATACCATGTGCTGCAGTAAGCGACTTTCTGCATTTTTTACCCACCTCGCACCTCCATGCCACTTGTTCACATCAATTCGGCTGTTCTTAGCAATGCAATAGTCATTACTGTTGCCATCGTCTTGCTGCTGTCATCACGCACACGCACTAGCATTACTAGTTCACTGTACTCGCATCGCAGACACAAATACTAGATATACTTGAGCCCACTGGTCAACCTGGCAATGCTTTGTGGAACCCCAAACAATGCTGCATAGCCAGCTGCCTACAAAATGCTTCGTATAACATTGATTCCCACAGTGCGAGGGATCTGCACTATTTTTTTTTATGTCAGATGTTCATGCTATCCGAACGTTAATAAAATGCCATCCAGCACAAAATTATG
The DNA here is from genome assembly GCF_023375885.2 of Dermacentor andersoni. Lineage (NCBI taxonomy): Eukaryota > Metazoa > Arthropoda > Arachnida > Ixodida > Ixodidae > Dermacentor > Dermacentor andersoni. The sequence goes on along the minus strand of NC_092815.1, from coordinate 211,826,674 downwards.
ACTCATTTTGCGCACATACAAAGTCGTCTAGTGTTTGACAAATGTTTGTCTGGTTGGAGATGATCATGGCATAGTCACGTAAAAGCATGAACATCAACCACATAAGAAAGCTCGGCGGCCAAAAGACTTAAAAGGAGGACACACTAGACATTTTGCCTGCCACACAGGAGCCTTATTTCCAGTATAGTTAAGAACACCTAGTTCCTTTATTTAGGTCTTCTAAAGCAGTACTGAAACTATATTTCCAACTTGTCCTTTTCTGCATTTAATGAAAGTTCAAGCCCTCTAACCCTTAGAAATATACTGGCAAGTATGATAATTCCCTAAATAATCAACTATAGCATAGTTGCTTCTACTAACCAGTTTCAATACCCAGCAATTGGAAGTGTCGTGATGTCACAATACACTGGCTCACTGCTATTGCTACGGCTTCCACACACAGAGTGTAGTACTAATAAATGTGCACAGAATTCTTGTTTTTTGTTATTAGCAACACCATCACACCTAGCCTTGTTGCTGCATGATGTGTGAACTTGGATGTGAAATTTGATGTTGATGACACTGGGTCCAGCATTTCGAAATTAACTTTAACATCAAATTAAGATGTCCTATATAAGTGTTTTCCAACTTTATTACTTGCCAGATAATAAAGCAAGTTTCCTAATCATTGAGAAAAACAGCGCAAAAGAAAATACAAGGCGAGTGGCAAACACACACAGAGCAGTGATGTCCAACACATGACCAGTTTTCAGTGTTCACAGACAACAGTCCAAACTGCTGTGCGTGCGTACAATACTACCTATTACTCCTACTTTCTAGCTTGTTTTCCTTGTGTTCCAGTGGACAGGTCAGTTATGAAGGATGATAACTGTGAGTTAGAGTAACACTTGGGCAGCTTTATCGGAACAGGAAGGACCTCAAAAGACTGGAAGTAGTCAAAATGGCAACAAAAGCTTAAACAAACATGAGTAGCTCAAAAAACGGAGATTATCAAAAGGTAAAAGGTAACAATGAAAAAAAGAAGGAAAAATAAAAATGCATTAAAAATAAGCTAGTGCCAGCAAAAACCATCAACAATAAAACTGCCTTGTGCCATCTTTTGTGCAGCTCCATCAAAAAATTGTTGCCTTACCAACTAACTCAGATTCAGACCTTAATTTCTAATCTTGTCACACCGCCAATCATCTGTGTTTCCTTTCCCTAGGCATCCATTTGGTTACTCTAACATAATATAGTAATGAGGAAGGAAAGAAGTGGAATATATTTTAAATGATGATTTACAGCCATGTGCAATATGGCACATCTGTGCACAAGCCTAGGCACGCCTTCATCCTCTTTACTTTGTTGCATCTTTGTGGGCACCGTTGACTGACTGTTCCGTGACACAACCCTTCGGCAGCTCGAGCATCATTTTGGTGCTGGTCAAGTATGTCAGAAGTGGGAGCCAGGGTGAACGATGTTTTGCGCACATGCAGCGGTTTGAGGTGCAAAATGTGCACAACATCACTATACGGACAGCGAGTAGATGGTGTCGTTGGTTTGAGAGTTGCCTTTCGTAGGTGAAGCCGATGACTTGGCAAAGGGCATGGCAAGGACCAGTGTAAGGGCGGCAGAAGTTTTTCCAAGAGCGCAAACCTACACATTGGAGTCCATAGGACCATACGAGAACCTCGGTAAAAATTGTAAAGCCGGCAATCCCTGTCATTTAGCATCTTCTGGTGTTCTTGTGATGTGGCTAATCGCTGGTAGGCAACCCGACGGCCATGATTAGTTCAGGCAGCGGCGTCGTGGATATAGCCAATGATGGTAAGTGCAGCGGCACGCAGAAGGGTGTCCATAGGTAAAGTAGCATCGCGGCTGAACAAGAAATAGAACCTCAAAAGTCTGGTGACATCGTGGCGTGTCAAATTGTAAGCGAACATCACAAATGGTAAGCTCCTTTCCCAATCACGGGGGTCCGAAGAAACATGCATCAACAACACATCTGTGAGGGTGCAATTCAAGCATTCTGTGTTAGCACATTAGTCTGGGGCTGTTAACACTGTGGTAAGCATGTGCTGGGTCACGCACGATCCAAGGATGTTGGCGATCACTTTAGATAGAAATTTCGGACCCCTGTCGGTAAGGAGTTGTTTAGGAGCTTCGTGATGAGGGATGACACTGCAATACATACACGGAAAATGATGTACAAGAGTGACACACAGCAAGTCAGACGAGCGTTTGTTCAGTTGTCTACTTTTTCCCCTTCTTGCACTCCGTACATTCATTGGGTACAAGAGTGAGTTATTGGCATCACCACGTTGCCAATCAGCACCCTGTAATCCTCGCAACAAACTTGCTATCTGTGCTTAACCAGAATGCTAAAATACTCTGCCTCAACAATGGAGCAACAGAAAAAGCGAGATAATGAGGCAGGTAAGTTTGTTGTGATTCATTTTAAACGTGTAACACAACGCAAGCAAACACAGACACAAGGCAGAAAAAAAAGAAAATAATGACTTGCACTGTGTTGTAGTAAATTATTCTCTTGATATAACACCACAGCCACTCTTGCTGCACGAAGACGCTTGGTGAGTCAGAAAAGACACAAGAACAAGAAGAAGGTGGTCACACCGCCTTGAAATTCCTGTACCAGCTTGCCGTGACGTTGTGAATTTTGAACCCGTCTCCTTGTTCCTAGTTAAATATTTGTTGGTATAAATGAATTACATTGCATTGTAATAGAGCCAATGACTGAACCTAGAAAGTATTAAGAGATTTTACTGAACCACAATGGCTGAAATGTGAAAAAATACTTTGTTATTCATGACATCATACTGACGTACCAGCCTGGGTTTCGGTGTGAGATTGAAACAAGAAAGTTTCACCATCATTTTCTTTTCTAAAATATTACCATGAAAGCAACAATACTAGAGTTTTTCAAGAATACTTGATCGATCTGAACTGATTGAGTGTTCCTCTTCAGTGTCCCTTTAATAAAATCACAGTGTAAACACTGTTTTGTAATTTATTTTCTGCCATCTTTCCCCGATTGTTTGCGTAGTGTCACACATTAAAAGTGACAGAAAAAGTCACGTAGACAGCATCAGTGCCTATCTTTCTCGATTTGCATGGAAAAATTTGTGCATTTGCAGGTGGCGCTAACCTTTAGAGCAGCGTCAGAAGAATGAATGCGACATTAAAATGCAGTAGGCATGCTTTTCTGCTCCTGTCTAACTTGTGTCCTGTCCAGATTAGCAGGAGGGACAAAAAAGATAACAAGGAACAAGCCTATCTCACTGACATTGGCTAAACTTTCCCAGGTCTTTGCAAAAGAAGTTGAGTGCACACAACAATTTTTTAAATGTTACAGCTGTTATAGAGGCTCTCTAGATGCACTTGCGGTGTTGCTATATGTTATTATAGTCACTGTTTGTCATGCTGTAGATTGTAGCACCTTCCCAAAAAATGACCATTATCACAGCATCATAGCGATAATGAAATGCTTATAGAATCTTTTTCACTGGTAAATTGTGCGAATTATACACAAGAGATGTCTAACAGAACATTTCCACCACTCATGAACTGCCATGTGTAATAACCACTTGCACCAAAACAAAGAAAAAGAAAGGGCTATCTATGCCTGTTCGTAAGAAATTGATGGAGAAGCTTATTCTAGAGAATCATATAAAAGAAGCTGTCCCACCCAGTACCAAACTTGTGAACTTCACTTGCAGAAACTTACACTTTCAACAACTGCATCACCTTGACATTATCAATAAGTGCATATGCTTAAGGTAGTGCTTCTTCCTAGACAGTGGTTGAGGCATGTGCTGCAGCTCATCAACAGTGGTAATAAACCAGCACCAACGTAAAGTTGATGGCAAGAAATGAAAGACGCGATAAGAAGACACGAGAGCAAGAGTTGGGATTGCGCTAAGAAAATGTTTTAGTCCTGTGACGTATGGATTCATTGAACACAATGTGTGCATTTAAACGTTGTTGTGGGGATGGTGGTGTTCACTGTGAGAGGCCTGCTGTTGTCGTAGTGAATGACTTGAGGAATCACTACAAGGTGACCTGCTTTCTAACATGAAGCATTTTTCCCGAGTCAATGCAGATTTTGGTGTGCATCTGGGCACTCTCGTGGACCAATCCTGAAGATTGCGCAGTCTTAAAAAAAGCAGCCAGAAAAAAAAATATGTAGAAAACCATGGCATGAATAGTTATCCTACATGACTTCTGCCTGAAATAAATTAAAAGCTCTGTGTATATATATACATATATATACATATATACAGCCAAAATAGGACAGTTCTGATGGAAATTGAGCAAAGTTTCAGGTGCTTGTAAAGAAAAAAAGAGTGCTGCCGCCTTACCCAGCCAGGTAGGCAACTGTGGAACATCTTTGAAGAACTTGGTGGCTGTCAGCAAGCTTTATCACCTCTGAATCTCCTGTCTCTCCATGAAGTATCATTGACACCTGAATAATAAAAGGCTTGATTACTGCCACGCCAAATACCATGCCAGGTGCAGCATTTCCAGCACAAAACAGTCGTTGCCGTCACCACAGGCAATGCTAACGGACCCGCCATGCTAGCTGGTTTAGAGGCTCTTGGTGTCGCACTGCTGAGCTTGAGGTCATCAGTTCGACACCGGCAGCAGCAGCAGAATTTTAATGGGGGCGAAATGCAAGAACGCTTGCTATTTAGGTTCAGGTGTACATTAAGGAACCACAGGTGGTCAAAATTAATCCAGAGTCCCCCCTCCCTACACCATGTTTCATAATCATACTGCGGTTTTGGCACATAAAACCCAAGAATCCATTTCAATGCTGCATGATAGATGTGATTAGGTCCTGGAATTTGTCGAAGTTGCTTTGAAGCTAGGAACTTGCCTTTGATACATGTCGTAAGACATTATCATGCTATTGCATTAGTTAACATTTACATGCTAATTAAATTCATGGAAGCACTGTGGAATGGGAACAAAAACAGAGCCTAGAGGAAGGAGAGTGGTGCTGCCAGAAAAGGTCGTGTAAATGAGGCAAGTAAGTTTTTTGATGAAGAGTATTGTATGTTCTCTCTTCCCTAAATGTATTCGTGACTATGCACTGGTCTATACAACAAACGTTCTAAAAGAGGAACCAACTTGAGAAAAATGTTTATAATAAATTAGTTTAACAAAGGATATATGCTTGAAATACATTTTCTGCTGCAGGAAATTTGCTTTGCTGTAACATATTATTTTCCTTTCCCGATTCCGACCCTACGACCATGGTGAATATTAAGATGTGATGTGTAACGGAAGTGCCCAGCACCACATCAGGCAGGTATGATGCCTTTAGTCCAGGGCTCCTGGTCAGTGGCTGTCCAAAATAAAAAAAAAACTGAATTGAAAATTGAATTGCATTAACAAAAAGAATCTCAATAAATGCCTTTAAGTATTGCTTTCTTTGTTCTTGCCAGCTAATACTGTGAAGAAATATTTTGAAATAACTTTAAAATTTGAAGCCCGTTCCCAACAGGAAATATCCCTCCCCAACTGCCAGAAACAAAAGCCATGCGTACCGCTGCTGACGTCCCTGCATTGAAGAAAGGTCCAGTCTGAACAGTGATCACATACAGGTGTTGCGCTGTCGATCGTGCCGTCTTCAATGCAAATACATGGCCCCCTCTTGGACCACCACGTATCGCACGCTTGTCGCCACCGCATAACCACCACGTTGCCAGGGTGTAGACAGCCATGGTTGCCACCAGAAAAGATATGACGACCTGGTTGATCTGCTTGCCAAATACCTTGTATGCTGGCAGCTCAACAAGCTGCAGTTCGAGAGAGCCTGAGATCATGGATATGATGGGGGGTCCTCCTTGGCACCTGCAACAGTACCGAGCCATGAGGCAGAGACAGACGTCTAGAAATGAGGGAGAAGAGTGTACTGAGGGATTAAACTTTCAGTAGAGATGTGCAAACAGCATTTTCTGAGACTGAACCGAATATGAATCCAATAGTGCCAGAAGCGAGTCAAATCAAATATTGAGTACGTTTTTATTAGTTTATGAATTATTCACAATCTTTTCATCAACATCCTGGCACTATTCACAGAAATGGGAATTTTCTCTCATTACACTGCACAAAGGAAGCGTTAGGTACAATTGAGCAGATTGTTCGCAGACTCAGGACCCTTTGGAGCGTATTAAATCACACACTATTGTATAAAGTTTGTAGAGGTGATGGTTTGGGCCAATCAGATGTGCGTGTCATCTGCAGTGATGGCAGAGTAAACAAAAAAAAGAACTTTTTCTACAGTTTGAATGGTCATGGCAGATGGTTCTGCTATTGTATAAAGTATGTTGCAATGAAACATATTCTACTTTAGTCCTATGAGGGTTAGAGGTGCTTCATGTACAAATAGTACCAAAGTATACCCACAGCGAAATGCCATGTCTAAAAAACATTCTATTACAAGTGACCTTGTTTAGCAGTAAAAAGTCTGACAGTCTGAGTGACATAGCGTGCTCTGCTACATTATGTCCAGATAGGATGGGACAGAATTTACATTTCTCCTTCAACTTCACACTTGATTGTGTAGAGTTGACAGTGTAAAGTATTTGAAAAGTATCAGACAGATATTCGGATTTTTTTAGTGGTAACTATTCAACTCGATTACCTAATCGAATAGTGGCGATTCAATTCGAACACCAAAACAAATAGGACAATGTTTGATTTATTATCCAAAATCTTTAAAATATGCACACACCCTACTTCTTAGTCAATTAAAAACCATATGAAGCAGACAGGCAATAATTTAAAACAGCTTAGACGAAAATGTTTTAAAGCGAAGCTATCTTTGCTGCTGTCTTACCAAGTAGACAACTATGGCCACTGGTCTTGCACCACTGGGTATGTGCCGATTATGGGTACGTGACTTCTTCGTGGATACACCTATTGTCAACGTTCTTCTCAAGCATCATACACACACAGATGATGATGATGATGATGATGATGATCATCATCATCATTATTAGCTTGGCTACACCCACTGCGGGGCAAAGGCCTCTCCCATACTTCTCCAACTACCCCGATCATGTACTAATTGTGTCCATGTTGTCCCTGCAAACTTCTTAATCTCATCCGGCCACCCAACTTTCTGCCGCCCCCTGCTATGCTTCCCTTCCCTTGGAATCCAGTCCGTAACCCTTAATGACCATCGGTTAACTTCCCTCCTCATTACATGTCCTGCCCATGCCCATTTCTTTTTCTTGATTTCAACTAAGATGTCAACATCTGTGTAACATCTATGTAACACAGATGTTACGCAGATGTTTCTTACACAGATGGCTAACACCTACATGTAACGAGGCTATGCTCGTATCCTCTCCTGCTACTGCTGCTATTTCATTGACTCAAACTATCCTCATGCCATTTAGATTCCAACAGTGTGTAAAAAGTGCATCTTTTCTTCTTTCCTTTTCCCTTGAGCTCTCGAAATAATTTGAGATGGAGATTAGGTTAGCAGCAACCTTCGTGCAGGAAAAGGCAAATGAAAGCAGAAGAAAAGACAATGTTGCCGTCGGTAGGAGCAGAGCCCACAGCCTCTGCGCAACATGCGTGGTGCTCTACCAGTTGAGCTACACTGATGGCTGTTTTTCCATTCCTGTGCCACGGGCATTTGCACATGCCTACTTATAGCTTAACTAAAGGAGTGCTGGTCATTGCCACTTACAGCCATGGCAGCACATGTGGAGCATTCAGTAAACTACAGCTATCAACTGTGTCTTCTTCACCTTTCTCTTTCATTCATTAGGAATATAAATATATTGCAAAATTAACTATACCTAATTGTTAGGAAAGAGCAGTAAAATAAGTTGCTATTTTTTCCCATGCTCCTCTGAACTTTATCAAAATTGTCAGATTAAGTTATGGAGGTTTATTGTCCCTAATTAACAGATTGGCAACGAGATATCATAATAGGGGGCTCTGAATTAAGGGGGGCCACTTCCCTTATTGGGCACATTATGATGCTACTTGCATCACTGATGATTAATTTTGCCATACGAATTACAAATAAGCCATTGATTTTCCTGTGCAACAGCTACTTTTTAATGTACTAAGAAATTTATGTTTTTTGTGTGGACCATTTTGTAAGGTGAGCTCTATTAAATGCTGCTTGTTATGAAGGAGACTAGCATACCAAAATGATGTTCAATGATCAGAGTTTGAAGTGCTACAAGAATCAATGTTCCATGTTGATTTGGACTAAAGTTGCATCATGCGAAACTTTTTAAAGTACGAACCCATGGTAAATACCCAAGATAAATTATAACGTTTTGAAAGTTTCTGTAATAATAGGTTCATATTTTAGGCCTAGGTCACTGTATAATTTTCTACCTCTCTGACAAAAAATAAGTACACATATTGTGATGATATAAGCAGAACAAAAAAAAAATAAGATATTGCCACTTCTAAACTGCTACATTATCAGAAATGCTGTTCTGAGCAATCAAGGCAGAAAGCTGGGCTAGCTGGTGTGTCGTCATTAATCAAAAGACTAGCGCAAATAACAGGGACACAGACAGAGAAGACGACAGGACGAGCGCTCGTCCTTTCGCTAGTCTTTGAACTTCAAGCACTAGTCTTTTGCGCTAGTCTTTTGACTAATAATGCTGTTCTGAGAACATGAGGAAAAACACCTCACGACATGTTCATGGCAATTATGGCAAAAGCTATATAAATTGATCGAGGATGATGCAGAGGTTCAATCAAGCAAATATAACTGCCTTACACGAACCTGGGACAAAGGGATTCGAAAAACATTTTGGGCCAGCTTTTGGCTCTAATGAGCAGTGTCTCTCCTTTCACCACCTGAAGTTATTTAAGATGCGCCTAAATCTAAATACACAATTATTTTTGCATTTCGCTTTCACTGGAATGTGGCTGCTAAAGCGAGAAATCATACCTGCGACTTCTTGTTCAACAGCAGCATGCCACTGATCAAGCATGGTGGATGCTTCTTGGCTTTTTGTCTGTTTTCTTTCCTTTTCCCTCTCACTTCCCCTCGCCTCATATAGGGTAGAAAATAGGGTGCAACCAGTCAACTTCCCTGCCTTCCCTTCTCTTTTGCTCCCTCTTGGGCTCACTTGCAAGTTTGCAAAAGTTGCAAGTGTAACATCTGGCCAATCAAATTGGCTCGTACCATGCAAACAGTCACGCTGCAAACATACTCTCGCATAGGCACACAGCTTTAAACAGCAAACAATTGAGGGGCGGGGAGCTCATGTATTTGACAACTCGTAACAGGTTCCCTGTGCCAAGAATGAGTGGTTCAGAGTGGTTCTCTGCTCCCAGCTGTCAAATATGAAGGGCAGAGGAAACTGAGAGACTAGTCTGATTATCGCTGGCTAAGCCTGAGGCAATTTCATGGTAAGGGCATGCTGCATGACATTTGCTTTCAGTTCTTCCCTTCACACCAGTTCTCCTAACAAACAAAATGTCCCAGTGGCAAAGCAAGGAAATGCATTCATGCTCAATGCAAGCACTGGCCTTCTGACCAGCGCCTGTGTTCTCATCTCACATAGTAAGAATCGGCGAAATTCAGTTTTCTGAGCCTCGGGATGTGACACAAGAATAATAAACAAGGCACCGTGTTCAGCCACTAGTGGTCATCTCAGAAACACAACTGTCACCAGTGATGATATAGCCAAGACAGGATGACCAAAAAAAACAAAACTTCAGTTTTCAGATTGTAGGCACAAACTTACGAGTTATTTCTTTTTTGCAGTCCAATATGTTCTAATCACAAGCTTTTGTCAGTGCAGATTATTACTGTTGCTGGTATACTGGCCTGTACATCATGTGAGTTTGCAGAATGTGGGAAAGAGGCTACTGGCTAGGACCTAACATGTTCCCAGTAGCTTATGACTCCTTGCCTCACATCGTGCAACAACTCATAAAACAAATGAAAAGAAAAAAAGTGAAGCGTAAGTTCTGCGAACAGTACCAACTTTGTGAAATGGGGGAATTCATAACAACGATACGCACTTGCATTGAACAGACTGCACATTTGTTGAGTCAGTGACTAAGCAGCCACGTGCGTCCCACACAGCCTTTTCGGGAGAGAACTGCAAGCACTCCTGCCCAAAGCCTTCCAGTTGATATGCCAAGCTTGAAGAACCATATGTTAGCTTCCAGTTTCCAATGCGTTGTGGCTCTCGTGCGATGGTCAACTGGCAATCATTGTGGTCTAGAGGAAACCAGAAAGGGATCTATCAATGCAATCAATCGATTGATCAGCTGACCAACAAATACATCAGAACAAAGAAAAAGGAAGTTCAATCATTTATGCCATTTATGAAAAATGCTGTGTTTTGAGTTTTCCTTCATTTTTTTTATTCCTTATGTAGTATTTGGTAACAAACAGGTGCAAGTGAGCATGTGCAATCCCTATAACACCTGCCCAGAATTGAATTCACTAGCACAATACATTGATCAATTTTCTTCACTAGCAAACTAAATGAATGAACACACCATGTTTAAAAACTCACCATAGAAGGCTTCTTTGTCAATGTAAATCTCCGTCACATTAAATATTTGACGAACTCTGATGCCATGAGATATGACCAGCTGTTCAGTACCATGGCTGCAGGACAAGAAAATGAAAGCATTGAATTGAAAAGAAAGGATGTATATGAAATGGCACACACTGAGCTAGCTAACAATTAAACTCGTGCCTCAGGATAAAGGCCTTGCCCGGTTTCAGCTGTCGATGATGTTGCATACAGAGCAACACACCTGAAACTTTGCTCACCTAAGGAGAAAAAGGTTGAGACAAACCTTCAGGCAGGATGCCCTGAAGCACTCGTAATGTAGCTACAGGTGAACGGGTGGAAGAAAATCACGCATCTTCCTTTCACTGTGGCAACAGGTGTCTCTGACACTTTGGTGAACCGTGAAGATGAACTGGCACAACATGGTATGGGCAAATAAGCTTGTTACTGAATTGCACCTCTGCCGCACGGAGTTTTTTTTCCAAGCATAATATTTTATCCTCACTGGTCAGCTAGCCGAAAAGCTACTGCTGCTGTAGATGATAGTGCTGAATAGCTAGCGGAGGGCTGCCAAGCAGCAAAATGAGACCCTGCTAAGCCTATCAGGAGAGAGGGCCGATGGTGACATGCTAAGCTTAGAGGAGTTAGGAAAAGAAAGATTCACTTTGGAGCTAATTAATTGCAAGAAGGGCACACAGCTCGGCAAGAAAAACATTTCCTTGGCTGCTTAAATCCAGGAGCAGAGAGGAAAAGAAAGGCAAGTGAAGGCTAAAAGAAGAAAAGATGTGATGATATGGCAATACATTGACTTGCAATTTCACTCAAAAACCTTATTGCCAACAGCATTTGCTGGTTTCCATCATTCAATGAAACACTTGTCATCTTCACTTGCCTTAATTGTCCAAGACAAAATTCAATATCAGTGCTGCGTGTGCAACTCCCTGTAAGAGGAGCAAGCTGTGGCATAGAGGCGTAGACTGGTTTTGCTAACAGCCAGCTACTGAAAGCCTAGGTGAAGCAAACGACAATGCACACATATATATATACAGAAAAAGAGTGCCTAGGCCAGTTTTGCCACAAAGAGAAAAAAAAAACAGTTGCACATAAAATTTTCCCACACAGAAGGGACTGCTGGTAGGTAGAGAACATAAATAAGTAACCGACGAAGTTGGAACAAGGCACTGGGGTACTGTTTGGTTGACAATGACATTTTGAATCACCACTAGGCTGATAGGTATCCTCACTCTCAGAATGACACAAACAGCTGCACCAAAGCATAGACAGCAAATGTGTAGCGACCAATGGTTGAAAGCACAAAGCTCATGCAGGAGTCATTCTCAAGTGCAGTGGCACTCACGCATTCTCATAAGTAGTACTTTAAATGCTCAAAGTATGATCAGGGTGCTTCAATATAACCATGACAATATGACAGTAGGGCTGTATAGCAGTCAACGTGCCTGCCCAGAGAACATCATTCCCAATATTTCTTGAAGGTGGGCCGATGATTCAAAGTGCCTGCAACACACCTGAAACTTTGCTCACCTGCGTATAAAGTCCAGGTTGAGACAAAGTTCCGGGCACACCGCAGACACTCAACAGTTGCCAGTGGCTTGTCCACCAATCCCCGCAACCCATTTCGACATTAAATGCTTGCCAACACTTTCCAGCATTTGGAGCCTTCATATTCTCTTACCAGTTCTATTGCATCAAATTTGATGTGTCTCTTCGTATCGCAGAATACAAGCATTATATTTCGCACTGCTATGCACTATTCAGCTATGGAATGTCCTTTCCATTAGCACCGTGAAACAGTTGAAGGAAGCAAAGTCCTGCCTAGGACAGGCACATCTCTCTCACACCAAGTGTTCATGCACAAGCGCCATGCATATGCGGAAGTTTCATCTCTTCCACGAATGTTGAAATCTTCCGTGTTTTAGAAAGTGATAATAGGCTGTCTTACATTGCTTGACAATCATCATAATGTACGTGCCTTCTAGTCCTTACGTTCTAGCTCATCGCCTTATTTGTTAGTTTTGCCGGTAGTATCCTTGGTATTTCACATACACTGCATGGTTTGTTTCGTTTGTTCTGAACTCATGCTAACCTGCTTTTTTGATATTTCTCTGATTTTGTTTCGTGATGCCTCTTTTAATCAATGCCCTTAATAGTGACTGTAATGTATTCTGAAATATATTACTGACTGGTATAACAAAAAAGTGTTGAGTATTAAGTCAAGTAAAAACATGCCAAGTGAAAGACCAGCTTAATGTCATTAGCGTGCCCTATGATGGAAATCCTCACGAGCTTTAGAAAACTAAAAGGACTTCTATTTTTTTTTTAATTGACAGCACCAAAAGTGAATCTTGTGATTATAAAACAGAAAATATTGTTGTGTGCTTCAGACAAAGACAATTTGAGAAAGCTTGCATCTTCAGTGATAAAGGGCAGGTGAGTTGCCAGAATGCATTTTCTTCCAACCACTCCAGTGGGTAAACCCTCGCTGTTTGCCACGGTATGCTGAGTGCATGATACTCGTCACAAGAGCTTACCTCAGATACACTTGAAGACCATCGGCGACGTACCCTGTCTCCACTCTTATGTACAGGTGGGATCGCGACTGATCTTGCAAATTTTTCAGACTGTGTGCATGAACTGTGCCTGGGCTCAGGACAAAATCTTTGTTGTGCTGCATCTGCGACAAGAAAGCAGTCTTTCAGATTAAAGAGTTAATGCCACAAATTCAATATTTGTATGTAATGTCCCGCATTTTATTCTAACAAGATCAAAATGAAAACATCAGCGCTGCTTCCTTTTTTTCACTCTAGTTAAGCAACAGGATCGCATCTTTCGGTCTGCTTCATTCAATAAAGCACTTTCCACCTTTGCATGCTTTGTTTGCGTGCAAAAGAATTTTACAGTTCCATTGTATGTATCCCTCATCACCAGACAAGCAAGCTGCTGTAGAGGTGTGCGTGTATTGTGTCTCGACCACTTTGACAGATGCTTGTTTATTTATTTCTGTACACTGTAAATCCTATGGGTGGGGTTACCACAGGGTGCACCTACCATGGCTATAAGATGCACAAACTGTGGGTCACTCGAGAACTAGCGAAACTTATTAACATGAAGAATACAATGTTTGAGGCCTTTCTTATATCTCATAACAGCAACGTTGCAAGAATTAAAATGATTTAGCAATGAACTGAATAAAGCCATTGCCAAATCAAAAGAAGAATACCACAGATAAATTTTGGCAGTGATTGCCTTAGGAAAGGTGACATCGTCTGGAAAAAATTACAATAACACAATGAATGGAAAGCCTTTGTCAGACACTGCTGACTACATGGTAGTTGATAATGTTTTACTACATAGGGAAGAACTTGCAAATGGCTTTAATTAATTTTTTGGGCAGAGAGGAAGTACTGCTGATTCCTCGGTTGTTTCTAGCAGTGTTACAAGATTGCCAGTCTTTTCAGCCTATTTCTATTTCTGTGGTGACAACACTTTTTGTGGGCCTTAGAAATAGTCATAGTCGTGATGCAGACAGATCAGTAACGAAGCCTCTTAAGTGTGTTCTTGATTTGATTACCTCTGCGATTACGCACATATTTAAAAGAGCAATTTCTAGTTTTTTCAGCTGGTATACGAGTAGCCACAGCAACAGCAATAAATAAAGGAGGTACGTGACAAGAATAGCTTTTCTAACTACCGCCCAGTTCTATATTTTTCCAGTTTTTTCAAAAGACCTTGAGAAAGTTATTATTACCCACATGAACAATTTTAGTGAAAAGTTTATTCTTCAACTGACTGTCAGTTTGCATTCAAAAATAACTGGTCCACAGAAGATGCGCTCCTGCTTCGGAAAGACATTATACGTTAGAGAACAGTAGGTGTACGTGTACAAGGCAGGTATTATAGGCATTCACAGCAGGAGCATCCTGGGCATGCCACCCCAAGGCCCTTAGACTGTTTCACAGAGACGCTAAACGAAAATGTTAAGTTGAGCTAGGTTGAAATAGGCTCCTGTAATAACGAGTCTGTCATTTGCAGCGAGAACAGAGCGTTTGTAAGCAGGAAAAGGACAAAAAATGGCAAACCAGAGTGGCACCACCTGCTGTGATTTATGGTACCAGCCAGCACTGGTCGATTCATGAAGTGTCCCATAGAGGGAGATTACTTGAACTCGCCACTTTAGGGGTGGGTGGTTCAAATTAAGGAGTAGCAGTGGGACCTTTGGTGGCAACTATCTGCGCAATAATATGACATATTGGCACAGAGAAAACGAAGATAAACTTCTAGAGAAACAATTTATCTATCTAGCTCAACTTAATGGTTTTCTTTAGTGCCCCTTTCAGCTCTCGTATATGCTTGCTCAAAAGCATGGGGGACAGCAGCACCACGTGAGCTTTATGAGCGTACACAACAGTGCAGAGAGGGGTGTTGTCCTGCCCCGATGAAGAGGCCTATGGGTAAAGGAAACGAAGAACTCACATTTTGACGGGGAAAATTCACTACGTAAGGTCCTTGCGCAGGAGTCGCAGCACTTGGGTTTAGGGCAAACGTTGATGCCATACTTGGGGGTCGGCAATTTAGTAACGGTGCTCGAGGACTGAATGCAAAGAAAGGAAACCTGTACACCAGGCAAAACGTAGGCTGCTTTGGCGGGGCGCCCGGACTGAAATGAGAGCAAGAGGAAATACAGTAAGCGCGCAGTCCACTAGCAATGACATTTGTGAGTGAAAAGAAATTTGTTGCACAAGCGAGGGTGATGCTGCCGGAAGTTCAAGCAGCAGCTACAAGCATTACATGCTGAAATAATACCGTGACAAATAAATATAGGCAAAGAAATGACTGAACAATCTCTTTCTGAACATTGTCTTTCTGCAAGCACTTCTAGCTCCTATTCTAATTAAAATACTAATAAAGAAACGCATTTCTAAGCATTCTTCAAGCGTGAACATGAACTTACTTAAAACCCCTTTGTGTCCTGTTCATACATTCGTGCATGCATCATCTGTGTATCTTAAATATTCCTTTTAAAGAAATTATCTAGGTGTGCTGCATATTTTGCGTCGTGCATCCCTTCTGCACTGTGAAGTGAAGAAGTATGCATTACCCAGTCGCACAACACTTTAGTAATTGCAGCCTGTTGACGCACATGCATTGCATTCATAAATAATATTCAAGACATAATCGTTGGTACAAATCATACCTGTTTAGGGGAGTGACGCTGTGTAATATAGTGCCAGTGTCCGGGTGAAAAGCTGTTTGTCCTGAGGCAACAGAGCACTGTACGTCCATGGAAGCATCAAATACAGAAAGCTCGAGCCAAGCTGAGGAAAAATGCAGTGCCTCTCGAGAAACGTAGTTGTCTTCAATGAAACTCTGCAAAAAGAAGAAAAAAGAAAACTGATAAATAACCCAGAGCAGATACAATCCTGGAGGGTGTGCTGTAGCCAGCGGCTAAACATTCTTTAGGTGCCACTTAAAACGAGTAAATAAGTAAAAACTTCAGATTCAGATGCTGGCATCTGAGCAATTTAAAATTCTAGAGTTTAACAGCATGAAGCCATGCAGTGGGTTATGAAAAATGCCACAGCTGAAGCCTCCATACTAATGTTGATCGCCTGTTCTTTTTCTAACATGCACAGCAATCTAAGCACATGAGCATATTAAAGTGAAAGCCTTAAGAGGAAGCTTTAGCTCGGGCCCAACTCCGACGCGGCCTATTCAAATACATGTAAAACGCAATAACGTTTTTATGAGATAACCCCTGGACCGATTTTGATGAAATTTGTTCCATTTGAAACAGAAAGTTAAATTCTAGTGACTGTTGGAAGCGGAATTTCGATTTAGGGCTTGAATTTTCTTAAAACGATTTTCAAATATTTCACCATTTGAAAAAAATAGAAGCATGAAGTTTACAAATTCATAGCTCTGCATCAAGAACTGATATCGCGGTTCTGTAAACGACATCCATTAGATCATTCAAAGCGGACAAATTCAATATGTCATTTCACATCTTGCGTGAATTTGTTACGTTGGTTACAACGGTTTTGCAAAAGTTGTATTTCCATATGATTAATTTTTTTTTATATTCATGTGTAACATATCAATTTTGTCCGCTTTAGATGTACTATTAGATGCAATTCACAGAATTGTATTAGCATGTTTAGTGGTTGAGTTACAGAGTTGCAAACTTGATAGTTTCGTTTTTCGAAAATTTTCGATTTCTGCCGCTTTTTAATAAAAAATTGATGACCTAACTCAAAGATTCGAAACCAACAGTCACTAGATTTTAAGTTTGTCTTTTAAATGCAACAAACCTCGTCAAATGTGGTGCAGTGGTTGCTGAGAAAAACGAATTCTCCTTTTACATGTATTTATATAGGAGCACTCGAGCTAAAGCTTCCTCTTAAGTGGCTCATTGCAATGGCTAATTCCCAAAAAAAGCAGCGTCCAGTTCAGCGAGACAAAAAATATAATGCATGAATGGCTCATACCCTCTTAAGCAAGCAAAGATGCAATGGATGAATATGAATGAAGAAATGAAAGAAAGAACGAAAGGAGTCATGAAATAGAGAAAGAAAGAATGAAAGAACAAAGAAAGAAAGAAAGACAGAGAGGAAGAACGAATAAAAGAAAGAGCAAAAGAACATTCAGGTAGTGCATTAGGTGCTCGCATATGTTGTTGAGGAGGTCGACCTGCAGCACCATACATTTAATTCCCACTGCGGCTCGTTACGTCTTGCAAGAAGTCTGACCTCTCCGATCGTATGAATTATAGCACTAGCCCAATTGCAGCAGGCTTTCACCTTCGCGTGTTACAGGAGTGTAGCATGTTGCCAAACTTCTTGCATTTTGCCTCCATCAAAATGCACCTGCTGCAACAGGAATCAAACCTACAACCTCGCGCAAAGGAACATAGCCACTCAGCCAGTGGCGAGCATGCTAAAGGCCCCTTCTCTGTATCTTCCAATGCATGCAGATGCCTCAGTTACACACGAACACCCGAATCATTATCATGGCACATCTGCACATGAAACATGGTCACCGACCGCGGAATCGAAGCTCAAGTGAAACGAAATTCATTTTGATTCCCATACGGGAGGAGCCTTGTTCTCAACCGATTAATGAGCGAGGCCCCCGTATGAATTAGCTGTAATGTCACTTGTTTCTTTATAACTTCTTGTGAAACTTCTATTCTGCATTAGGTGTCCATGTTTCTTAGGTTTCTTAGGTACGCAACATTGTCATGATCATCCTCGAGCAGACGAATTTTTGTAAAACCACAGATTTCAGATCATTGTTATCGACCACTCTGTTGGCTGCTAGCACTGTGAAACAGGTTAACAGTACTGAATGCTGAAATTGGCAGCATATTTACCAGTTGAAACCCAACATCCGTCCTGCACACTTCATATTTTGTGTCTTGCATTCTTCAACGCTGTTCACAAGTTTCACAACACTCTGCATACATTTTCTTTAGATGATGAAACAAAAATGAAAGGAATGCTACTGGAGAACAAACGGAATAATTCCTAAATACAAACCTTTATCATGTCTTCGATAGTGTGAATGCGTTCGTAGAAGATGTGCCACGTGTGCAGACTGAGTGTCTGCGCTGATTTAATTAGATGGCCCAGAGCAGTGACAAGTTCCTGCACTACAGCTTCAAATTGTCCTGACGTGGCTAGCTGGCTCGTTTGAACATCCTGAACAAAGAACTGAAGCAGCTGGGATGCTGCAATGAGGTCGTGTTCTTCTCCCTGCAAGGAAAAGCCAAATCTTATCTTTCTTGTCGCTTCTTACATCTATGTCTCGTGGCATTTCTGCATCACCACAACGACAGCAGCTAATACCAGTGCCGTTTGGGAATGACATTTTAAAATTTAATGATAATAAATCTTAATGCCATTACTATTATGATAATGTGACATAATAACCCGATGTAGGGGGCTGGAGCAGAGTCAAGCTGCAATTCACACCATTTTTTCTGTCACCTCCATATTTCTCATGGAGCAATAAAACCACCTTTGATTGATAGATTTATAGATTAATTTAATGCCATTAGGAGTTATGAATGGCAAAGAAGCACTAAGGCCCCCTCCATTCATATAGCAGGGTGTCTACCAAATTTACATTTTCAATTTCCCCCATTTTCTCGGAAATGCCGAATTCCTTGATATTTTCTGGTTTTCTCAGTCGTTAAGACGCGCTTGATACAACCAAAGCAATTATGGGAGTTGTGCAGTTGTATGAGGGTTATATGGAGCTCTGTGGTGCAGCCTGGATAGACACAGTATTCCAAGAATTGAAAAAGTTCCCATCATTTAAAAATGCATAACCAGAAACTGCATTTCAATGAGATGTGGAGGAACAGGCGAATAGTGCAGTGGCTAAAATAGACAGAGACAAAAGCACTTTACCAAAAGTGCTTCTCACCGGAAATATGGGCTCCACAATAATATTCCATGTTTGAATAAAAGCTTGCACTGTGTTCTGTAATAAAAGAGGCACAATAAAAATGATTTCTTTCAACATATGGCTAAAGAATGCAATAAAATATGCCCCATTTTATCCTTCAGATGCCATTCTGTGATATCTAGAGACTGCCCACAATGCCTGTATTCAAGACCAACACAGAGCATGCCATAATTGCAAGTAAACATGTGATCACATTACACAATTCAAAACTTAAGGCCCTAGCTTTAGGTCTATGTCCTAAACTACTAGAAGCAGTAGTTAAAAAGGGCATTACATAGAGGGTGCTTATCCAACTGTTTTGTTTTTCCATTGTTTACTTGGTTATTGTGTTCTTGTCTGCAAGTGTTGATTTCCCGTGCCTTAACAACACAATTTTCAATAACACACCACACCGACTCAATGGTTATGGTATTGTGCTGCTGGGCAGAAGATCAAGGGTTCGATTACCAGCAACTGTGACCGCATCTTGATGAGGTGCAAAATGCAAAAGTGCTCCTGTACCATGCTTCTGGGTGCACATAAAAAAAAAAACAGGAGGTCAAAATTAATCCAGAGTGACATACTATGCGTCGTCCCTCACAAGCACCTGTGCAGATACATATTTTAATTTAATGATAATATACAATTATGTCGAATATTCCACACGCTAACAGTACTAATTACATTAGCACATGAAGAAGCTACCAATTCAAAATCAGGTCTGCAAAATTTGTTCAGCATTGTGCCATACACTTACTACAGGAAGGGATTCCAAGTTCCGCAGTACGCATATTGCAAATCGCCATACGCTTCTGAAGAGGTCGAGTTGGTATGTGCGCAAAGTGCTCTTTGGTGCCTCAGTACTTCTAAGCGCAGTTATAAGTACTTGAAGTTTGTTCAGTGCTGCTTGGTATTGCTGGTCATCAAATAGTCTGGCTATTCTTGGTGACAGGTGGGAAGTTTTGTTTTTCCTGAAAAAGAAAAAAAAGAAGTGCTGTACAGATGATTGCTTACATGTAAGCTTTACTGTCCCGAAATGTGAGCAATGGTTAGCCGAAAAAAAAGAAAATTCCATGCCTACACATGCAACAAAGCTGCAGAGCTTGTGAAAAGAACAAAAGAATTCCACTCTGTAGAATTAATCTAAACAAAGTTTTGCCAGATATGTATGAAACTATTTCTAAACCCCAATTCTTTACCTCAACAAGTATTTCAGATAAGGACCAGATGTCTATAATCAAATGTAACAAACTGCTAGGCATATTTTTTGTGTTACTCGAACAATTATGACTCATTCAGAGGCACATGCCTGGATCTATTCACTGGGTGGAGTAGATATCATCATCATAACAATCATAATAAGCATCATTATTACTAGGTTATTTCAGTCTACAGCATGACGTAAAGGCCTCTACCAGGTATCCCTAACTATGCAGGTTCAATGTTGACTAATTACCAACCCTAAACCCAACAGGTGACAACACACCCAGTTTAAACAACAGCAAGATCAACAAATGACCACAGCAGTCCTCTCACGTATCATCCTGCACAAAAGCTTGGCCCTGGCTTCTTTCAGTACTGACCTTATGGGTGCCATTTAGATACTAAATGATGTTAAAAATTTGACTGGGCAGCGAATTTGAAGAGATGCACGTGGAATAATTTGTACAAAGCATAAAATTGCCTTTAGTTTCCTTTAACATTCATTAACTACGCCTATGATTTCCCATATTATAAAACTGAATCCCTAACCTAAGGTTGTTGATTTTCAATTGTGAATTATGCATGTGGTAAAGCATAAAGCATTGCATAAAGTAAAGAACACTTACATAACAAAAAGATCCATCGAATTCAGCACTCTCAACACACTTGTTTGTGGAACGCACAATCGAAATCCATCGGCGTCGTGGATGACCATCCTGATGTGCACTGCAAAAGTACAAAAAAAAAAATTACAGTTAGTTCAGGTGGCCAATCAACCACAGAAGAAACGAGTTGATAATGAGTCACATACCTACGGACAAAATTTTTTTTCGTGCGAACAGCATTCTTAGCATTGTCAGACTGCTTCTTGGTGTCCATTGGTGTCCGGCTATCTAGCCATCACACCAATAATGTTGGCCAATCTCAAAAGCAGTGGCAGTCTAAACATGTGGGCCGCTTGCATGGGTATGTGCCCCTTGGTTTGTGGCCCTCTTCAATGAACCTCTTTGACGCCACCTTGGGTTTGTGCCATTGGTTATGTGCTGCTCCTCAATTAACTTGTTTGATAGCTACTTCGGTCACTGCGTACATACCACTGGGCATGCGTGGACTTCCCCATCATGCTGCCAGAAGGCACAGAGGGATGTCCAGAGTGTAGTGCGAGAGAAGGGCCCTGCTGTAGCACCATGCCTCATACTAAACATGTGTCAGCTATTTGCATACTTGGATAGTCATCGCCGACTAGTTCTGTCCGAATTTGTCTTCTACTATGAAGCTTTCTTTTTGAGGAAGTGGTGTGGGTTCCATTTAGAGCTTCGTGATAGTCTCGAGTGGATGGCGACGTATGCACTCACACGTGCCAGAAATGCCACCATTTGACAAACACACACTGCTCACCAGAGTTGTTTTGTGAGGCCATTCCGGGAGGCAGCCAAAATGAAGAGGTGGAATGAGAGCCGCGGTAAAGTTGTCGCCAGGGGCCAGCAGGGGACAGGCCATAGCTGATGACGTATGCGTACGGTTTACGGCCACCTTTCCAAATGGAGCAGTTCACCGTGAAAAGCGTCTCCAGAGCGACACCGGTGCGAGGCTGGACCTTGCACTGACCTCCTGACGTCCCACCTCCAACTGTTATCCTCTCCCTTGCTTCTCCCACGGTGTCATTTGAAACTAATAAGATTGAAGGAAAGAAACAAAAAACAAAAAAGACCTTTAAATAAAGAGTGTGCGAGTCACGGTTTGAAGGAAGCATTACACTCCAAAAGATTAAAAAAAATAAAGAAAATCAGGTTGTTGTATTCACTACCTAGTTGTCAAAGCATTCACTACCTTTGTATAACTGCAGTTGGTAATGGTAGAGTTATCAACGCTACTGACTAAACAGGGTAGTCGTGCTTACCTAATGGCTCTTGGCTACCAAGTTCAAATGTAGTTAGCACGTCCGGATACATATTTTTTAACCCATAATGCCATTATGTAACCCACTATGAACTAAGCCATTTTCTCCCACAACCAGTGCGCATACTTCTTCTGTGAGGCCATTTGCACCTGTTTTTTTAAGCAATGAAAAGTTAATGTGCTATCATTAACAGCTTTGCACTAGAGGATTTCTCTTGTGTGGCCTCCATGGTCATATTATTTTATGTACGTACTGTGCTTGTTATTCTTACAGTGAAAATTTACTGAGAGGGCAGTAATACACTTAACATTTGGAAGAAAAAGCAGTTGAAGGTAATAAAGGCACTAGCAGTTATATACATTTATGTGCAAAGAAGAGAAAACACTTTTAAAACCTTTTAGCATGCCTTGAACTTTTCAAGCATTTCCAGCAGATAGTAGTGATTGATTGATTGATTGATTGATTGATTGATTGATTGATTGATTGATTGATTGATTGATTGATTGATTGATTGATTGATAATATACTGCAGGCCCATGCACGCCCAAGCAGGAGTTGTGAAATTACAAAAAATAATCATGCAAGCATTCAGAACAATTCAAACAAAACGCTCACATCTCTGTTGTAACTAACAGATAAAAAAAATTAAGCAGATCTATTGAGTCACTGCTGTTTAACAATGATAATGGTAGTTTCTTCAATAGTACAAGGGAAAAAGGAAAATTTGAAAGCATTAGTTCATGTTTGATAGGGAGTTCAAGATTCAGAGTGGTGATGTCTGGTTAGTCTAGTAGTTAATGGGTGTCCATATGGAGCAGGATGAATCAAGAGTTTGTTAGTTTTGAGGAGGAAAAGAAATTTATGCCCAAGAATTTTCTGTCGTAGTTGTAATGTGTGTATACCATGATTGAGCATGATAATTGTTGGCGAGTCGTTGATATGGTACTTAGAAAAAATTAAACCTAATGGCTTTTTGCTGGACCATTTCTAGTGCAATAATATTGCGCTTATTATCTGGATCCCAGGCAGTGTGATATGTATTGCATTTTTGGCCTAATGAGTGAGCTGTATACATGAAGTTTAGTGTCTGGGGGCATTTGTTTTAGTTTGCGACACAGAATACAGGATTCGCAGAATGAGGCAGCACATACATTAAACATATGAGAATTCCAACTTAGGTTGTTAGTTAATGTCACACCCAAATATTGATATTCACTTACTTCCACGAGAGGATGAGAAGGCAGACTATAGAGAAACATTCACCTATGTCTTTTCTTGGTTATCTGCATGTATACTGTTCTTTTGACACACAAGTAAATCACTACTTTCCAACTGATGTTTATGATGAAATGGCACAATACATTATACATATAATGAGGTATACTATATGCATGTTCATACCAAAGAGGCATACATACACGCACCTTTTCGGCGAACCTTCACATGAACTGCGTAGGAACATTTGGCTATCAGTGCTCCTGGTTGGAGGACCAGCCATCTGCTGTGGCGGAACGAGCTCACAAAGCTGCTGACTTCAACTCTTTTTCTGGAATATCCGAAAATCTTCCTCAATACCGATGCAGACCTACTGTCCGCAGATACAACGCCAAGCCTGCTGTCAATTCGTCTCGGTCCTTTTGGAACTGAAAGCAAGAAGAAAAATTATGCATATTTTTAGTAACCAAATGATCACCAAAAATTGTTGTGGACCATAAACGGAAAGGAGAATTACTACCACAGAAACTGAAGGCAAAGCTTTCTCTTTCCAAATTCTGCATGCAATATCATGAAAAATTTGTTGGTTTGTTTTTCACCACTGTTCAACCATGCATAGCGTTTCTCTGTAGGCCTATCTCTCCTGTCAGATCAAGCCCATCTCAAGCTCATTTCATGCTCATGTCAAGCAATGAAGTTGGCACAGCCTTTGTTCCTGCAGAAGCGCTCAATTAATTGAAACATGCGAGACATTATTCCACATAAACTCCATCAGCAGCCAGCTCCATAACAAAATTCATTCATTTAATTCGAAGCAGAAAGAAATTTATAAATGTAATTCTCGTCACCAAAACTGCTTGCATTAATTATCACCATGCTTGAAGGCTGGAAATGTGTCTGAAATTTCACAGTCAACATACCATTAGAACGTTGTTGTTTTCCAAGGCGGGTGAACCGATGGTTTTCAGTTGGCTCAAAATGAACTGTAGCAGAATGGGAAAAGAAGTAGTAATCAGGCATGCAGGCTGAATGATTACTATGTCTGTAGAGCTGACATAGATATTGATTTCTTAGCAACTTGTGAGTGAAGTAAAAGACTTTCATATTATCTGTAGTGAGACCCTGTGCCCCAAAGTTGGGCACATGAAGCCGCTGACATGACGCTGTATAATCTTAGTTGCCATTCCCCCCTTCTTGCTTGTATACCATAGTTAAAAGGACACTAAATAAAACATAATTTCAGCACTGTTAATAAATTACCATTCCACAACACCCTAACAAGCTACTCTAACGGTGAGAAGATGCTTAGTAAGCCAGAAAAAATGCTACAATGAAAGGTGAATGACACCACCACCTTGAAATTCCTGTACCAGGCTGCCATGATGTCATGGATGCTGACGCCGTCTTCTCGGGCCTACCGTAATATCCCCAGAAATGCCCCACCCCCAAGACAATAACAACCTGTTTTTAACATGATATTTGCTTTTTTTTTATAAAACAGCTAAAGATAGCCTACTTCAAAGCCCCTATCAATGCAAGACTGTATCGTCTTTTCAAAGGAGTATAGGGACACTGTGCCTCTACCACAACCACAGTGACTACTCCATCGTGAACATAGACCAAACAATGATGCGCGTGAATGAACCGGAAACAAAGACCAATCACATCACCAGCCAAACGAACATCTAGCTCACCAGCACTGGATGCTCTTGTCATTGGTTCATGGTTGCATTAGAGCCAAGGACTGAACTTAGAAGGTTTCAAGAACATTTGCCAAAATGTGAATAAATCCTAGCACACCTAAGCAATTCTTATGAGTTGTGAATGCGAAAGCATTGTTGTCCAATTGAACACCGCTAGTAGTCCTTTGAGTTTTGTGCTGCCAGTAATCTACCATAGCGTTAGAAGCTGCGTGAGCCAGCAAGCAACATCAGCCTGTGCTGCCAACGCTGCATGCCAGCGAAGTCCTGCACGAATGAGACCGAGAAAGCAGCAGCGGTCACCAAGGCTGGTAGGCGCGCGCAGCAGCTAGGCCCAGTGTGGGTGATAGAGAGCCATACGAAACACGCGCCAGTGTCTGAGAGCGAGAGCCAAGGTAAAGAGTCATCACGGCGATGCCCTCTCCCCTCATGTAACACCTGGCGCATTGCACGGCAGCAGGTGTACCCTTCTGTCCACTCTACTCCGTCGAAGCACGCTCGTGACGTGGTGCCACAGCCAGTAGGAATTTCGGTGCCATTTTGCTGCTCAAGACGAAAGATGCTGGCTTTTCCACTCAACGGGGCCATTGGATGCTTTTGCATCAAAAATACTTCGCAATCCCTGACGTCACGTTGATGAATTTCGGTGCGAAATTCAGGCATAAAACTGTGATCGTCATTTTTTTTTTAATAATCAGCCTTTATCTTAAATAGATGTAAGCAGAGTACTTAAAGACTACTTTATCAATCTAACCTAATTGAATGTTTCTCTTTAATGTCCTTTTAATGGCGTTTCACATTTCAAAGTTGCACAGTATGGTGCAAGACATGTCTTAGTGAAGGATTGGTTGCGGTAATCAGGGGTGCTATTCATGTACACCTATGTCTCATCATCATCATCGTCATCATCATCATCGTCGTCGTCATCGTCATCATCAGCCTGGCTACGCCCACTGCAGGGCAAAGGTCTCTCCCATACTTCTCCAACTACTTTGGTCAGGTGCTAATTGTGGCCATGTTCTCCCTATGTCTATGTACACCTAAATACTTAGCATGCTTGCATACCAGAACTACAGAAATGGAGCCAGCATGGTCAAGGATCAAACACATGGCCTATTACTTAGTGACAGATGACATGGTCACATGAGCAAAACCGGCAAGTTTACTTGTCGTTCTAAGCAGTTAACCTGCCCAAGTTGCTCACACTGCTTTATGCTTTCTTTCACTTGAAGATGCTCAAAGCTGCATGTATTCTACTTTTCAACTTCTTTTTTCCAAACATTTCACCAACTCTACTTTTCTTTCAATGGTTTTATGAAGACAGTGGAACAAAGCAAGCAACAAAAGCAAAAATGTAATGCAGGAAACACTTTTGTATTGTTATTCCGTGATATATGATTAATGTTTGGATATACCTGTTCAGCCTTTACACATTGCGAGTTTGGTGAAGCAGAGAGATAAAATTCAAGGCTATGTGCAAAAACCGAGAAAGAAAAGAGAAGGAAATAAAAGCAAGATATGAGCATTGAGCTGCCGTTCATACCATTTTTTGCAGATCCTGTGCCATTGGCAAAGTCTGGAAATGGTGGAAACGGTGGAAGTGGACTTCCTTCGAAAAAGAGAACACCATATATATTACCGTGGACTTGAATGGAGGCCAAACAAAGCAGTCAACATTTCTTAATAGACAAATACAAGCAGCCATTTGGCTGTGTTTGAATGTGAGTACTATCCTAGCAAAAATACCAATAGCATTTCTTATTGTTTCCACTAGGTGACATTTATTTGACGAATATGTTGCCATATATTGGTACCAATATATGATTCAATAAGTGGCCGAGCTATTCGTTGCCTATCTGTTTTCTATTGATCCGATATGCAACAAATAGATGTCACCTATTGAATCCTATTGGTCCAACATGCAACAAATAGATGTCGTCTGTCCTATACTGACACCAACAGAATTCAAATAAGACCCCTAGAGTTCCAGTATGTTTCCAATAGAACCTTAAGACTTGCTCTACTGGACTAATAGAAAAGTTTATTGGTATTTTTTGCTGGTGCTGCGATTACCCATTTCAGAGAGCAATGCCTCTAATAAAAAGTGATCGTTCATTTTTCTCCTGGCAACTGAGCTTTTAAAAAGAAGCCAACCTTTCTATATGTCAGTTTTTTTTGTTCACCTTCGGTGTCAACTCTATGCACATCATGTATAAAAGTCAATTATAAAGCTCTGTGCTCCACAAACGCCACCAGTAGTCCCCATCTGTTTCCATATGAGAAAGAGCAGAATGTGACGACCACAAATGCTGACAAGGTACTGGGCTATGCACCGTGCATTTTACATGGTGCTTCCATATGGATCCAACTTGTGGATGATGTGCATGTTATAAGGGTTTTGCTAAATTGTGAGAGTGATAAAAAAAGTTATTAGCTAAATAACGAATATATAAACAGAAGACCCAAGATCCAGATGGAAAAAAGGAAATAATTAAATTGCAAGTTTTGCAAACCGAAGTTTTACTATGCTGTGATATAACGCTATCCTACAGCTGTTCTGCTGATTTTCTGCAGCGATATACCGTTTGGCAAATAAGATGTTAGTTGTTGTATAAGGCAGCGTTCACTCACTTGAACCAGCTTGGTGCAATGCGTGTTGAATGCCATATGCTCTTCGGTGAGGCGTTCGGCCAACCTGAGCACTGCTGTTGTCCAGACGCATTTGGGTGCTGCCAATACTGCCATAGCAGTGGTCATCACCTATGTAAAAGATGACATGCATAGGCTAAACGCTGCCAAAGTGACACCTCCGCAAGGGCAAGACTGTGGATGCAGACTAAGAGTCTTACTTGGACCTATGACGACCATGCCTATACATCTCTTTTGAGAGCAAGGAGCACCTGTCATACCCCACAGTTCCCACCTTTAATAGGCCTGTGCTTGCCTCTCGCCTTGTTTAATATCTGAATATGGAAGATGTGGCCATTAAAGAAAACTACATCGAAAAATAACTATGGTGACATATATGTAGGCAAGCACAATTCACTCAGTGCTGGAGCACCTTACGAACTCATTCTGGCCTCTGTAATGGATGAATAATGTTGAAAATGAATTAACAGTAAGTGCCACCAGTGTCGTAGCCAGAAATGTTTTTCAGAAGGTGGGGGTGGGGGGGGTGGCACCCACTTGTCTGGGAATGGGAAGGGGCGCTGGGAAGGCCACACATTAAGAAATTTTGGAGGGGGGGTGGAGTATGTGCCAGGTGTGCCACCCCCTGGCTACGCCACTGAGTACCACCAATGACCTAGCTGTAGGGTTGCACAGAGTTAAATGCTCAAAATTCCATCACTTCTTTCGCAGAACACCATATTCCCTCTTGTGTTGAGGCCACCATACTTTCAAACATGTCAAAATATATATTTTGCAACATTCCGTTCACTAGTTTTTGCCTTTGTCACTAGCTCGCATGCCACCGTGCTACTTTGCGGCCTTGCATTACCATGACTTACTGTTGGCTTTTGCCTTAGCACGATGAAAATATTTGTGCGCATTTTCTTCCATGGCCTTTTTTAAATGATGTGCATTTGATGTCTGTGTAGCGCATTGCTCAGGTGTCTCGGCAGCCTGACATTTCTGCGCTGCATCAGCCTGACGACAACATTTGCTTGCTCTGACAACACGGTCACCTCTTTTTCGAACATGACCTCCTTCTTGTAAGGCATCTTAGGGACTGACGCAATTCATATTGCAAGAAGTGTAGATGACATATCTGCAAGTGCACCCGGCGCAGTCTAGCAAGCTTTAAGGCTGATACAATTGGTTCTGCAACTGGCGCAACCCAGCACGCGAAGCAGATCGTTATCTCAACGTGTACCCATGGCAATACAACATCAAGATAGCTTAATCACTCAAGTGTGAACCTCTTCGACTTCTTTTTCCAGGCAGCAGTGGCAGGACTGTCACGTGACACTGGCATAATTTCCTGCTCCAACCTAGTCCTCTCCTGCACCATCATCTTTGTCAGACCTCGAACAATTTTCTTGCTGTTTGACAAAGCACCTCCACCAGCCCTCCCCTAGCTCTTTTCTATAACAACCCACAACACCAAGCATCCTAGAATCGCTCTTATAATGCAATAATGTTGCACAGATCATTTTGTAATGATGTCACATTATATAAAATGCCTTAATAAGTTTAACACTAACATGAAATACTATAACGCTGCATCACAATGAAGAATAGTTAGAAAATGTGAATCCTAAGTCCTGCTTACCATGGTGGAGGCTCTTGTGATCCGAGAGGCTCCACACTGACCACTCGAAGTCGAGCTCCTCGCTGGGGTCGCAGTCTTGGCATGACGCAGTGAACGTCACTTTTTCGTGACTTCGCATGTGTCTTTCATAGTCACATGACTGGCAGCTTACATCAATGAGCCTGGAAGGTGAGAAGGATGTCAAGAAATGATCAGCCCCGCCTCCACAAAGACACTGTACAGAAATACAGTTCATACATAGAATAAGTTATGCAATTCTCAAAGGCTCAGCGAATCAATGTTATACAAAAAATTTTGTAGGTGGCTGGCTGTCTAGCATCATATGCACTTCCACAAAGCATTACCAGATGCCACAACAGGTCAGTATAGGGTGAAGTGCATCAGACATGGTGCTATCGAGGTACAATAATGAAGGGTCCTATGAGAGCCAGCAAACGTGTACTCTATTGTAGGGCAAGAAATTTTGTGTGCAATGTAAGTGTGTTTGTGGCAACAATGGCACGATGATGACGATGATGGCACAATGAATTATTTTTTGCGTTTTGGACGATAAAATGATGGAACCTGTTTCGTTACAATCTGAGCCACTCACGAATGCAGTAAACTGGGTAACCTGAGCCAATTCAGAAGGCAATGCAATTTGTCATATAACTCCTTAAAGCACTAGCTCAAATAATAATAATAATAATAATAATAATAATAATAATAATAATAATAATAATAAAGCAGCTTATTTTGATCTCATCACACATGATGAGCAGAAGAGATGGGGGAAGCTGGCATGCTTTCGTACAGAGGAAGCAAATTGTTGCAATGTGATGCAGTGCATGCACGAATTATCTCAAAGTCCCAGCATGGACATAGGAAAGAGTGTCGTGCACATATCAGTGGTCTGACTTGAAGAGCATGGGCTGTTCCGCTAGGTGGTCCTGGCTCAAATCCCATCACTGGACAAATAACTTTATGTTTAATAAAGTGGCCACAAACGAGGTGGCACAGGAACCTACCTACTGCAAAGTGCCTGGTAAGAGGCAAAGAATGCTCCTCGATATTAACAGAAAGGACTTTAAATGTTTAAACAAAGTTAAAAGAATAACAATGTGAACCCTCCACCCCTTTCCACATACTTGTTA
Organism: Dermacentor andersoni; assembly: GCF_023375885.2. Taxonomy (NCBI): domain Eukaryota; kingdom Metazoa; phylum Arthropoda; class Arachnida; order Ixodida; family Ixodidae; genus Dermacentor; species Dermacentor andersoni. Next base: position 211,796,258 of record NC_092815.1, on the reverse strand, counting down.
TTAACGTATACCTACCGAGATTGAGGGCCGGTTTCAGATGCATTCAGGACCTGCTGTGCAATGTGAGAGGAGGCGTTCCCCAGGGTCAGCATTGCAGTGAAGAGGAAGGCACTTTTGGAGTTCAGTGAGGAAGCGAGGAAACGCAGCGTCCTGGTGCTTCGCTTGGCCAATAACAATGGGACAGGGTGCGTGAAACAGTCAGCGTGAGCGTCGTTCAGCACCTCGCACTTCCAAGTAATTCTGCAAATGGAGTTGAGAAGTTATTGATGTGCAGACAGAGGAGGACGCTCGCCAATGCACAGTGGCTGTAAGGAGCCGTGATGCTGCATCTGTATACTGTGTGATATGTCTCACAATACATTCCCTAGCCCAAAATCCACATAGTATAAGCTCACTAATGATGTATTATTACAGCGTTTCCTAAATTTGTTTATCTCTCATCTCATGATGTGTTCCACATAACCTAACATTTAAAAATCCTCACCAAAGACTAAAATGTTCTTTGGCGATGTAAACTGCTTCACTTGATGCACAGTTTCCCCCCAAAGCTACCTGTACTTTCCTTGTGTTTGATAAATTGGTAAAATCAAGCAGCTCTTATTTTGTTCGGCAAGGATACTGTATCTGAATGAGCTTGTAAATAAATAAATAAATAAATAAATAAATAAATAAATAAATGAATAATCAACCATGTGAGATGCCATCAGTGGCTTCATGCTGGGATCCCTGAGTTGCCCTAGTGATGCATTCATGCCACATAATTCTATTGTTACTTTTCTTTTATGTACATAAAGGAAACCTACTTAATTAGTATGGTCTACCGAGTCGCCTCGAAAGGTGTCAACCCGTCCGCGCGCTACTCCTCAAGCTGCGCGCGCCTGTAAATTTGGTTTTTCCACAGTAAGACTGTTTGTGAGGGGAAGCGTGCACCTTTGACCCTTCGTCATTCACAATATGCGGGCCACATAACGTTGAAATTGTTTTGATATGCGGCTGCCACACACACACGCACGCTTGCACACAAACGCACACGCGCACGAACGCACACACATCTACACACAGGTGCACGCACATATACACATGTACACGCATACACACATGCACGCACATACACATACACACACACGCCCGCACGCGCAGACACATACATGCACGCACGCACACAAACACACATGCACACACAAGCACATACAAATGAATTAATTTTTGTTTGAATGAACACATCGCGAGAAACTTAAGAAACCTGAGAGGAACCTAAAAATTCACGTATACGAGGGCGAATCAGAAATTCTTTGCCTGTATTTTTTTTTTTGCCAAATTAGGGCTGTAAACACGAAGTGAACACATCAATTCCCAGCGGTAGACCTTTCTTGGACCGGACCGGCCTTATCTACCGGTAGCTCCGCGGCAAGGCGCTGCTATCAGTTGTTGAACATGGCGGTTGTGCTTCGCACGTCCACGGTGTACGAGCACATGGAGCAATGGACGAACGCCCATCGAAATCCGCAGGGAAATGCAGCCCACGTTTAAGAAAAGGTGTCTCGCTTTGAGAAGTCCGCTGAAGAACTTCCTGGAAAGACAGCGATTCACGTGCAACGACGAAGCCAAGACAGCAGAATTTGTCCGACTGACGGCGTTTCCACCGTAAGTCGGACAAATTCTATCTCAAATTCAGTGCTGCAATGCGGCAAACTTCTGAACCGTTGTGGGCACTGTGTGGAAAGATAGTGTAAGGTACGTAGAATAGTACGTATATTTGTAATTACCAGTATGCAACTTATTTTGGCTAATAAAAAATTGGGCAAAGACTTTCTGATTCGCCGTCGTATTTCATTTTCACCGAGTTTTGCATTCCAAAAACATTTGTCGACCACTTCTAGATTTTGTATTGCTAAAGACGCTTTCGAAGTGGATATATTTTAAAGGTTCAATGCCTGTTTTTTTATTATTATTCGGTTTATTTATTTTTGTTTATTTCTTTATTGTTACTACCTCGCTATATCGTAATGTGCTTTGTTGACTACCATTAACCGAAGTGCATTAACCTTCTGCACGAGTACGAATGCGGGGTCGCCCACGCACATGTAGTCGGTGAGGTCAGGCGGGTAGACCTCGGTCTCGAGGATGACGATCGCAGACGGGCCGATGGTTCGCCACGAGCCGCCCGCGATGCTGAAGCTGACCGGAGGCGGCACAACTGCCAGTGTCGCATTCGCGATGGCGTACACGGCCGTGGGCATCATGCGGGCCTGCACGTGGGAGAACAAGTACGAGATCGGTCAGAAACTATAAGACCTTAGAAGAGCACTCGCGCGAAATTTCTGACCTGCCGTTTGGTTCGATGCGAGAGCGTCACATCGCCCACCGTGCGAAAGAAAGCCGGCGTCTGTAGCAGCGGCACCCACGGCTGCGACGCCACGTCACGACCGCGCCTCGACGGAGCAGAGCGGGCGCACGGGTGCACCTGCTGCCGCACTAGCGCGCCAGGTGAGGGGAGAGGGCGTCGCCGCGACGCAACGTCATCCTCGCTCTCGCAAGCCTGCGTTTCCGGAGGTGAGTCTGGCTGCGAAAGCGAGGAAGCCAAGCGGACGCCCCTCGATCGTTCGCTCTGTAGAGTCTCTCACTAAGTGAGAAACTCTATGGCTCGCTCAGCCGACTCATCAGCATAGCCAGTACAGCGTTATGCATTCCCCTGTTGGCACGAACGTTGTGCTGTGCAGCTATATCTGCACATGCAACACCGTGGTGCGCACAGTGGTTCTGAGTGGAACGGACAGCGCGCTTCACGCTGCAAGTTTACGCTCGCGCTCTTCCCACTGTCTCGCCTCGTGCACCACTGATGCGTGACGCACGCAACGACGTATGGCGTCGCTTCTCAACCCGCCTGCGTTGTGAGACGCCTATCGCATAGCAGCCAGGGTTCTGTCGCCTCGCGTGCTGTGTCGCTGCGAACAGGTCGACCCCGCGTTTTCTTAGAACGCCGTCTGAGGAGCCTTCGCGCAAAAGCTTGCCGTCGATTTCAATGCTTCGCCCTTCAGGTGAAACTATCCAATATTTCCACGAGCCCAAGGGCTCGTGGCAGACGCCCAGGCAGGGTGAAGCCCACCCTATTAACTTGCCGGACAAAAATAAAGTTTTCACCACCACGACCACCACCACCGTTATTATTTTTTGTTAAATACAGGTCCTTAGCCTCGAAACCACAGAAAAAAAATACGGGCACACGCTACAGCGCTCGAAATAATTAGACGATAATAGGTTTCCTACAACCCGGTTTTGGTTTCGTTTCCCAGTAGCTATTTGTCATGACATCGACTACTTTGTTGTAACACAGGCAGAACAACCGGACTCACAGAAAGGCACATTAGACAGCACAAAGCGCTAAGTCTTATCCATAATGCGCCTTTCTGTGTGTCCGGTCGTTATGCCTGAGCTACCAAAGTACAAGATGCCATACCAACAGGAAAATATATGACTACCCTCATCGATTTGTCACGACGCGGAAGCTGGTCACACGGGAGCAGTGACCACCTTGACGTTTGGCGGACCCTCCGGCTCGCTCGGCAGTCTTCTTTGCTGCTATCCGTTGCGCGGCCCGATGTAGCATCATATCAGGCGACCGAGCAAGCCAGAGAGAGCGACAAAACGTCAAGAACGATCTGCTGCCACGTGACCGCCGTCTGTGTCATGGCGTCACGACATACGTCTACTGGGAAACGAAACCGTAACTGGTTCGTATAATAACTATATAACAGAGTAAATGATTTAAGGCGCTCCGGCGCTCGCCAGTATATTTTCTGGGGTTTCGAAGCCAAGGATCTTCAGGTAAAGCAAAAAGTGCCAAAGTCAAAAATTCATTAAATTGACTAATGCAACTCAAGTTAAAATTCATGCAGAAACACTTCTGGTAGTTTCCTAAGCATGCGTAAGCATTGGTGCCGCTTGCTCGTCTCCACGCAGCCCGGTGTCATTATCAATGTTATGGAACTTGATCCGATCGCTATAAACCCCTATCAACCCTCATCGGTCGTTCGTTTATCATGTCCGATAGCGAACATGATAAGACAGGTTCAATTAAGACAGAATTCATTATGGCAGTCCAACCCACGACCATTGGTGTAAATTAAAGTGAACTTAATAAACCACAGTTAATTGAGGCACTCGAACCCTCGACCTTTGGTGGGAGTCGAACCCACGACCTTTGGTGATAGGTGAACTAAGGTTAATTTCACGAAGCTGTTGCAAAACCACCACTACATTTGCTGAGGGAGGTATGCAACGCTTTGTTGATGGTTCGGATGCTTGTTTTGAGCTTGTTCTTTATTGAAACGCATGCTGTTCTGCGTTTTGTATGGACAATCGCAATGAATGCATGCACTGTTCGCTTCACTTTGCTGAGCGCTTGTAGTCTTGGCCTTGCGGGTTTATGAGCCATTCCATTTTTTGCTCACTTACGGCCCAGGTGAAAATTTCCAACTGGGAATGCAACTGGTTCCAGTTCAACTGGTTTATGGAACAATTCCCAGTTGGTCCCCATTGCAACTGGTCCCAGTTGATCCCCGTTGCAACTGGTCCCAGTTGATCCCCATTGCAACTGGTCCCAGTTGGTCCCCATTGCAACTGGTCCCAGTTGGTTCCCATTGCAACTGGTCCCAGTTGGCCCCTTTGCAACTGGTCCCAGTTGGTCCACATCGGAGCAGGTTCCAGTTCCTATTGCAACTGGCATCGATTGTGCAACAGGGATAGTGAGCCATGGCCAGCAGGAACCACTGGTAAACGTTTACATACTGGGATTCAAGCTGGCCATAGCTTGTTTGCTTTTTGTGGTTGCCATCGTGTGTCGCAAAGAACCAGCCGGTTCAGTGAACTTTACGCAGCCAAAGCAGCTTGGTGTTGAAATTTGACATTTATTAGAACACTTGAGCTTGTGTTTAGCGATGAAACGTCTTGAATGCTCCCTTGATGACCTTGCACACGTTTACACATTTCGTAACTCTTGCACATCACCATCTGAAAGAAATATTTATATGCATTCAGTAAAAAGGCAACCACTTCATACAAGCAATTCTACTTATACATCATACAGACGTGTATCAGTAGTGTATGCGCTTCTTTTACACGTTAGGCTGAGCTACAGGTGCGCGCCAGTATACGCTTAATACTTCTATGTGCTATTCAAAGCACAAGCCTTGCACGACACTGGTTCGTATTGACACGTTAACTTTTCTCGGTAACTGCACTCACCCACTGACCACTTAAGTTTATCGCTCTGCGCAAGGCGCACCTGCATGGCTGTAACTTACTCGAATGTTATCGTTGATTCTATTTGTTGTACTGTATATATGTTATCGCCTAACCTAGGGTAATCAGATTGTATGCGCGACACGAATTGTGTAGTACTTTCTGGAAGTAATGCGGGCACCATCGTTTACGCCAGAACCTTCGACAAGTTATATGAAAAAAACAAAAAACCCTACGCGTTTGACTCGGGCTCAAAAACAAGCACCAAGCTCGCAAGCATTGATGTGTACATGCAAACGTCACGTAGTAGAACACTCGAGTCAACGACAATGTACTGCAGTATTGACACCTTTGTGATAAAGAACCACTTGCACTAGAAACATAAATAAGTTCAATATATAATTACCTCCAAATGGCAGAATCAAGAGCAGGGAAAAGTGCGCACGTCATTCCACACACGATGGGTCCACAAAGCCGCGTAGTCGGTGTTAAAAGCAGGTGCCATCCATTGGCCTGTAATCATGCCGTCTTCCAAGGGTGAAAATGTCCAACACTAATACTACTTAAATGAGGTTACGCAGGCAATGACACCACAGGTTCCTCTAGAAAAATCTTCACAACCGCGCACGCTTCGCTCCATGCCTCGCTCGAACAGCTCGCTGTTAATATGGCTGCCGAACTACGCCGTCACGTTTCCACAGTTTCGTATTTGTGAAGTTTCTCGCTATTAATAAATAATACGCTATCTATGTGAGGTAACAATTTTATTTCACTTTTATTTGACATAATTTAAATTTCTTGCTATATGATTATTATTGTTTGAGCCATAGAGGTTTCAGCCGATCATGAGAAGATACGCAACTAAAATGTTTTTCTTTTCAACATGGCGGTTGTTGTGGTCATGGTAGAGCACGGTCGGTGTAAGCATCATAATATGATAATATTCTTTCACCGTGTGGAAGAGTGTACTAGTCTAACCATGGGACGCGTAGTAAGCGTGCGTTGTGTAGCTCTATGCGCTGCGGAGCATTTTCTTTTTTTTTTTCTTTTCTCGTAGGGAAGTAACCGCCGTGCTGCAAACACCAGTTGTTTCCACCAAATGCCATACAGCTCACTAGCGCTTAGCTAGGCAACAACGTCAGTGGCACAAAGTTGGTGCAACACTACAATAGCACCGCGGTGTCGGTCAGGCACGCAGCGGTAACGTCATGAGACGAACCAATATGCCTCTGTGGACAACTAAAGATTAGGGCCAACATTCACAAATTTAGTGCGCTGAAACTAAAGCACGCGTACGTGTCAAGGCAATGTGCTCCACATTTACGCAACAGGATCCTGCACGATTCAGTTATCCATATATATAAATCGTGTGTCGGTTAAAATCCATCTCTAATGTACCCCTCGTTGCAGCATTATATCGCTTAACTTTTTTATGTTAACAGTTGTACGAGTACAGATCCCAACTACTAGCAGTTGCTACTATACAACTGGTCAAAGTTCCAGTTGGAATCCAAATGGAACCACTTGCTTCCAGTACAGCTGGTTCAGGTTCCAGTTGGATCCCAACTGGGACCATTTGCTTCCAGTACAACTGGTAATGGTTCCAGTTGCGTTCCAGTTGCATCCCAACTGGGACCATTTGCTTCCAGTACAACTGGAGATGATTCCAGTTGGATCCCAACTGGAACCAGTTGCATCCCAGTTGGTTTCTAACTGGGACCAGTTGACCTGTAACTGGGACCAGTTGGTTTCCTACTGGAACCAGTTGGTCCCAGTCAATACCAGTTGGAACCAGTTGGATTCCAGTTGAATATTTTCACCTGGGGGGGTTAAGAGCCATCGCTTAAGGGGGTATGAGGCATTCATTGTCTTACGTGACGGACAAAGTTCTCGTTCGGTAGGCATAGAAATCCCTACGGATTTAATATCTGTCCCTTTATAATATGTTGTCCCTTTAACATCACGAATCGTTACGAAAGTAGGGCGTAAAAACAAAATACACATGAAGCTTGGCGGGTCCTCCGGCGCAGGACAAAGCAAGTGAAACGTTAGGATGCCCCCTTCATACCGCATATCGCAAGTCAAACGCAGGAGATAACGCACGCAAGGTGTACTCGTACATGGTGCATCGAATGGTTCGTTCCGATACGCGCACGCGTTTTCGATCGCGCTTGTCAGTGCCTACAGGGCTCACTCTCGCTACATTGTAGGCCTGAAGCAATCGCTGTGAATTACTGTACTTCATATTTCTCAGCACAGAAGAAGGAGAGAGAACACGCGATCAAGGAACACGAGGTGACCAGTACAGCGGCGTGCCATGCACTGCACACGATATGATGATAAATAGAACAAGAGCGCCGCTCGACGCTCTGGTGTGATTTTCTTTCACACTGTCGCTCGCACGCGTCAGACGAACCGCCAAATGCGGGAAGAGAACGCGGCTAAGAGAAGACCGCGATAGCGAATGGAAATGACAGCGGGAACTGCATTGCCGGCTGCACAGACGCACGCATTCTAGATACGTACACCCGCGCGCACAAAGAACAAATAATGATATACAAAGAAAGACAGAAATAAGAAAAGAACACGAACTACAGAGCAAGAAACGTCCTGTCCGGACATTCCATTGGTCCATCTCTCGCGCACGGCTCTTTAGGCACGAAGAGCCCGCGTCAGCAGAGTCAACAGCCGAGTTCCGACCGACGAAACAAGAGCACGAAAGTGATGGATAAACACAAGGGCGACCGATGGGCGCAGCGACAACCGAGCGTATCGCGCGCGCGCGTCTCGTCAGGCAGAAAGCCTGCAGGCTAGCTTCACGGAGTGTCCCCGCGTTGCGCTGCTGCTATCTGTGCCGTGACAAATGTCGCGACGCGACAGCAAAAGCCGCCTCGGGAATACGGCGGAACGGAGCATCGGCATCTGTGAGAGCAAACAGACAGCACCCGACGCGTACACAAGGGGTACCGCGGCGCTCATAGTAATTGCGGGGCTCGTCGGGCCCCGATCGGTGCGCGCGCGCGCGATATATATGTATATATAAACACGTCCCGCAGAGGGCCGGAAAGAAGGAAGACAGACAGAAAATAGACAGGCATTAAGCATGCGCGCAGCACCCTCAGTACGCACACGCCTCATAAAGCCCCCGCGCGAGCTGGCGATAAGGCATCTGCGCAGCCGCTAAATGCGGGAACAGGAACGAGCATAACGAGGTATTAAGGCCGCGAAAGAGAAACAGACAGTGGCTTAGGTGCGAATAAGCCGCCGCGAATCGAATCAAGCGCGAGGGAAAGGGAGGACCCGTTCGGCCGATGAGGGAGATAAATGCGAGCGCGGAGCATTTATCCGTGCCAATGAACGCAGCACAAACGTCAATGAAGAACAAACGAGGATTGGGAGAAGGGCGAGAGAAGGAGAACAAGACAAAGCGACGCGAATGAAGCGAGAGTGGCGCAAAAATCACGAACAAAGTGACGAATTAACCGAGGAGGATAGAGAGAGCGCCGCAGAAAGACGTGGGGAAGGGAGACGGTGACATTGCGACAGACGGGTGAGAGGGGACGCGAAGAAGAATAATCTCACGGCAGGGAAGGGGGGGGGGAGACAGCGAGCCTCGGGAAGAGTGGGTCGCGAAAAAAAAAAAAACGAGAAGCACAGAAGCAGAGAGAAGAGTCATCGTCGTGATTAATGACGAAGAGATGCGCCATTTCCTTCCCCTCTGGACGAGCTGGAAAGATGGCACGACGGCGTACGACGGCGAGGGGTGGAAGCGAATGGAACGGCTGAATTAATAACAAACACAATTAATCGCCCGCTGCGCGATAGCGTATGCGCCACGGCTTCTGCAGCCCCGAGGCGCTCGCTTCCGTGGCCGACGACGATGACGACGAGTGCTGTCCGGAACAGCGGCGCGCAGAGGACTACGTTTGCGCTGTTTATTTGTTTCTTTTCCTTTTCATTCGATGTCGCTTTCGTTGCGCTTACAACTATGCATGCGTCGAGCGAGTCTGAGCAGTCTCTCTCTCTCTCTCTCTCTCTCTCTCTCTCTTTGCTTAAGCCTGCTTGTAGATTCGATCGCCTTCAATATTGTTACGGGAAGAAGAGAAGCACTATGTTGTGTTTGCTGTACATTTCGAGACAACATTGCGTCCGATTCACTTTCTTTTCGGAGCGCCAGGACGGAAGACAGAGAAACGAGTAAAGCACCCTTCTCGCTAATTTACCACGTGATTGGTTTAGGCATTGATTGACAGGGCTACAATGTGATTTCGTCATCGCGATGGTGCTGCCAGCGGAACGCAAGACACCCGAGCGTACCAGGACGCGACTGTAAACTCGGCAAAGACAAAATGTATGTAGTACAGAGTTTCAATATGATGCTCTGGCGCTGGAGTGCAAGCTGTGAGACTTGCTCTGATGCTGTACCGACAGCCATCGCGGCTTATCAAAGCGCGTTCTGACGATCAGGAACAGGGAATAGTATAGGGACAAGTGCACAAGCATGATAGCGATCATGACTGGCCGACGCGAGGCGCAGCTTCCACTCACTCGGGAGCCAAGTGACTACAAAAAAATACTTCCTACCTGCGCCTGCGAAAGACTGCACAGAAACGTTATCAGCGTTGGTTTGGCAACTAGAATACAAGTTGGTACGTCCCTCCATTCAATAGAAGTAACCGTGTTTAAGACAATGATTTCGGCACGATGTAGAGAGCACCATTACTAAATTATATCAACGAAAAGCTTGGCCCTACCATTTCTAAAACCTTAGGACTCCCTTCATGCGCGACCTGTCAGCACACAGATAATTAGTTGATATTTTCGTGGCAAAATGATATTGCCATTAACTGTGAAAGATCTTTTTCTGTCGTAATATATAATCGGCGATTAGCCCTGTCACTGTTGGTTATAATAATATGAAGATTGAATGGCTGATATTTTGAGTTTATCGTCCCAGAGCATACAAGCGCTCCGAGAGACGCCGAAGTGGAGGGCTCCAGGTAAAGTTCGATCAAGTTTATTTAACGTTTCACACAGGGGAATGAACCCCCGACCTCCTCACGTTTAGCAGCACAACGCCACATCCACTATGCCACCGCGGACGGCTAACAGTACGCTTTCCTTCCTGAAACAGCGAACATTTATAAATGGCGACAGCGCCGAGGATGCATCGTTACAACCAGTCTTCAAGCTCGCAACGGTCAAAGACAATAAAGAGTTTTAGAACAGCAAGCGAACCCACCAAGCGTTGGGAAAGGGGGGGGGGGGGGTTACGCACAAGCTCCACTGTAGGCACTGCGCGCTTTCTTTATGTTCGCTTTGCTTTCTTTTGTAAGCCCGGTGGCTTACGTCCCTCAACGTTTGGGCACCCTAAACTAAATCTCCCTAATGTTTCGTAGCGGCGGTGCGCCGTAGCGACAGTGCGCCACCCCCGCAGTCATAAAGAACTCCGCAGGTTGTCCCGCAACCTGCGGGACAACCTCCGTGAGCGCCGTTGATCAGGCGCACAGACACATGACCCTTCCGGCCGTGCCGAATGTCGCCCAGTGCACGGGTGACCCTTTTTCTTACTCCTTTTATTGCGATGTCAACTATGTGGACTCTCCAGGCCCATTTTTACCGTCGCCGTCGCCGTGATGTTCTGCATAAAGTGCAAGGGCGATAACATCATCGCCGCTCGCCGCATGCTGTAGGTGCGAGTGAAAGAGCGCGAGGAAAACCGACGATCGCGGCTAATCTCGCGCGCGCAAGGGAGGAAATCGGGGAGGAAACACGCCGTTTTCCGTCGCGCGAAAGGCCCCGGGGGAGAGGAGGTAGGAGGGGGCGGCGTAGTAGTCCGGCAGCAACTGCGTATTGCGCGACCGCGCGCGCTCTTTTTTTGAAAGTAATAAGCGTCGGCGCCTGAGTCCATAGACGCGACGGCAGCTCATACCTTTGTGCGTGCTGCGTTCTTGCCGCTCAGTTTGCGTTGAAGCGATGCACCGTACGAAGGTCACTTCGCTCGCTGCTGCTGCTGTCGCGCTTCTTCACGCCCGCGTTTTGACAGCGAGTGTCCGCGGTCATCGAGCGTGATGTATTGTTTGCCTGGGCGCGCTGACACCATGCTCGTTAACTTAAAAAGTAAGCGAATGTGTACAATTTCATACGGCCGATAAAACTACTATCCTTATTTCGTATAGCTGTGTACGCATTTGCTATCGAAATCGATGTTTCGTCTTTTTGGGCAAAACTGCGACTTGTTTTGGTTTGCTTTCCTTTCGCACAATGTCCACACACGGTATTGATCTCGTCTCCATTTCCCTCTTTTCTCATGTATCTCTTAACCTCGCCACATCCGACATGCTTCGCGCACTAGGTAATTGTTTGTTTCTTTAGTTTTTTTTTTTTTTTTTACAGTATTAAAGTAGGCCCTGTTACCGAAAAGACGAGTTTCCGTCTGATCTACCATGGTTTCACCTTCACGTCTCACCTTGAGCGACAGCAGGTACCGGCCTACGGGCAGCGTTCCCGCAGGCAGGAGCAGGTCCTTCCGGGAGAGGGCGCCACCGCTGTGCTTGAAGACGACGTGCGACCCTGTCGCGTTCAGGACGGTCCACGAGTACCTGATCTTGGCCGAGATAGGGCACGATGTACTGACGGCTGCCTCCACGTACACGTTTTCGTTGAAGCGGACCTATTATCGGACAGAAGGAAAATAAAAAGCGGGAGAGGGAATAGTAGAAGGAAAACATCATAACCTGTTTTATAAAAACGACCGACACTATTTTACATTGACCAAAAGTGTAGTTTCAGTCGCTTACAGCTTATATACTAGGAACCACAAATTGTTAACATAATTACATCCTCCCACCCTCTCCTTAATTTCTGTAAGCCGTGGCACCAAGTCAAGGCGCCAGTGTGACGCCAAACGCACCTCTGTGCAAATAGTTTTCCAGCTGAAAAAAAAATCGAAACCAATCGATTTTTGCTTTCTGTCCTAGTAATAGGAATCGTTGCCATATTTTGGAACGTACTGCCGTCGAAACGTTATGTATTTTTGTCGCGGCAGAAGCAATGTCAGATTGGTATGCTTGGCTGCGCTGCACAGCGGCAGTCCTTCTATGGCGCAGCCAGAATGAGTTCTGGTATTGGAGCGGAAGTCAAAACTGCGCTGCTGTACGTCTGAGCTGCTTGCATATGCAGCCTAGATAAGTTATGCGACGACGTCACTCACCTCCGTGAACCGGTGGAGGCGCAGTTCGGGCTTGCTGCAGGGCTGCTCCGTCGCGAACACGTTCGTCTCGAACTCGGCGCGACTGAAGGCGTTGTAGGCGACAACCTTGATCCAGTACTCTCGCACCCTGTTCACACAAAATGCAAGAACGAGAGAGAGTGTGTGTGGTAAGCACGCAGACTGAACAGGAAGCCGGAGAGCCACAGAAAAAGAGAAGGCAGTGAGATTAAACAACTAATCGTATAACACGGACGTACTCTTTTCTTTTTGCTTTGTATGAAGCTCTTCAACCTCGAAACCGAGTGACATCCAACATTGGACGCGCCAGAAGACGGCGTGCATCAAGCCACCATGATACTGGCTCATTCTGGCACGCATTAATTCTCTCGTACCCCCAAAATATGGTGCGCGGGGAGCGACAGGATCTTACAACACTTAGACGTTATACGGAACTTGACGACAACCCTGACGACGAAAACTCACGAGGATTGCCCTTAGAACTGCTGTGGCAATGAAAAGACAGGTGATTGTAAGAGCAAAGGCAGCACAGAAGCTCCGACACAGTAGCAGCGGATGGTTAGATCTTAGCGCAAGAAAATGAGTGGGTATTTTCCTACTTTTATCACGTGCGTGCATGTAACATGCTATCTTGTCACGCGCGTTTCCACACGGCATATTACACGCAAGTGCTTACAGGCCGTTTCCTTAAAAAAGCTGCATAAATGGTGTGCGGAACTTATTGCCTGTCACGTGCCCGTAGTCTAAGCTGGTTTACTCGTATCCCGGAACCTCAAAGCATATTTGTTTAGTACAACGAATCTTTACTCGTAATCTCGGACGTCATTTTCCCCCATAGTTTACCTTGCGGCACAATACGGGTAAAGAGCTTTAGGGCACGCACGTGAACCTGAAAATCATAGATTTTTCCCTCCGCCAAAAGTCCCACGTTAGATTCCTGGAATCGAGGCCTCTTCTGACTAGGTATTATATTTTCCTTTCCTCTCTTCTTTTGAGGCTCAACAGTGAGTTCGAAAATTACCCGTGCGCTTCTGCTACGCTAAGGCGGCTTAGCTCTTGACAGCTGACGCTGCCACGCGCATGCGCGCATGCGCCAAGAGTTAGCGGCGACCCGAAGAACCTGGGACAGGACAGCATTTCAATCGACGCCTTTCTACACAGCTAACGTAGTAACCCTGCTCGCACCTGGTGAACGTGTGCGACACCTCAGGTCCGGCGCTGACCGAGACCGGATTACTGCCGTCTCCAAAGTTCCACAGAAAGGTCAGGTCGCTGCCCGTCGTGTAGACAGCTCGCAGGCGCGTAGGCCGAGCCACCAGCACCGGTCCCAGGACGTTGATTCCGTTCAGGTTGGTCACCCGCTCGACAAGACGAAGCACCAGCTCTGGCGATGACACAGAGCTCACGTGATTCTGGCAGGTTACCCTGACCGCGTAGCTGCAAGAGGATAGAGGAGGGACAAGTAAACTGCATATGAAGGCACTTCGCACGTGTTCCCACGCTGGAAAGCAAGCTTAGCACCACTCTCACTTTTGCGTTTGCTTAGGAGACTCGCTTTAGTTCCACAAGAGCTACAGCTCGTGAACTGCGGCGCCAGTCCTTCCTAAATATGCTGCCCTTTTTCTTTCTCTACAGCGCTCATTGTTGGCATACTTATAGCGACATACAGCGAGTGTCACGCACGCTGCTATGTAGACACTGGGCCATAATGCTCGGTCGGGAGAATGAGCTTTCGTACCACAGCTGTTATGACGTCATCTCGCCTACGGCGGTGTTGGTTGACGTGGAAGGAGTGAAACGACGAAGAAAGAGCGAAAAAAATTGTCTAATGGCATTTGAAGAGGTTACCCTGGGTACATACTTCGCATGCTATTCCCGGTGAGATGGTGAAAAATGTAAAAACGGGAGTGAGGAAAAATCAATAAAAAGGAACACACACACACACACACAAACACACACACACACACACAAACACACACACACATGCTAATACACACGGGGGCGCGAAATGCACTAACACAAAAGTTATTCACAGAGTCCCAATGATGACTGTATAATGCAAGAACGCCTTAGAGGCGCGCAATATAAAGCCAAGACACTGCCGCGGCCCGAGTACGTCTCGACGCTCAAGTCGCATGTCACATGTTTAAAGCGTTCCTCACGACAGCCCTTGAGCTTTTAAAGCATAGGCGAATACGAACTGAGCGGTCAAAATACTGATCAACGCCGCAGGAAGGACACGACAGCATGGTCGATAAATGAATTTTATTGCGACAGCGATTATACGGAATCACCAGGCTCCGCAGTCGTCGCTTCCATGCTGTTGCATATTATGTTCCCGTGCGAAAACAATGAAAGGGCCCGCACGCAGTATGTTGGTGGTCACGTCATGTGCTCAGGGTGCGAGAGAGAGCATGCGAGGGCAAGGCGAGAAGGCTGGTGACTTGACGCGCGTCGTTTCCCGCGCGGGCAATGTTGGCGGTCACGTGATCGAGCTCGCGTTTCCTCATCGTCGGGCTAAAGAAGAGCGTGCGTCTCCTCCCGCTCTAGCCCGGCCGTGAGTAGGCACGCGGCCGCACATACGCATCCCGCGCGCCGCATGCCGGAGGCAACTTGCTGCGGGTTCCAGGCCGAGTGCGAGGTTAACACGCAAAGGCGAGCCGAGATGACTGGTGGCTTCATGCGCGCTCTCCCACCGCGCGCCAAGTATTGGAGGTCGCGTGATGCGAGTTTCACTTAAGTGACACAGTCGAAATGGCGAAGCGAGCGGCAGCACGTAGCGTTCGCCTTGAGACTCCGCTGCCGGCGCTGGTCATCATGGTGGCGTTGTGACTGCGACCGGTCGCGGTCAGTGAATGAGATCCGCTCATGTTTGTCCGCGAGCGTAACGCCGTGTTTGTGCGTGCGTAACGCCGAGCGTAACGCCGTGCGGACGTTCACTGCAATTTACACCGTCTACTAAACTACGAGCCTTAACAACGTGCAACTGACTAATACTTCGCTATCGCTATCAATGAGTAACCTTTGGGTCGAAACTGCCACATCGGAATAAATAAACGAAGCAGCACCTTCATCACTCGATAGCTCCGTACTTCACTATTTCAAAAGGAGTAAACTGGGCAAAGGTAAACATACAGGAAAAATACAAACAAGGAAATAGCGACAAACGGGAAAGTACTGGAGGCGCAAGGGCTCAAGACATGCGCCACCACTGTTTTGCAACTATATTTAGATGCCCCAAGAAGGCGAGAATCAATTCGCGTTCTCCTAGCTCGGCGATACGAAGGCAGAGTCGCGTCGGAAGCAGACCGGCAAAGCAGGCGTTCACTCTCCCTCCGCTGCCACAACTTCGAGCAGGGCGGTACTAGCGAAGTGCACCGGCGGCAGCGAACTATCCCTATCGGTCCTCTAGGCGCAATTCAAACGTCCCTACACGACAACGTTTTCACGGCACGGGAACGTGCGAATATTTGGTATCTCGAATACTACTCGAACACATTCGTTTCGAATCGGAGTATTCGAATGGTAAATTTCAGGTGAGATGTTTTAGAGTACTTTTACATCGCCGAGTATATGCGGCAGCTATATCACTAACGCCAGCATAGTCGCCATGAAAAATCGCACTTGCGCGTTGTCCGCCAGCCAGTTTGTGAACGCGTTAAAAGCAAACCAGGAACTGTCATGACTTTTCACTTCTTGCTCGTTCGTAAGCTGTGCCGTTTCTGCGTGTTCTGTGTAATCACGAAAAATGAGTTCTTTCTGGGGTTATAATGACTCAGGGAAAAGGTGCAGATGGCGCGGAAAGAGAAAGATGACTCGCCGAAAGAACTAAAGCAAAACTGGAGCAAATATTACAACGGAAGTGAGAACGAAAGTAAGAGGGAACGAATCGCAGGCTCTTGTATTAGATAAATGAATGGAAAAAAGAAAAGGAAAGCACCGACTAACATTAAGCGCATACCAAGGTGGCGGCGGTTGTTACTGTTTACTATATAGCTACGAAGTGCGGGAAGTTTTGTCGCTGAACAGCCCACTATCCAACAAACAAAAAAGCAATCACTGTGAGAGAGCGAGAGAGAAAAAGAAACAAACAAGAACACGAAATGGCAAAAAACTGCCGGAGCAAGCCTGCGGAATGTTAAGAGAGAGAGAAAAATAAATGGTAGGCAACCGTAATATTTGGCTTAGGTGTCTCTTAGTCGCACTCTCACCTCGGCGTTCGTGTTCTTTAGGCTAAGCGAGCGAGCGAAAGTCTTTCCCCTGGCACGATATGCGGGCGAGGAGCGAGGGAGGGCGAGGAGGGTCTCTAAAGTCTTCGATTATAAATATGTGCTTTGGTGTGCGGAAATCAGTGATTTCTAATAATTTCTAATTATTCCAGACACTTCAGTAGCTCAACTTGTAACTAAACTTATAAACTTATAAACTTATAAACTTATAAACTTATAAACTTATAAACTAAACTTATAAGCTTATCCTATAAATGCGTTTCATTATATCCTATAATGAAACGCATAAATTTTGTACTGTACTATTTTTTTCCTTCTTTTTCTGATTTATCTTGAATTTCGTCCTAGGTCGTATCAGGAGGTGAACCGGAAGTGCTGTGCAAGAAACAAGCTCGAGCCACAAAAAAAAAAAAAAAAAAAAGAAAGAGAAAGACTCGCCATGCCAGCCATGCGAAAGTGGATGTCCAGCAAGGTTGTGTGTCACTACCACTGCTGAGTGGGTATTCTTCATAAATACGAAATCATAAATTATTGATCACGAAGCGAAAACTTTGGCGTTAACATCCGTTGGTACCAGACGCATGTGACCGAGTGGTGAGGCCACGTTTCATGTGACGACGAAACGTGATTACGTCATCACGCCAAAGGTCGCGTGATGACATCGTCACGTCAAACGTTACGTTACATGATAACGGCCATAGAGTTTCTCACTATAACACCTAGAGGGTAATCTGGCGCCACCGTCTATGGGAGTTTCTTAAGGGGGCACCGTGCCGTTATGGGAATGACGGTATATGTGTCTGCGAGGCTCGTGTTGGCTGGTGTTGTAAGAGGCTTCGTCTAAAACGTGGATATGGCTACGCAAATAACGCGTTCTCAAAGTAAAATCTTCATAAAATGTTTCCATTCACGCATATTACATCTTTACTCACCCACGATGCATGACCAAGCGAGGAAAAGCAAGAACAGACGACCAACTGTTTCAAAGCGAGCGCGAACCTTGTGGTCTGTCTTCCAACTTTAGCGGCCCGCTGATACATTTTAGGTAACATGTAGTCGTACACACAATAACAAGTTCTCATAGTTAAACAAAACATGTTTTCGCGTAATAATAAAGCTAAAACAGCTTTTCACGTGCTGTTCTAGTAGAAAATGAATCATTGTGACAGACGGAACGGTACTTGCCAAGCGCGTCTTCAAGGTGTCCTGTCTCTACGAGAACGATGCCAATCCGAATCCACAATATACCGGCATTCCCATGCATACCACAGCGCAGCAGCGCCAGATTTCTCTCTGGGTAATGTAGTGAGAAACTCTATGATAACGGCATCGCCACGTCACAATATCGCCTGATGACGCCATCGCGTCAGACGTGACGTCATGCGATGACGTCATCGTCAAGTGATGATGCCACTCGACGACGCCATGTGATGCCTCCTGGAGAAACAGCGCACTGTGCGCTGCCCGCTTCATTGCACTGCCTCCGAGATCGGCCCACACTTTTGTGTGATCAAAGGTCGCGCGCCTGGACACGAAAACGCTCTACCAACTAAGGCTAACAGCTTCGCTGCAAAGAAAGTAATCTTAGGCCTCGCCACTCGCCGCGTGAACGGCACAGGTCTGGTATGTTAACCCGCCTTGACGCGCCTATGCATTCATACATCGAGCCCCGTTCAAATCGCACGCGGACAACAAGCATAACCGCTGCTTTCCGCGCCTTGTTTTAACTGCCGGCTGTAACTCAGTCTTATCCGGGCACGTCGCGACAGCCACATCGTTGAGACGTTAAGTAAGCACGCGACGCGAGCCTACTGCATGTGGACGCACGACACAACTCACGTTCCAGGCCCCGTGGGGCGAAGGTTCACAGCGGCCGCGTCCGTGACGTAGCGTTCTTGCTGCGGCTTCAGAGACCAGAGGAAGCGCAGCGTCTTCTCCGTGGCGGGCACCACCGAGGCTCGCAACAGAAGCCGCTTCTCCAGGGGCAACGTCACGTCTGCGGGCGCGCACGTCTCGGCAGCAGCGGGCGGCCCGACGCACAGGGACGCCTCTGAAAGAAATGCACGCCGGTCAGTACTGCGCCCACCGGAGATCACTGTACAGGAAGGCTAAATAAACAGCTTTTTTTTTAAATCCAAATATTTTTTTTCCAAGTCTACAGTTATCACTGTTGCAGAAAATTTATTTCTACAATCCGGAATTATAAAGTGAACTTTTGTCCGAACCTGCATACATATAATCTCGTACTGACCATCACCGTAAATTGAGTGTTCCACATTGTCGAACGAACCTATTTTTTTTATTATTATTATTATAACCTGTCATCTGCACATGCTCTGTATTTCGTTCCACTCCCTTGCTTTAAAGCCTTCGGGCCTTGAAGGTACAATAAATAAATAAATAAATAAATAAATAAATAAATAAATAAATAAATCATCAATTCGAGTTGATGTCACTACGTAGGCGTTTTTTTTTTTTTTTTGTTTTGGTACCCATTGACCCAAGTTGGCATCAAAGAGGTCAATTAAAGAGCTGCACACTTCCGACGTCACATAAGCAGTGGCCCCAGTTGTACACACCCTGCGTTACCCAGGGGCACATATCTTTAGACTGCACTCTATTCGGCATCGGCCGACGAAAACGCTGAGATGTACCGCGAAAGCTGGTTTGAGTCGGAGAGGAATGGTTCGCGTTCAAAAAAAAAACATACACACACAAAGCGCTTCAATTCGGCGCTCATCTAACCAAGCACCGTGGCTCTGTGGGGGTAACCAGCTTCATCATCAAATAATTGTGCTCACTCCCTACAAGCGTGAGCATTAGCATAACTCAATGCTTTCCAATCGTCGTTAACGTGTGACCCACGAGAAAGCAAAATGACGTGTCGCGATATTCACACTTAAACAATTTTGCAAAGCCACACTTTATTCATTTCGATTTTAGCGCACATCAAGCCGGCACTTTCGGTGGTCATTGGCTTCCATCTTGATTGGAACCTCACAAACGCCATCGAAGCACAGAGCAATTTTAACGTGAATGAAGTCAATCACCCTCCAAAATAACATGCAGTAGCACCCGATCTGCATTGCAATCCATCTGAATCAACAACAGCGTGCTCGAAAGTGACCGTGTGGCAGGAGTAAAAAATAACTTGTATTTAAAATTTTATGCGGCATTTAGCAGTCACAATGAAATTAGTAGGTTCAAACCATGGCAAGATATATTAGTCGAATGCGTGCGCCAGCGTGGACGACTCTTCCTAAATTGACTTTGTTCGCTACAGCAGTTTATTAAAACGGCTGCAAAATTTGGATACTAAACATTTCTTGTGCACTGTTGTGCAAATTCAGAGCGCGCTATACTTAGAGTTCGCGACACGGAGTCAACAGACTAAGAAGAAGGGGCGGCTTCGCGAGACCAATCACCCGATCTGCACTGCACGACAACGGCCTTTTTCCCCCACTGTGGTCGGGACCCCGAATTTGGAGAACACAAAAGGTGACCGATGCGCAGGTCCGTGTCTGCCATGTCGTCTCTGTCTTGTTCTCGCGATTCAAGGCTACTAACCATGAAACGGCAACTAGCCTGACCGCTTCCCATGATATCCATGGCGACAGCGGTGCGTGTTTTCGCGTATTCACTGTTGGCCTCTATATACGTTGCAATGAAAACGACACGTCGCCGTGCCGGGAGAACTCGAGCGCCTTGCGAATCCACGTTTCCAGCGATCCACACAACGAACACCCTAACTGACACGAAAGCCCCTTCGCATGAGCGCAGGGAAGCCGGACACTTAAGCACAAGGCAGCGATGCTTCGTGCGCAACAAAATAGTGGCGGTCAGCGGTCAGTTATGCTTTGCGGCACGTATAGGGTTCTTCGCAAAAGCGTGCATTCGGAAGCCGTTGTTGCTGCGGCGATTGGTGAAAACAGCGCGACAGCGCGAAGACGTGGGCGCTGTCGTTGGTAAGATCACTTCGCTTCACGCTGCCACAAGAGTGTTTACTACAACATTTTGTCAAAGTGGATGTACTCCTTCATATCCTATGAAATTAGCTGTTTGCTCCGCGGCGCCCGATTCCCAATACTTGGAAAGCTGCGTCACCACAAGACGAAAAGAAAGGCGTAAAAAGGTAGAAACAGTTACAACAGAATACTTGTAGAAAAGGAAAAGACGAACTGGGGGACGTCGGAACAAGAGCAGATGAGCGCAGGCATAAGTTACAAGCTCGCTTTGCTCGCGCCGCCATAGTAAGCAAGTTCAAAGCTGAAGTAATCGCTCAAGAATGTCATCTTAAATGTTTCCCACTGAGAGTCAGCTGTGTGTCAGCGAGTGAAAAAAGTTCTCTTTCAAATTTAGAAACGAACCTGGCGGGAAGCCCATAACAACAAATGCGGCAGTCGGTACTGAAATGAAACTTAAATTATATTCCCGCAAACGCATAATTAAAGCGACATTCGTCAAGGTTTGTCTTATCACCACATTAGTATGTAAATAGTTGAAGTGAGTGAATGGGAATGACACAAGGCAAAATGCACAACATTGCAGCACTAAGACAGCTTCTGAAACGTTGCGTAGTGTAGCCGATTGCTCAAACCAAAAACAACAAGAAAAACATTTGGAGGACGTTTAAGCTTCGCCTTTAAGAGTGAAACGCGAAAGCATCCGAAGATCTCTGACTGCTTCTCACGCTTCCCGGCAACTGCAGCTTTCGTAGCCGTAAAGTTTACCGGAAAACGCTGGCGGCGAACGCTATGCGCGAAATGCGAGCTTTATGGTAGAAATGCGGCCTCTTGCGTCAGCAGAGGCCGCAGGTTTCTGTTATTCTTTCGCACTTTTATTATTTCAGTCTGAGCAGATTTCACATAAAAGGCGCGCGCTGTCGGTGTTTTGTTTCATGACATTTGTTTGCGGACTGCCATTCTCGAAATTCCTAGAACTAATTTTGTCAAGTAGAATTTTGTAAGACAAGAAGGTATGAGCAATTTTAGTGATATAATGGTGTGACAGTATAACCCGCACATACCGCATGTCATATAGCAAGGCGTGTCATATGCGTATACCTAAATATATGCGGGAAATATCGCCCACGGAAAACTCCAGCGACGCCGACACTGGATTTTCTACGACACGGGTCCCCTAACGGTATATCGTTAAATATCAGTACTCCCGATTTTCAGTTAAATCAAACGTAATGCTACACGAGTGTATATAGTAAGTAATAAATAAATAAATGTAAAGATAAGACAGGGAAGTTATTTCTGTTAGTGCCTTGCTGTGGCAGACGCACGCAGAAACAGTTCGAGTGGCTTACAAGACTGAGGAAAACGTTACAGAACGACAGAGTTGGAATATAAAAATAAAACGTGTTCGCTCGAACCACTTCATTGCAAAGTGATTCACCCTCCAGCGACTAAAACGCAGGGTAGAAACAAGAAATCACGCTCATACCGAAACTGCGATTCCCGAAACGACTTGTTCGGCGAGAACGAAAACAACAATCGATAAGCTGAAGTTTCAAGCTGTGTTGCGAAGCTCGCAACGCATTCGGGGAAGCACGACCACCAGCGGCAATGAACCGCCGGGGGTCGACGTCCCGCAGCTTCACTCGTCGCTTCATCATATTGTTTTGGTTCTCAGCTGCCAAGAACGAAACTAAATTAAAAAAATTACATTACTGGGTTTTACGGGCCAAAACCACTTTCTGATTAGGAGGCACGCCGTAGTACAGGACTCCGGAAAGTTCGACCACCTCGGGTTCGTTAACGTGCACCTAAATATAAGTACACGGTTTACTCGCATTTTGCCCCCACCGAAATGCGGCCGCCGTGGCCGGGATTCGATACCGCGACCTCGTGCTAAGCAGCCCAACGCCATAGCCACTGAGCAACCACGGCGGGTAACGAAACTAAATAAGAAGAAAGAAAAGAAACAGTCGCTGCGCGAATGCCGAGCAGCAAGACTGACACAAAAACCTGAAAGCATCGTGAAACAGAGTCACCGGAACCGAATCTGCGAGGTAAAGATGGACGGTGGAATCCTCGGCCAGGAGAGAGAGAGAGAGCGAGAGAGAGAGAGAGAGAGAGAGAGAGAGAGATAATAGAAACAGACGCCGTAATGACAGGGTACTTAATATTCCTCGCAACAAGCTCGGGCATAGGTTCTGCACGCAAGTGCGTGCGCCCAGTCCAAGTGGCTCGGCGCAGAATTGCAGACGCGGAACGACAGACGCTCTTGGAGGAGGTGCGAGGAGCGAAAACACGAAACATGCGGATACTGAGCGGATTAGGGGGTCGCGCTTCGGTTTGTCGAATGCAATTTGAAGCGACAAGAGCGTGACATTGAAAGAAGAAAGAAAGAAAGATCTCGATGCCCGCGAAAGTCGCGCGAAGTTAGCGTGCCGGTCCCAAAAGAAGAAATAAAACAGGAGCGAAGCGAACCTCCAAGACGACCCCCCCCCCACCCCGAAAGAAAATAATAAATAAATAAATAAATAAAGAGAAACAAAACGACTCAGGCTACAGCGACGTGAATCTATCAGAAAGGAAACCGAAACAGCGCGAGCGGCACAAAATTCTCTTTGCTTTGCCGTTCTTGCGACTTTCCTGTTTTGCGGGCAGCGCAACCGCGAACGGAATGCCAGTGAAGTGAGGGAGAACTAGAAGGAAAAATGTGACAAAGAAAGCGAACGTCTCGCTGCCGCTGTTCTCGCCACTTTCGTTTTATAACGGTTTACTATTCCTTTTTTTGAATATACATACAGTCGGAACGCACGGGGCGCACCGATGTCAGAAGGACGTCAGCGACACTAAACCGTGATTGAATTTGCCTCGGTCGTCGTCGTCGTCAAAAAGGCAGGAAGTCGCGAAATAACTACAGCGGCGAAAGTGGGCGACGAAACATTCTCAAAACTGGACATAAATAAACCCAAAAAAAGTTACGTGCGTTCGAGGTAGGAAGTGGCACATACCGAAAGTAAGCGGCGGTTCGATTAAAAAAATAAATAAATAAAAAAGAACAAGTAGTTCCAGCGAGCAAAAGATATACATATACGGGGTAGGCAAACGAAAAAAAAAAAATATATTCGTGAAGAAATTCAGCCAGACGACGTGTCAGAGCGGAGGCTCTGCAATGAGAGGATTTCGCAGCTGGTGAGCTAGGCGAGAATGAAATGAAAGAAATACGTGCGTGAGTTAGGGGCAGGGGGGGATGTTACGTTCCCGTTTTGCAAAACCAGCGCGAACAGCTAAAAGACGAGGGAAGAAGTAAGCAGAAACGCGAGTTCCCTGCTGAAATTGATTCCGGTGGAACAGAAAAATCGAACGAAAAACGTAGTGAAGGGAAATCTGGAAATAGGCTAGCGACAAGAAAAGAACGTGACGCCCAGTTAGCGCTCGTGCCCGTGACGTCTCTTATATACTTACAGTATCTGTAAATAAATAAATAAATAAATAAATAAATAAATAAATAAATAAATAAATAAATAAATAATTGCCTCGCAAATTTTGTCTCGATTTGTAAACTACGAACTAAAGGAGCCCGGCACAGAGACCGGGTTATCCAAACGCATTTCGCTGCCACCGGCATAAAGTGCTAAAAGACGTTTTTTTGCCGCATTTGAACACTCACAAAAGGAAGACACATAAAGACAACACGGGCGGCCAAAATAAATCAGTTGGAAGTGCCGCCCGTGCTGTCTTTATGTGTCTTCCTTTTGTGAGTGTTCAAATGCGGCAAAAAAACATGACTTTTAGCAAGCACCAACTAGGCCAACAAGCAGTTCTGTTGCGGCATAAAGTGACAGAGGAGAACGCGGCGACAACGGGTTTCCTCGCTTCCTGTGCTTCGCAACTTGCCTGCCTCCGGCACAAAGTTGTCCCGGTTCACTTTTTCCAAGAACAACAGAATTGCGCAGTGCTCGCGAGTGGCGTGCCCGTGTCGGCTATGGCTATAGAGCCGCTGTACATGGCTCCAATGCACAGTAACTCTAGGCTATGGTCAGATTACAATGGCCGTCATAATAACGCGGTGAAAAGGCACGTGGCGATGTGTTCTTCGCGCAAAAAGCAATGTCTCCCCATATGCTCACACCGTGACGACTACAATCTGCAGTGACACTGTCTCGCACAGCACGAGCCGAGAATTTGAGTTTGATAAATTGCAGCGAACACGCCATAGTGAAGTCTCTCAAACGCGACCATTCTTGTTCGGGTGGAGAAACTTACTGCCAAGTTAAGCCTCTCTGAACGCCAAGCGCGAAGCTAAATTTAGCTCCGATGGCGTCATGCTTGTTGCGACAACGGCGCCATCTGCGCACACGACACACGCATGGTCGAATAACGTTTTCGTTTTCTTCTTTTCTTTCCCCCTACACAACCATACTAAGGTAAGCAGCGTGGGTAGTATGGTCGCAAAACTACGCTAGCACATGCTTTCGTTACATCGGTTTCAGCAAGCGAGCGACACCCATTGAGCCTCTTCCGAGATGTTTAAAGGGACCCTCACCAAGTCTGGCCATTTTGAGCTGACAAACGCAGTGCGCGCTAACGATCGCGTCTGCCAAGTAGTACATCCCTACGCACCGCGGGAAGAACTTAAAATCTAAAACCAAACGCCATTCGCCCCTCCTCGCGGGCGCCACGATGCCAGCCGTAGAGTCGACGTCAATCGCACAAGTGCGCCTACGTGCATGGCAGTGCTGTGACGTCAATCACAGTGACGCGTGACTACGCGAATTATTCGAGGCAAGATCAGTTATTTATTTAATCTGTTGCTTCAGTGGACGAATTGAAGTTCGGAGAAGAGAGAGAGAGAATGAAGAGGAAAGGAAGGGAGGTTAACCAGATATGAGTCTCCGGTTTGCTACCCTACACTGGGGATGGGGGATAGGGGTTAGAAGGATGACAGAGAGGAAAACGCTAAAAAAAAAGGGGAAAAAACACGCACACATGGAGGCACACACCCAAAAGGTGTTCCAGTTAAAGTCGTTCACACAGGCCGGTAGATCGCAAAAAGCGCAATAGCGCTTGCACGGCCTTCTGTGACGGTAGGTCCTTTGGATGTTGTAGAATTCTTTTTTCGGATAGCGCTTGGTCATCCAGTTGGTCAAGTTCGTGGCGAAGGCATGCCCTCTGTGTACTGTACTGCGGGCAGGCACACAAAATATGGCCAATTGATTCTTCATGGCCGCAGTGGTCACAGGTTGGGCTGTCGGTCATCCCTATGCGGAATGCATAGGCTTTAGTAAAGGCAACGCCCAACCAAAGTCGATATAAAAGCGTGGCGTCTCTACGGTGAAGCTGTGATGGCGCTCGAAGACTTAGTGTTGGATCAAGTGAGTACAGTCGCGTGTTTCTTAAATGTGGCTCATTCCATTGCGACGCGGTGCACTGCCGAGCAAGTAGGCGGAGCTTCCGTGCTGCGTCAGTTCTAGAATTGGGACGTGGCGCTCCTCAGTATGGGCTGAGCGGGCAGCGTGATCCGCCCGTTCATTGCCGATAATCCCGCAGTGACTTAGAAGCCACTGAAAGGTTATCTCATGGCCTGCTTCACTTATATGTTGCAACGTCTCTGTAATATGGAATATTAGTTGTTCGTGTGGTCCGCGTCGTAAAGATAACAGTAGAGACTGCAGTGCCGCCTTCGAATCGCAGAATATTGTCCGTTTATGTGGTGGTTCATCACCAATGTGATGAAGGGCAGTAAAGAGCGCTGCGAGCTCTGCTGCCGTCGATGTTGTCGCGTGGGTCGTCTTAAATTTGATTGTTGTAGCTTTCGCTGGTATGACGATTGCCACCGCGGAGCTACTTGGAAGGACAGATCCATCAGTGTAAATATGCGTAGAATCACGGTAGTTCTCGTACAAATGTAGTGGCGTGAGCTGTATAAGGGCTGGCGATGATAGATCAGCTTTTTTCGCGATACCAGGTATTGTGAGGTTGATTTTTGGCTGAGCGAGGCACCATAAGTTCGGAGAAATTATAAGACACACAAACCGAACGTCTGCGTGTTTTTGTTTTACTTCGCACCGCAGCAAGAGGGATGTACTTCCGTTCCGCCTGCTTGTTCCCACGTCGGAGAGTCGCGCGCAGAGAACGAAACTATGCCATTTTCTACCGCGTCCCAGCGCCGCGATCATGCTCTTTCATCCTCTCGTGCCTGCCTCGGTGCTCGTGTTTGTCGCACTGGCTTATACCGTTAATCAGGTGTTCTCGTGCAGAATGCGCAAAATCGTCCGTTGCGCGAAAGGAGACAAACGCAACGGCTCGAGCGCGAGAATGTCATCGGAAGTACGCCACTCAACAACAACGCACGCAAGAGAGAGAGAAAAAGGAAGGCGGTGACCGCGACGTATTCGTGACGAGTTTCTCCGGCTGCGGTATGGGAGAACGCAGGGAAGGAATTTCGCTTGCGGAGGTTAGACGGGGCAAGTGGAGCGAGTGTCTATGTTGGCTTTCACGCTCGCCTCCTGAAATCATGGGTCCACGGCCCTTCAAATATTTCTATCTCTGCTATTAATGAACTAATCTGAAAGAAAATCCTTGCAGTAGAACACTCCTTAGACGGCATGTAACAACTTTCAGCGTATAACCAAAATTTGCTACGTGGAGTGGTGAGGGGCTCGTTAAAATAAATAAATAAATAAATAAATAAATAAACAAATAAATAAGCATTTCTAGTGGTGAAGTTTTATAAAATAGTTCATATCAAATTACATGCTCCAGCGAACTCGCAGACGCTTTTTCGGGAATCGGATATAAACAGGCTGGTGTGTATACCTGCTGCGTCAGCGTCTTCATCCGAAAGCGACGAGATTATTACTGCAGTGTATCCCAAGTGGGCGGGTGCCAGCTGCGATCGTTATAGACTCGTGGTTCTCCACATGCGCGCGTCTACTGGTGCTGCGTCTCTCTCCACTGTCCCTCTTTTACGTCCCTACACAGCGTTCACCCTTGCAGGGTGCCCAACCGGAAATGCATCTGGTTATTCTCCCTGCATTTCCTCTATTCTCTCTCTCCCCTTCACGAAAGCGCCTAAGCCAAGTCGACGGGGAAGCGCGCACGATGTAAACGTGGATGCGAAACCGTTAAGCGCAAACACTCGCTCGAATCCTTTCATAACGAGAGAGAAAGCTACCGCACCGGGCGCAGAGTAAAAAAATGCCGTGAGTATCTGCTAAGGCCGGTGCACACGGGGCATCCATTGGGTTTAAGTTTCTTGAATTAGTGTCACGCCTGTCGAAGCACAAAAAGGACGGAACTCTCGCGACACCTTGTCGGACCGGCCACTGATGCCATCCTGCATGTGTCCCTGCACTGGAGCGGCCTAGGCAGTATGCCATAGTGAGTAGACTTGAAACACGTTATCAAAAAGAGGCACTGCTGTGCGTGTCCTGCTGTCCCTGTCTTGATCACGCAACTCTGGAAAACCTATTCAACGACTATTCGCTTTACGAGAACCGCCGCATGTGCTAGTTTGGCCCTCATGCTGGAGAGCTCATAGACGTTGCCGTGAAAAGTGTCGAGAACTTACGAGCGCATGGCAGAAATTAAGTGTTTCAGGTACACACGTGGCGCCATATATTCTGTTCTCCTTCATTCCGCCGCTCGGACTAACTAGTCCCCCTTCCCGACCGCGCTGGTCAGAACAGGCGAGGAGGTCACAAAGAGTGGACGAACAAAATCGAGCAGAACATCAGGGAGGATTCAGGAAGGATTTCGAACGAAGCGATGCGATGCGAGCTTCGCTAATAAAGAAATAGTCTACGGCGGCGCAGAGACGGGAAATTACTCCTATAGTCCCGAACAGAGCGCGCACCAGCACACTCGTTAAGCCTTTCTCTGTCTCTCTCTCTGGCGGGCTGATCTAATGGTACCTTGGATCCAGCGTGCCAGGGTCGCGGGCAAAGCGCCGTACGAGAGCTCATGGTGAACGGAGGTTGCTGCGTAAGCGACACACAACAGTGGCTCTGCGATTATGCCTTTCCACTGTTCAACGCGAGGTAACGGGTTCGATTTCCCGCCGCATTTTCTGATGGCGCAGTGTAAGAACCCCAGCGCGCTCAGATTTAGAGCTCTTCATTGTTTTTCCGCGAACCATTGAGTACGGTGTCACTTATTACCAAGGTGCTGTTTTGGGAAGTAAATATCAATCAATCGATCAATCAATCAATCAATCAATCAATCAATCAATCAATCAATCAATCAATCAATCAATCAATCAATCAATCAATCAATCAATCAATCAATCAATCAATCAATCAATCAATCAATCAATCAACGCTCTTGTTTATTTGCCTACTCCAGCAGGACTGCACTGCACTAAACCACTGACGCATAGCGCACTGCAGCAGACAGACTATAATAAGCGAAACCACTGCTAAGTGGTAAAGGAGGTAGGACTGCTACAATGATAAACCCGTTAATGAACACCATGATCGTAGCACTAATACTAGAATGACGAGCGTGCATGCACGCGAAGCAGTTACTATCGTGGCGGCTCACCACGTAATTTATTTTTATTTGTATGCTTTGACACGGAAGACGACCACCGCCAACACCTTAGCTGACGGATGGCAGGCGTCCAACACATGCCACTTACGTGCAACCGGCGCAGTTAACTCGACCCATTCGCACATATCATCGCAGTAAAGGGCTCGAAATTCTTTCCCGAGCAGCTTGTTAAGAGGCTGCTCGAGTAGATTTCAGTCAGCAAGGTCATGAATTGCATACGATTTGAACTGTGACGCGAATAATACAAAGAAAGCAGAAATGCAAGAACAGCACCTACTCTCCACTAAATCACAGTAACACGCCACAAAAGCTGCATGTCACGGCTATGGCGTGCCGCACTGCTGAGCGCGAGGTCGCGTTTTTGACTCTCGGTCGCGGAGGTGCGACATTCTTATAGTGGTTTAACTTAAAAAAAAAACAACATATGTTTGCGTTTACTTATGTGCACGCTAAATAATCCGTAATAGACAAAATTAATCGGGAGGTCCTCACGAGACGGCTTCCTTCACAGGACAGCTAGGAGTTGGTTTAGGCCACGAAAACCCGTCGATCTGATTCAGAGTCACGCATGCTCGTTCAGTGCTGCATCGCCGGAAGCAACGACGTTCAACGCTAATGGAAAGCTGTTTCTCCCGCGACAACGCTCACGCCGAAAGGGGGAAAAAAAATCTGCTGCGATTTTTTGCGCTCGATCCCGTGTTTCAATGATCGGTCTATACAGCGATCGACAAGAGCGGGTGCTACCGAATCGTTGAGTTCGCGCGACGAAACAAACCGAACACAACTTTGTATACAGCGAGAGAAGAACAGCGTGAACACGCGCGACTTGCCCATGTCGCGAGCGAGCTACGCCAGACTCCCCCGAACGGCTGAGGATGCGCCGCGTTGGCTGCCTCGTCGTAACTCATTTAATTGGCGCGCGCGCGCACGCTAGCTTGCGGTTATCGATCGCTCTTCGTGCAGCAAGAGAGCAAACAGCCGATCCTGGCGTGAAAGCGACAGACGCGGCACACTGGCATCTGCACGCATTACACCGCCGAACACACGCGACGTGCTCGAGTGTCTCTGCGGCGGGTGTAATGGCGCTACTGCCCGCTGAGGCGCGAAAAAAATAATGAGAAGAATGGGCTCGATCCGTGGCGCAGGCACGGCGCGCCGCTGTCGCTTACCCGCCACCTCTGCAGCGCTCGGCCGGCGAAAGGTTAGAACGAGACGAACAAATAGAGGGAACGACTGCCCTCACAGAAGCAGGCCCTAGTCGGCGGTTGGTAATAGACAAATGGTCACAGTGTCACCTGCTTGGAATGCTTAGAATGAAAAAAAAAAAAAGAAGCACGCTTACGTGGCGATATATTCGTGTAGCGTGCGAAGCAAGCGTGCAACTCGAGGGCGCAGCTGTGCGTCGTCTAATGTCACATCACACGCAAAAAAAAAGGCACAAAAAAGAAGGGGGCGGGGGGAGGCTACGAAGGACGCAGTCGCTGGATTTCACGCAGGCGCAGTGAAACTGAAGCGATGGGTCAATTTTATTTGTACTTTGTGCGTGAAGAAGCATCTTAGCAGCGCCCTGTTTGTTGTTGTTTCGAAACAATCGATACCTTAACGTAAAGAGTGGAAGAGTTGCCTTGCAGATGTTCGCTGCTCCTTGTAGCTTTCGTCGTAAAGCAAATAACGACTTTCAGCTTTCAGAAAGAAAATAAAAATTAAACATTGCAAGTGTTGAGTGCTAAAGTGCGCCCGAAAAAAGCGATTCGTTGTGAATATGCGGCACTGGGATATAAGCGAAAGAGAACAATATCTTTAAAAAAAATGGAACGGTATAACGTCGACTGAAGTTGGCCTAGGGACTCCACGTCCCGACAGAGATTATCACGTACTTTCTCAATCGCTCTTACTTACCACTACAAACATTGTAACATTGGCACACCCATGTACACCTCAACGTTATATGAACTCAGCAGCAGGCAAGCTGATATCCATGCCATCCTATTTGCCTGCCAAGGCACGGCACGGCCTCCCCGCTCCAGGAAGACGAAACAAATGCCACCAAATTCGGCACTGTCTACCTCACCTGCTACGACAGATAAAGAGGCTATCCGGGACTTTGTTATAACATCTCACCGACCAACAGCGCGGTCCAGGTTGCACATCGCCTAGTTCTCAAAGTGGAACGAACTGGAGCGCATGCAGTGATCCGCTGGGTGCCACGTTATCGTGGAGTAAAGGAAAATGCGTTGGTTGATACAGACTCCCAAGAAAGGAGCTTTATAAATCCCTCAGTCACTCATAATGATGTAAATGCACCCTATCCTAAGACCTCATAAGGTGGTACCGAAAACTTGCTCAAGCAATCTTACCCGAACCTACGCATATTCTAATTTCTGGGCAGCGGTCGTCCGTCTCAGACGTCTGCCGACTGCGGCTTTCACCGCACCAGCCTCGCGTTGCCGAGTATAGGCGTCATCCCAGAGGGAAGATGCTCTCACTGCAAACAAGACGCATGCGCTGACCTGTCCCACTTGATGTGTGCCTGCATCTGCCTGCAACAGAACCGACACAAAGACCTAAGTGTGCTGCCAGCGACACTCGGACCAACGGAGATCCTCTCGCCGCTACACCCTTCACCTGGCTCCGGACATACAAGAAACACACTTCGACAGTGTGCATCTGTATGTATACGACCGAGAGACTTAGCTCACGTTCTCGAAAAACCTCGGTCCTTACAGCCCCTTCGCCCTTTCATCTATATAGTCAATGAGAAGGGATGATCGTGTCCAAAGACAGAAATTGAGGTGTTTTAAGCAGGCAATAAAGCAAGCAAGCACAACTCGAAGTATGACTACTCGGGCCTCGCCGATAGCTTTCGTTCCACGTGCTTCACTTTCAGTTTGACGTTCGTGCAGGCAATTCGTGCCGTAAGCGTATTTTCATCGGAGCCACACCTTTAAAATATACAGAATCCATCTGCGCACCTCTGTGCTCATCGTGGGGCGAACCATCGGTAAATGTTCCAATGCTGCGGGCTGAAGCGCTTATCCAAAACGAAATCAGCCTTTCTGTTCTCCGAATGAAATCGATAAGCCGAAAAAGAAAGCAACAGACACCCACCTGCCCACGCACCCCTTCGCCCCCCTCCGCCCCCACACACAAACCTCATCGCGAGATATGGGTTGCTATACGCGTCGTATTACATTGTTTTAGGCATCGCGGGTCTTCATGCCGCAGCATTTTGTTCTATTAAAGTTTAAACTCAGGTCAAAACAATCTGTATTCTGCTCAAGGCGGTTTTCATCTCCTCGCAATTTCTGCTCAACAATGAACGCGCCGCCTACAGGCCTGCCAGTGCACGCGAGATGGACATGGGTGCAGAACAGGGTCGGAAGAGCGGCGCTCGAACAAAGAAACAGGACCAGCTCGCACCAAGGCGAAAAAGAGAGACAAGAGGCACTAGCTAGAGAAGAAGAAGAAAGCAGGGGAGATTGAAGGGAGGAGGTTAATCTAGAATGGAAATTAATGCTCGATTGCGCTCGATAATTTGGACTCGTGATCTGCGCAACGTCGACGGCTCCAAGCCGCGGAGCTGACGCGTCCATGCGGCAGACAGTAGCGGGAATAAAATATAAGTGAGCGGCGCACTGTTGCAAAAACTGAGCGCCAGAAAGCAAACTGCCAAAGTGTGGCGAGAAGACGAGGGGAGCAGGATCCGCGAAATAGACACAGCGCGAGCACGCAGGCTAAACAACTAGCAAGCAAAGTTAATGAGCTCCCGAAGCAGGGGCTCAATATCCTGTCTTGCTTTTTGTAGCCACGGTCTGTTATCCTTTTCTTCCCCCTAGCTGAACATCAAATTTTAAATGAGAATCTTTCTTGTTTTGTTTGCAATTTCATAGGCAATTTCTCTTGTGCCTCCTTCTTGTGCGTACTCTTTCTTTGTTATCTTCAAAGGACGATTCGCGAGTGACGGCACGGAGCCCTTTTTCGTCGCCCGTATCTCGCCTGTTTGTCAGCACTCTCTTATCTCAAGCAATTTGCTGAGTTACGAGCAAACAAAACCGTTATTCAAGGGATAAAGGAATGGACACACCCTAACGGCCGGCCCAACCAAAGGAGTGCTGCAATACACGAAGGATGTCTGCTGGGTATTAAAACACGACTCACCGTGACCCGCATGAAACTCGAGTGATATTGCCAAACTGAGTTGGCAACAGTGCAGCTTGGTCTTGTGATCCAGACAACTGCAGCTTTCAACGTCCTCCGTGCCCTCAGATAAGCAGGCAGACGGCGTCACACGTGCGCACACCGATGTAGAATCCCACGGCCATCATAACCTTTAAATGTCGACTAGAGTTGGTCTGTACAGTCTCTAACTATTCCAGTATAAACCGAACCTACCAATAAAATTTGCTAGTACCACTAAATTTTATTAAATATGCGCTTTCACGGTACGCATTCTGCCACAGTAACAGACGGCATGTCGCAGTAACAGACGGCATGTCGGCGGTTCTACGGATTGTATGACCTCTGCTTCCATTTATATATATACATGTATAATTGATTAAATTATGGGGTTTTACGTGCCAAACCTACTTTCTGATTATAAGGCACGCCGTAGTGGGGGACTCCGGAAATTTCGACCACCTGGGCTTCTTTAACGTGCACCTAAATCTAAGTACACGGGTGTTTTCGCAATTCGCCCCCATCGAAATGCGGCCGCCGTGGTCGGAAGCTCGCGACCTCGTGTACAATACGATACAAAGAGCGGCAACTTTGACAGCGAACTACTTGTGTAAACAAGGTCTCAGCATATTACCAGAAAAATGCGCACTAGTGGCATTTACTCGTAAACCGATGACGCCTTATGTCATTTCAATCAATGGGCGGACCATTTCCTATGTCAGAACCCACAGATTTCTTGGCGTAATTATTGACCGAGACCTCTGTTGGAGCCCGCACGTGGCCTACATGAAACGGCGCCTGACAGCAACTTCCCAGTTGTTTAAATACTTGACAGGAAAGACGTGAGGGATGTCAGTAGACGCAATGCTTAAACTCGACAGAGCTCTCTTTCTCGGTTTTTTTAAGGTATAGTCTAGCTGTACTGAACAACACCTGCAAGACAAATATTCGTGTTCTGCAGGCAGCACAAGCTCAAGCAGTCAGAGTTTGCCTTGGTTTGCCCAGATGTACGTCAACAGAGGCAACTATTGCGATTGCTCGGGACCATCCCTTGGAAACTCACATTACGGTGGAAGCCCTGAGAACGCACATCAGACATTTTGCACGTGCCCCCTGTCACCCCCTTGCAACACTACCTTCAGACAGACACCAATAATCATTCTCTAAAACTATCGTCAAGTACAACGACAAACTTCCCTCGGGCTTCACCGCTGCATCTAAACCATCGATACCCCCTTGGTGTCTTATCAGCCCCACAGTCCATCTCAGTGTACCAGGAATCGGGAAAAAGTCTGAACTGTCGTCGCCTGTGCTGAAACAACTGTCTCTGCTTCTTCTGCACGAGAGGTGCAGTGAACACATTTATCCAGCACCGGACGAACATCCAGTGTTCGTCCGGTGCTGTGGTTGTCCCAGCAAAAGCTATTACCATCAGCTTTAGGACTGACAACCCAACGACATCGACATCTGCGGAACTAGGTGCTCTTCGCGCTGCACTTCGTTTCGTCAATCGGGAGCCACCTCGACAATGGTCAATCTTCAGCGACTCAAAGGCAGCCCTACAATCTGTACTGTCAGCTCTGCGTCGCAGGCCATTCGAACAGGTCGTATTCGATATTAGATGCCTACTCCATACATCACAGGAGAAAGGACACCACGTGACGTTTCAGTGGCTGCCAAGTCACTGCGGCGTCAGTGGAAACGAAGACTTCGATAATGCCGCTCGGGCAGCTCTTGAAGACGCACAAGAAGAGGCCATACCACTTTCACGGTCCGACGCAGCTAGCAGACTTCGAGTGCTTGCACAGGAGATCACGCTCTCTCTATGGTGCACACCAAACAGCCAGACCAACCGGAGCAACCATCAATACAACCTGCCCTGTTTGATGCATCTCTGTATGCCAACTGGACTCCGCCGAAGAGATGCCACTCTGCTTTATCGCTTATGGCTAGGGGTGGCTTTCACGAAATCTTACTCATTTCGCATTGGAATGGCCGACAACGCTCTCTGCAATGCCTGTCTTTGCGAGGAGACGCTGGAACACATTCTGTACGACTGTCCTGAACATCGCAGCTGAAGGCGACGAAGGGACTACTTCGGTTTTTGAAAGAGACGGGATTGGACAAGCGGCTGTGACAGTGATATCACGTACCACGCAAGAGTGATAACGGACGATGTATGTGCTGTGCTATGTGCTCTCTTTCTCTCTCCCTTCCCCATCTTTCATTCCGCCATCCCGCTCCCACGTGTAGGGTAGCAAACCGGTTAAGCTAAACTGCTTAACCTCCCTGCCTTTCCTTCTCCACTTTTTCCTTCCATCCTTGATTGCTTAACGTATGGCGCACAACCTAGCGATAAAACAAATAAAGCAACCAGATAAAATTCAAACACTAGTTGTCTGCGTCGGAAGCTCATTTATAAGTGGAAATTAAATGTGCGAGTGTTGCATACAAACCAATATTTTCTTTTTTACTGAACTAGCAACATCCTTCAGTTATTATATCGTCCCCAAAGTACAAACAAAAATGATGACGTGACCTTGCGATAGAACGCCGCACGTTTATTGGTCTCCCTCGCGCCGCGACATTCCACTCTTTCTCCGAGTGACATCACCTTGACGTAACAGCCTGACTTGACCCATGGACTGACCCATGGACTGACTTGACCCAAAGCCCATGGACTTTGTCAGTCCATGGGCTTGACTTGGCCCATGGACTGACAAAGCTACGCACTCTCAGTACTACAACAATAACACGTGTTACATTTCCAGCAAGATATATGACAGAACACAGCCTACGCACTCGATAGCTTCATACACCTGTTGACGATACCGCGATCAGGAAAACAAATCTGAACGACCTCCGAGAATAGCACCCGTGCATAAGCTAACCATGCCTGAGCTCCGTACCCCTAACAACAACAACAACAACAAAAAAAAAGCTCCGTTCGCACACGTTTGCTCCTCCAGTACTCTTAAAATCAATCCCTGGCATGAAACAAAACAAACATTTAGTTCTTCAGTGACACGGTTAGGCACGGTCAAAACATACGAAATCCCTTGCGAAAACCTCGTCGCGGAAACTCGACGACCAACTCTCATGGTCGTGAGCGCGCCGAGACGCGAAAAAGAAGAAAGAAATAGAGAAAAAGGCGCGAAAAATGCCACGTGACGGCGCTCAACCAATTGTGAGACGCAGACCTTCTCTAGTGCCTCCTCGCAGCAGCGGCGGCGGCAAGATAAATAATGTCGCTACCTTTGAGTTTTATTCAGAGACCTTAGCGATATCACTTCACGAGCGCCCCTCGACTGAGCAGATCGGGCGAAAGGGTTGGGCCTGGCCTGCCCCCCGTCACCCTCGCTCTCGGAATATTGCGTTTATCGGCGCGTTCCTTGTCCGCGCAAGCTCTTGCCTGTGTTCTAACTGCGCCTCGGTAATCGCTAGAAAGAAATTAATGTACTAGAAAACAAAATAAATTCGAAAGGAAAACCATTGGCGTTAGCGAGTTTCGAACATACGACTCCACGCTCAGAAGCCGGGCGTCTTATAGACTGCGCTACGCCAACGCTTTGTTCTTTTTTCCTAGGTAGCAGGCCTGTGCGCTCTGCTTTACGACCATTGCGTGTGACGTGAGCGGCGACGCCCAAGTCAGCACTGCTCACTCGGGAGCATCCGCATTAGATTCTATGACAGTCAGGCCACTTGGTCGGGCAAGGTAGCATGACGTCACGGGTCGAAGCCTTGCGCTATCTAGGAGGCTTTGGCCAAGCGTCTCAATGCGCTCGCTTGCCCGTGAGGAGTTCATAACACGAAGGACCGCTCACCGCCGTTCAATGGGACATTAATGCTTTCGCGTTTACAACTCATAGGTGCTCTCAGAATTTTTTTTCTTTCTTATTGCTATGCATCAAGCCAGTGGCCTAAAAAAAAAGGGCGTAAACCTCCTTCTTAGTGCATCGCTCCCAAGCTCTATGCACCATGCACGTTCGTAATGGGGGTTAAACATAAGCCGTCATAAGGAAACGCTGTTGCTACTCGCGCTCTCCAGTTGGTGATGCACGGCTTCTGGCAGCCACCACTGTACGCAATGTGATCCTCGAAAGTCACTAAGCTAGATATTTTCTAGTTCACTGTAACTGAGTTACGACGGGAAGGCGTGCCTTATAATTTCACGCGTGACCTATCACCTATAGCGCAGCGGCTGACTCTGGCGCGTTCTCAAAAGCCTGAAGTAGATGGGCAAAACTCGACCGGCAGCATCAGACTGTGTCGACGTAGACGTCCACACCAAATGGCGCTAACCTATTCCGCAGAGCATCGCTGGTGCTCTTTGAGAGCCCCTGCGGGAGTCAGCGTAGAAACGCGCAAGCTGCAAAAGTGCGGACACGGTGGTGGTGCTACCGCGGCTCGGACCTCGGTAGATTCATAACGGCCAATGAAGCCCCGTCGGCGAATTTCTGCCGGTCCGCGTGTGGGCAAGAGGTTCGTAATTACGACGCATGGACTGCACCATTGCCACGATTTCAGTCAATCTTGCGTTTCTTTACTTTTACTTCGTAACAGAGAGGGAGAGAGGTGAAGGGCACTGCAGCGAAGTGCCTGGCCCAGGGAGCACCGCCAACGGCAGAGAGACCGAGCTGGTCAGGCAGCGATTGCGCTGCAATTAAAAAGAAAAGAGAAAAGCAAGAAACAAAGCTGCGAGCGAGCCAAACCTTATTACGGACTGTCCATTTCTGCGCACCGCGGGCGGGCGACCAGCAGAAACGGTGCTCGCGTAATACGCACTCGTAGGGCCGCAGGAGAGGAGGCGAGGCTTCTCCCCTTCGTCGTCAGTTCGGGACTGGCGCTCATTTGCGATTTCCGAGGCTCCATTAGAGCTAGCGTGCGCGCGCGCGCGGATTTATGACGAGACCATTTTTCTTGGCCAGTGGGAAAGGAAGGAAGAGGACGGGGAAACCGGGTTCCGCTCGCCGCGGTCACTGATATGGATATATGCCTTCGCGCACACATGCACACACGCCGCGCTTACGTAGTGTGAGCGAGGACGGACAGGGAACGGCCGGCAGCACGAACAGCGCCGCGACACTTTCTTTTTTTTTTTTTTTTTTTTTACGGCTAGTCGCCCGGTCGCCACAGCAGTGCCTATATAATAGGCGAGAAATGAAGATATACGCGGAAGCTTTACGCGTCGTCCTCCCCGTCCTGGCTTCACCTACTTTTGTTTTTCTTACTTCTCTCTCCTCAATCCGCTCCGCGGCAACTAGCTCGCGGTCGTATAAGGAGCACATCGGGAAGGCGTGCCGTACTGCGCGAAGGCCTTCTTAACGCCGGACCCGCCTCGTAAATA
This sequence comes from Dermacentor andersoni, assembly GCF_023375885.2. Lineage (NCBI taxonomy): Eukaryota > Metazoa > Arthropoda > Arachnida > Ixodida > Ixodidae > Dermacentor > Dermacentor andersoni. The sequence goes on along the minus strand of NC_092815.1, from coordinate 211,757,522 downwards.
ACCGGGCGTTCGTCGCCGCCTGTCGTCGGGTCCGAAGCACGGCACCAGCGGGTAGGATTCATCCCGCGCTGGCGCGCCGAGATACTGCTGAACGTGGACTTTCGCGGCTGAGACATGCGCAAAGTGTGCGGCAGCAACTGGGCGATCGTCTTAACGACGAGCGCACGGGACAGCGGCGTGGGACGAGGAAAGTGCCGCCGCGGTGGATTGGCACGCGGCAACGCTACAGAGGCTACGCGGCCGCTTGGCACGGAATCCGCGTCACGATAACCGCGTCCCGGCGAAGCAGAGCGACATTAACGCGCTCTTGTTCCGCTGCTGCCCGCAACAGCGGAAGCGCAACTGACGATGTGACGGCAAGCGAATGGCGTAACGCGTCGCTAATTGCAAGCACAGCTCGGCGGGACCGTACTTCTTCTCGAGCTTGCCCGACAGCAGTTCTGAATGAGCCGTCCGTTTCCACTCGGGAGCACGCATTATGCTGGGGAAAAAATCGCGCGTGCAAGTGACCCTCATCATTGCGGCAACTCAGCAGAAGTACGCAAGAAAAAGTTCACTTTCGTGAACTCGAAAATCGATCACTGTGCATCGATTCTTCTTTATTTTCGCTCACAAAACACACGCAAACGAGCGTTCTGTAAAAGCGTACACGTCGCTTTTACTATTGCCCTACAGTGGACCGTACTCTACCACGGAGCGACTCAAAGGCACGCGGTGCGCAACGCAGGCGCAGGACACGAAGCTCCTCGTGAAGCCTCGGCGACATCGATGGTTGGGCCGTCCGGCAGCCGTCACGCTTCCCGGTGGAGCTTCGCGTTCTGCGCCCACCGTGCAGACTGCGCCTTGCGCTCGAGTCGCTCCATCGTAACGGTCGCGAGCTCCCGCACTTAATTCCCAGTCCTCGCCGCCCGCAGCGCGACGTGGCAGAGTATAGAGTAGGTCGATTCCGAGTGTCGAAAACCAGGACGATTCGGCACGCGGGTTTCCGGCGCAATAATTTGTTTTTTAAATGTGGGAACGAGTCGATGGATGAAGAAGCGATACCAGCTGCGTGCATCCATCGTGGGAAATTCTAGGTTACATTAGTGTTTAGCTTTGCAGAATCAACAAGGTAACATCATTCAACGACATTGGCGACTGTGTAATGAACCTATTTATGCCGCTGGGCACCAACCTGGCGCGGAAGCTTAGTGGCTACGGAGGTTGCACTGCTGAGCTCGAGGTCGCGGGTTCGATCAAGGTCACGGCGGCCAGTTCCGGTAGGGGGGGGGGGGGGTGGAATGCGAAAACGCTCGTGTAGATTTAGGTGCACGGTAAACAACCCCAGGCGGCAAATATTAATTCGGAGTTTGCCACGTACTACGGCGCGCCTCATAACCAAATCGTGATTTCGCCGCTTAATACCCCAGAATTTTCTTCTTTAAATGTCTCTGCACAACTCCAGTTACCTTTTCTGTATCCTGAAGGACAGGGAACACCAAGCAAGTACGCCGTTCACCGTTCTAACCTGATGTCTTAAAGAAAACAATAACAACAGCAAAAAAAAAAAAATCCCGTACAAATGATAGATTAAAAGTGCCGCAGAAAAAGACGACAATAAACACAGGCCGGCGTCTGGCTCTGCAAGTCTTGCATTTCTTAGAGTTCGTCAAAATTCCTCTGACGCCTATTCGCCTGCAAACGCGGGAAAGTGACCTCAGACGTAACCGCACTGCCGCCTCAATGTTGAGTTCTCAAGCCACATCCGTGCCGCGGGAGCGCCTTTTTTGCGAAGGCAGCGGGGTACGGTACTCTGCACAAGCGAGCTCCGACGCGCCATCTCGAGACCCGAGAGAGAGAGAGAGAGAGAGAGAAAGCAAGGTGGGGAGCAATAATGGGAGCGCAGCACACACAAACGCACAAAGCCATCGGCTATGGACTTAATGCGGGACATCAAAACCAGACACCCCCATGCACCCAGAGCCCACTGCATGGAGCGCAATTTGGGCCGACTCTACGTAAGAAAGTCTGCTTGCTATATACGTGCTCACTGCTGCGCGAACCGCAGTTTTAATCCGAACGCCCAGAAATAGTCGACGATCATAAAGACGACGCGTCTGCCCGGAAGGCGCTAACGACTTTGGCGGACTGGATGGTACGCCTGCGTGCAGTAGTTTATACGATTCGGATCGACTTTGGTGTACGAAGCGCCTGTCCGCCCATTCGCGCTGTGGGATTCCAGCGAGGACGGAGAGTAGAGGGGGAAAGGACGGAGGAGGGGGGGGGGAAGGCAGAGGGGTACGTGTAAGTGAGATAAGAGCGCTCACACGTACGCATGCCATTTCCAAATGATTTCTGAGTTTCGCAGCCGTTCATTTCGCGACGACAGCGACGATTAAGAAGGCCGCCGCGCAGATACCTGAGCTTGGCCCCGGGCTCGCGATTTGCGAAAATTATGTTCTCCCGCTTTTTTACGATCACCCCTGCGCATCGCGAAACGCCCATTTTGTGGGGGAAAAGAAATCACGAGGGAAGTAAAACATGACCTGTCAGTAAAAAACGCCGTTGCAGTTCGAAACCGAATATTTTCGCCCCGGTTCTCGGCGGCACAAAGGCGTAAAAAGAATATTTAAAAAAGACAAATAAACGTGAGCGTCAGACTTCGCAACCGAAACATCGAATAACGCGCCCTGCGAAAGGCCGTTATTAAGGATTTTCGACGAGCCCTCTGCACTACCGCTGCCACCGCCGTAATCTAGAACGGGCAAAGTTAAACTCGTCGTCAAATCCAACAGCGATGCGCGCACGGAGCAATGACGACAGCGTGAAGCAAACGAGGCTCGTGCTCCGCTCCTCGCACGAGCGGCGCGACGCAATACACCAAGATCGAACTCTGTGCTGATATGCGTCAACTTTCGGAGATTTCGATACGCAGCTTTCGTTAGACTTCGATCAGCTGTAGCCCGCGTCAACGCTCTATACTTCAGAGAGAATTTGCGACTGCCTCGAGTGGTTGTGCCACGTTTCTACAAATATAGGAACAAATGTAAGTCGCGCCAAATCAAAAGAGGCCTCGCACTACTCTTGTCGCGCGACTGTTGTAACCGACGCGATGTTAGCACGACCGGGTTATACGGCAAAGGAAGAGGCACTTGGAGAGTCGTGAAATTTCATGACCTGTCGCTAAGCAAGTTCTAGTCCTCTCCATATCTCTCAATGTGCCCTTTCCTTTCTTTTATTTCTTTTTCCCCTCTCTTCGTCTTTGCAACGTGCATTTATTATTGATGATTGGAATAAGAGACTCTTCGGCAACCTAGTGTCCTAACTCCCTGATAAACATCGGCTTCATAAACCCGTATAGAAACATTACCGCTATCTTCAAGCGAGGCGTAAAAAGCGTTCGCCGTAAGAGAAGTTCGTTGGAACTGCATTTTCGTCTCAGAATTACGCTGAAGATTCCAGGAACTTGTGGAAACGAGGATTGACGGTCTAAAAGAACGCACACGGCAGTTCCTTTTTTTTTATGCGGAGAACGTGCGGCTAAGTGAAGCACCTACTGAATTACGTCACCATCGTGGTTAGTCCCGTTATATTCATATTCTTGTTACACGTAGCCCAGAGCAGCGAATATGCATTGGCATGAGGCTACAGAAAGAGTTTAGGAGCGGACGGACGGACGGACTGGGTGAAGTTCCCAAAGAATGCTAGCAGCATTAAACATTCTTTCATTTCAAGCTTAGCTTGTCGTTTGCCTGATGTTGGTCCTTGTCTAGGTGGTCGAACATTTCATTTGCATATAATTCGTTCCACAATGTCTGTAGCGCAACATACATTATACTCGGCTGAAACTGAACACGAAGGGACAGAAAAATGTGTTCCGTTTATTCGAAGTTTCAGTCGAGCGAAGTACACGAAAAACCCCAGCGATTATTCGATGCAAAAGGCGTCCGAGTCTTTCTCTATTACTGTGGTGAGCGAGAGAGAGCGACTTTACTGCGCCCTGCTTAGAGTATTGTATTTTTCCTTCCTATTTTTTTTTTTTTTGAAGGTTATGATCATGTGCGAGATTCCCAATAATTCTGCGCAGTTCTCACGTTCAAAATAGCACTCCAAACTGCATCTTTTGCTGTCAGGTATGAAACAGCAATGTGCACTGAAACAGCAACATCCAGGTCTTCGACACAAACTTCACCAAAACTTTCAACTGTCTCCTCAGAGCAGAAAACATGGGCACTGTCTGAGCTCTCTTCTTCCTGGCGGTGTGTGTAAGGCAGTAGTGGCAGCCTGACTGCAAGATGCCGCCTGCTCAGTTGTGCTCCCTTCCTCCTCAGGGATCATTACTTGCTCAGCGAAGTCTTCATGATGGAAACACAGTTGCGACTTCGACATATTTAATTTGAATTAACTTTCCCGCAGCTACCTGATGGATTGTTTATTCTTCAATATTTATAATATGGGGGGGGGGGGGCATTTTACATGTCTCTCGAACATATTCAGTTACAAATGCCGGTGAGGTAGGTGGCAGTTTTGGTTAAAGTTCCGTTTAACCGAAGTTCACCAAAACATAGGTTTCGTTTAACCGAAGGTTGTTAACATTGCGTTTGAACGTTAGCTGAATCTTCTTATAACGCGTACTGAGGGCCCCAGTATGCAGCAGAAGCGCCTTCGAGGGGCAAAACGAACTAGGCAATGCCAATTATTTGTCAACGGAGCAGCCAGCTTTTCTTCCGCTTGCCAGTTGGCCAAATGTAGGAGTGCATTGAACTGTCCAAAGCTTACGAATCGCGAAAATGAGAGACGAGGGACAGAGCAGAGCGAACAAGCGCGCACACGCACGCACGCACACGCAAGGCATTCCTCACTTGGCAGGCGCGCAAACACCCTGGGGGAGGGAGAGAAAAGGGTTGCGCGGAAGCCGATCCATCCAGCAAACACGTCCGTCCAGAGTTACCCGAACGAGATGGAGAAAACAAAGCAATAGGGAAAAAAAAGGGGGGGGGGTGAAGACACAGGAAGAAAACGTCGCCAGGATGAGACGACAACGCTTCGGCCCGCCATCGAGTAGCGAAAGCGCCACGTCGGCTCTGCACATGTCGAGTGGGCTGCAAAGGCAGCGGCGGCGGCACCCGATAAGAGGGGGGACGACAACAGGCCCGCCAGTTGGGAACCGAAACACGAGAGGCGCGGACTCTGTCGAGTGGAAGGAGGGGCCGAGGTGGCGAGGAGAAAAGCGATAGCGCGACAGCCCCGCGCACGAAAGACAAAAGCCCGAAGGGCGACAGTGTGGACGAGCAGGGAGACAGAGAGGACGAGAGAGGGAGAGGCTGCGCCGAGGCGAGAAGGGCCGGCTCCACCACAGCTGCGAAACACGGGTGCGCCACAAGCCAGCGGTGGCAGCAGAATGCGACAGCAGCCGCAGAGAAAAGGTTTTGTTTTGCGCCGCTGGTGCTTCGGGTCCCACGCTCGCTTTGATTCCGAGCTTTGCTTTTGCCTGACACTCTGTGTGTAGACAACGCCGGCATCTCCTGACTCTCTCTCTCTCTCGGTTCGACCACTGCGTGCTTATCTCGCGCTTTATTTCCTCTATACTTCTCCTCTTGCACTCTATACAGTCTCTACATTCTCGGACGCGAAGCCGGAAGAGCGCCGACTGAAACCGGAAAGCTTTCGATCACAACGAGCGAGCGAAGACGATACAACGGCACTCGGATAAAACGAGAAAGAAGATGACACCGTGAGAGGAGAGGGGCGACAGAATGAGAAAAAGGAAAGCGAGACACATGATCCAAGCGACCGGGCCTCCCTCGAACAGAGTGCGAGAAAAGAAAGGAGGAGTAGAAGTTGCGAAAGACACCATGCGAAAGCGAAGATGCATTGGAACTGGGGACGGCGGCGCTGCCAAAATGCAAATAGGCTGAGACGCGCGGCAAAAACCCGATCACGCTTTCGGGGCCCACCCGTCGCTGTCGCGCTGCCGACGACGTTACGCAAACACACGTCGCGAAGGCACGTGACGATAAAGCGGATACGCGCAGAAAGAGCGCAATGCACTAAGAGGAAAGGCGAACAATGCACACGCACAAACTGCGAAGATTGAAAGACAAAGGAAACATCGGCGCCGCAAAGTGCCTCTTATTCCGCCGTTGTTTTCTCACTGTTCCACAGTTCACGTTATGCTGCTATGGCAGCGACACGTTTCCCACGGGTCTCGAGAAGGGAGTTGAGAGCGCCCTCTGAAGTCCTCCACGCTACTTGTAGCTTAGACGAAGGAACGAAAAGAAATACGCTGCGGGAAAAATATGTCGAGATGCCCCCTCCCCCGGTCACCCTGCGTCTGTCACTTTCGATTATTTCTAGCGGGCGCCACAGAAAAGTGCCGAATGCCGATATAAGCGGGTGCGACTGCGACTGCTTTCGGGGCGAAGAAACTGTCTGCCCGCAGTGACGTCGGTTTCGCGGATGTCAACTGCTCGTGTGATCTCGTTAGGGAGTCCGCGAATGATCCTGTCTACTCTGCCCATCACTTCCCCATCTCCTCCCGTTTTCGGTTTCCACGACCGCCTTTATATGACACTGGATTGTCTGCGGGCTGGTTCCTTCCACAGTTGGGGCAACCTGGCTTGAGATCGCGTTCCTTCTCCGAGCATGGGTCCAGCAAATTTCGTATCATCCGATCGTTGCGCTTCGAAGAGCGCAAACATCAATTCGGTGTACGATTTTTGTGCACTTCGAGCATATCTGTTATATAGGTTGCGCGGGAGATTTGCCGCCTCGATATACTACATCAGCTTAGTACACGTCCCAATATGCTTAGGGTTGAACTGGGCTGACCAGTATGAAGAAAAAGAGGTGCGACTGAATACGGAAAAGAAGAAGGGGCGGGAGAAACTGGAAGGAGGCGATTAGAACGCGTAGAATTTGGGTTGTAGGGTTTCCAAACACAAAAAAGTCAAAGTTCGCTTATGTTTACATAGACGCCTTAATTAATTACCTCACTATATGATATGTAAACACTTCCCGTCCTCTCTTCCTACGGTCTCTTCCACGCAGCGTGGTGATTGTCAGCTGCCATCGACGTCTTGACGTTCTCGATTACCCTTATTAAGGTAAATTGCTGGCATTAGCGTCAACAGCGCCCTGCAGTATTCTATCGACGGCCCCGGTTTCAGCTACTGCGCATCGGAACTCACTCTGTAAACTCGCATTTTGTAATTACAGACTGAATCTCGCTCTCGGCTCTAAGGTTCACTCGGGTTGATAGCATGAAACGCAACGGTGCCTCCTCTTTCCCTTCACGTATTGTTTCTCTTCCGTAGGTCGGAATTCCGACAGAAACAGTTTTTCAGCCGTTAATGTACGGATAGTATTTCACATTTAAATTCTTCAGATTTATATTTTGCGCGCTGATGCATTCGTCGTATAGTGAATAGTATTGTCGCGTTACATCGCAGTTAAGCTAAGGAATTACATTGTCGGGTTTTACGTGCCAAAACATCGATCTAATTGCACGCCGTAGTGGGGGTACTCCGCAATAGTTTTAACCACATCGGCTTCTACAGCGCACACCTATATCATCTAAGTACAGGAGCGTTGTTACGTTGTTGTTATTTTACTTTTTTGTATGTTCATTGTGATACGTTTGTACGATGTGATGCGTTGACCACCTTCTTCGTGCTCCACTTACGGTGTAACGCTCGTCTAAACAAAATATCACCGCGTTATTGACATCGCCAATCCTATGTGCACGAATTGCCAACCGGATACTCGAACTTCTTGCGCTGTTGTAAAAACGCCTCGTGCCTAACCTGCCTCCCCTTCTTTCTACTCCCGCGAATCTAAATGATAAATCCCAACTAAAGAAAAGTAAAAAAAAAAAAACATGTCCCTTTAAAGTATGCATACGTCGCCAGGAACACTAGGAATAACAGCGGCGCAATCTTTCGACCTCCGCCCATAGAGAAAAAAGGAGCAACCGAAATAGTGAGGCTGGCGAAGAAAGAAAGGCAGGGAGAGAGAGAAAGAAGGCCACGCACCGTGCCGAGAGAGAGCTGAATCGGACCCGCGAAGACAACGGGCGCGCAGCATCCGTAATAAGGTCTCATAATTGCCGGCACGCGCCTGTCGACGGCGACGACGGGCGCCTGTAATTACCGCGCCCCGGGTCGTCCGGCGTCGCGATGCCATCGAACGCGCACACGCCGGGCGAGGAGCGCACGCCGCGCTGGCGCCGCCGCTGCGAGCACGTCGCGCAGTTCTCGGCGTCCGACTGTCCTTCCGTGCCGCCTCCAAGAGCTGCGGGGGGGGATTATGGCGGCGCGGGGGGGGGGGGGGGGGAGGCAGTAATGAGAGGGGCCCCGGACACTCCGCGAGACGGAGCGGCCGGCTGGCCGCCGCCAGTGTCGCGATAGAGTGACTGGCTGCAGCGCACGAGTGGGCGATCAGTACTTACGTGAGGTAGGCGACAAGAAAAAGAACGAAGGGAGAAGAAGAAGAAAAAGGGAGACCAGCAGAAACTGTCAAAAAAGTGACCTTCGCTAGCCAGTGACGACGACAGTGACCACCGTGGTGATGACGAGCTACGGTTTCGCGGGCTATGCGGCCATTACGACCAAGGGCTGCACGATTTGCGCTCTAAGGGAGAAAAACATTGCTAACACGAGGCGGAAAGTAAAAAAAAAAAAGTTGAGTGTAGTACATTACACCCGCCGTGGTTGCTTAGTGGCTACAGTGTTAGGCTGCTAAGCATGAGGTCGCGGAATCGAATCCCGGCCACGGCGGCCATATTTCGACGGGGGCGCAATGCGAAAGCAACCGTGTACTTAGATTTACGTGTGCGTTAAAGAACCCCAGGTGGACTAAATTTCCGAATTCCCCCACTACGGCATGCCTCATAATCAGAAAGTGGTTTTGGCCCATAAAACCCCATAATTTTTTAGTACAACATTTCGCTAAAACGGGCCGTTTATTGCAAACGGGGAGGTTCATCGTGAAGTCCCAGCGCTGGGTCGAATGCTGGCAGGTCCGTACAGCGTTGTTACTTGAACATCTCTATCTGCGTGTAAATTAAAATTGGGAGGACGTTTGGTAGTTCTCGAGAGGGCCGACATATAGCAAGCTATTCCTTCAGAGAGAAATGGTTGTGTGATTTAAAGAATGCGGTCACAGAGTTGTGAAGCAAAGAAAGAAGGAAAGTCAGTTTCAACTTGTATATATAGCAAGCCGAACAACTGGCACTCGCGCTAACACTCAATCTTCGACTCAATTCGAAGCAATCGAATTAATTTATTTTTTCTTCGACACGAAATTATTCATTCTAAAGCACGCAATCTGGAATGCTGGATCATGCTCCCACCAATTTCAAGGAGAGACGATAGCGATAACTTCAATATCTAGCCCTTTTCAGATGCAACGGTTTAAGAAGACCTCTGCTTTAATGATCTGCTTCAGTCTCTGCAATCAGCACAACTGAGGGACTTAGCCAAATTAAGATAAGAGCACTTGGCAGCAGATAAACGTGATTACCGCGTTTTCCGAGCTATATTCCGGATTGTCCGTCCCGTTTATGTATTATCTATTTTAGTGCTTAGAGTTTACGCCACTGATGCGTCCACAGGTTACATCACCAGCTCAGACACCTTACTTTTTACTTCATCCTTTCTTTTTATTTTCGTTTTCCACGTGCTGTGTCACACAATAGACATTTAGCCTTTAAGCCATCTTATCTTCTTCCCCAAATGGTTACGATCAACAAGGACGTGCCAGGGCTTGCATGCTGCGGTAAGGTAAGGCTGAAACATGATCACCCATTAATGAAGGTTAGGTAAAAATAAACAAATAAACCAGTAACGAGCATACGTTCTCATACGCTAGGCCGTCTATTCATATAAAAGGATAAAACTCCCAAACAACCCTCGACACAAAATGTAGCTCTTTCTTCGAGCTCCCCATTAAAATAACACCAAGGAAGGGGACCCTTCTCTAGCGTCCGGCTCATATTCCCCCACCCGCAGATATTACCGCTATTCATCTAGATTCTCAATTTCACCACGAACAACTTTTTTCACTAGGCGGCCGTGCATTCCTTTCAGGGAATTGCATGCGTCGTGACGTAACTAAGGAAGAAGAAAGAAGGTTTAACATCTAAAGAAATTACGAACTATCCCACTCTGTGAAGGTGGGTGACCAGCGAAGCTGTTGAAAATCGTCGCGGCGGCATCTTGCGCAACAGTGATCTTTACCGCGAAATGTATGCAGGGAACGCTACGTGCTTCGCATAGTTATCAGGAGCGCCTTATCATCGATTATGTGGATCGGATGCTTTTTTTGAGCTCGTTCTTTTTATTGAAACGTATGCTGTTCTGTATGTTGTATGCGTGATTCCAAAGAATGTATGCGCTGTTCGCTGCACTTTTCTGAGTGTTTGTAGCCTCTGCCTCGAGGGCTCAATGAGCCATTGCATTTTTTTTTTGTTTGCTTGCTTACGGGGGTATGCGCCACTGATGATTACAGTTTTAGAGATGCTGTTCTGCATGTTGTATGGATGAATCGAAAGTATGTAAGCACTGTTCGCTTCACTTTACTGAGTGCTTGTAGCATCCGCCTTATGGGGCTATGAATCATTACATTTTTTGTTTGCTTGCAGGAGTATGAGCCATTGATGATGATAGTTTTTGTTGACGGAGAACAAAAGTACACGGAACTCTAGTCATGTACAGCTTCGCTGTAAAAGAAATTAATCACTTCAGGCGAAGTACGCCATGCATGTTACCTCAAATGCGCGCGCAAAATAGTCGAGCCCCTGATTTTACCACATATACTTTATTTTTTTATTGCCATGAAGTCTTGCCTTAAGGCATAACATCCGGTGTGTAACATATCTGTGCTGTAAGGCTTGTGTAGTGTATGAATTCACGCAGTGTGTTGCGGTACTTGCTGTCGTGGACCCCGCGATCGGGGCTGGCCGTGTCACCGTAGCAGGGGCTAGCTTGCTCCCCTACCGCACAGTTTTTGGTGATTTCAAAGATGTCAAGAATATGGGTTCCGCACTCTCCTTGCACTGCGCCTAAAACTCGTTCTCTGATGACTTTTTTTTTCTCTTTTCTCCCTTCATTCATTTTCCTAGCGCGGCAGGATGTCGTCCTTTTTTCCCGCACCAATGATTCGTTTCACGTCCCTGTAGAGCGTGCTCTGCCGCTTAAACACTGCGCGTGCGGGAAAGCTACATGCTTTTGTTCGTAATGGAGGAAAGCTGCCGCAACGATGTTAAAACAACCGCACAAAAGAAGAAAGGGGAAATGTGGTCACCCGTTAAGTGCTTTGGTGAAACATTGAAACGAATATAGACCGAAAGACAGTTTCTGCCCGTTGAGCTTCTTGATTGTAAGCAATCCGACGCGGCAGTAAGAAAATTCCAAGCGCGACGCCACAATAAAAGCAAACACTCAGTATGTACTTTTCTTTTTCTATTTGCGCATAAAGTGCAGTAAATTCAAGCTGTATTACAGGTACTTTAAGTTTTTGAGAAACACGGTTCCGCGATAAGTGGCGGCGAGAAGCGCCTGGCTGTAATAATGCACTGTGCTTGCATGCGCAGCCATGTGCGGCAGCGAACGGCTGTGCAAGACGATGCTACGTGTACACACCGCTCTTGCTAGGCGCGTGCTGTATTTTTGTTCGTACAAATGTAATTTCTGCTGCTATATATATATATATATATATATATATATATATATATATATATATATATATATATATATTTGGCGCAGTTTGCATATTTAATAATGCCAGACGCTTACTGCGGCACCTGGTGAAATCTGCGGCCGATGGGTGCTGGCAGTACGCGTACAAATTGCTGCCGTTTTGCCGGCGAAAGGTATTTCGCACTTGGTAGCGGTGTTGAAGGCCACCGGTCGAAAACCGTGTTGTCATGACGACGATGTCCACGCAGTGTACACGTGCGTCCCTATGACGTATTTGGATACCATTAGCTGGGCTGCGAAACTGGAAATAAACCTGTCCTAGCTAGTACTGTGTCTTGTTTCACGTGCCTTGTGTGTCCCGTGTCTTCGTGCTGATGCTACGATAATTAAAAGGAAAAACGTTCTTAACTCTAGGGAGCGTTTTAAGATTTACCTCAGTTTGTCGCTATGTTTCTGCTGCCGCTATGGCTTCCCACCATTTACTCTCGACATAACTTTTAGCTCGTTTTATGTCGCTGCAAGCGGCCTGTAGACGCAGAAAAAGGAAACACGAAATTAAGCTACCTAGAGCACCCTCCGGGAATGTTTATAGCTGCAACCGACAAGGAATGCGTCCTAGAAAGTTGAAGTGCGCAATGAATTACATTTAAAAGAAAACAAGACGGAAAGAGAATAAGTAAGGAAGAAAATGGAACGAAGTAGGAGGAAAACTTAAACACTGCTCGGCATTTCGCACGCCGCTGCCCCATACTTAAATGTAAACGTCATGTCCGGCTTATTAAAATCGCCTTTATTTTTCTATTTTTTGCATACGCTACATTTTTTTTCATCGTAACGTCATATCTGCACTGCGCGGTAAGAAAAGCTCGAGCAGGCACGTTTCCTTTCTGTAGCTTAGGGTCGGCTCTTCATGTGAGCTGGCCAGGAACACCTAGAATAAACTGCAGAAAAGAATGTTCTTAGATCGATCAAAAGAAAAAGGAAAATGATTCTGTGTTCTTTTCTAGCTCTACGTATGCGTTCTCCATAACGTTTACGGCTGAGAAAGGTACGTTAAAACAGTTATGACTGAAATTCCTCACAGCGAGATTCGCTAAGTCGGATGTTAACCGCTCACATCGTACGAGACACCAGCGTAATCGGCTCTGCTTACCTGTATTTACTTTATCCTAAAAGAAAACGAAACAAAATGGTCGTGAAATGCTGGGAGTAAACTTGCACGAGGGTGAGTTCCGGTAAACGATAAAAGACACAAAGCCTTACTTTCAATATTTTTCGTCCGCTGTAGTTACGCGCTATAATCTACTTCGTCGTTTATTATTTTTCACAGCCACACATCGTCAAAGGAACGACCACTGGGTCTTTCTTGCTTTGGCGGAAAAGTAGCGCACTGTTAGACTTGGCCCATATTCACAAAAAGCTTTAATGCTAGAAGTTTTCGTGAGAACCTGTGCCAGCAAACTGTGATGATGGACATATGATTGGCGAAAGCGTTCAGACAGCGGCAAACGTCGCTGCCGAAATGAATGCTTCGTGAAATTCTGCGCCTGACGCCGAATGCGCAAAGCACTCCCACCAACCGGCGAAGTTTCTAAACGCGCTGTGAGCAATTCTGGTGAAATCGTCTCGTTGAAAAAAAAATACATTTTTCTTTCAATAAAGGAACAAACCCGACCGGCAGCCTCGCCACCTCGACAGTTGGGAATGCAGGGGACGCTTAGTTGCTCGCACACTGTATAATTTTCATACAGGACACGTTTATACCTTCATCACATGTTACAGTAACAAGAATCTAGCGCCACCTCGCCACGCTCCGGGCACCGTAACAACGCACACTTTACGCGTTCGTGTAGTTCGGCGACTCCTTCGCGATACGCGCACGCGTTCGTGAATTTTAACAAGGTCTCTGTAATGCGTGTACTGCCAGGAAGAAAAACTAGCAACAAGGGAACAAAACGAAAATGTCACGAAGGAAGCGCTCCGAAACACATGTACTTCTGCGAATTCGACGATGCGAAGCAACAACGCGAGCGTCAAGGAAAAAAAAAGGAAACGAACAGAAAAATACGTCACCGGTGGTAACGGTCGACACATAACGAAGTAATCGCCAGAAAAAAGCATGCGCAAGAGAAAGAAAGCAACGAGGGAAAGAAAGCTCTAAGTGCACCTGCCGACTGAATCGATACTTACGCGAGCAGCTACACTGAGTAAAATATGAAAATGAACAAGAAATAAGAAATGAAAGAAAAGAACCGGCGGGGGGCGCAGATCGTAGCTCCGCTTTCTGAGAGCGGCGGGGGCCCTCCGCGTATCGCCGTCTTGACGCGGATCATACGCGCGCGCGCGCGCATAATGGACGTTCGACAATACTTTCGCGCGCCATGCGCCGCGACACATACGTGTGCGAGCTGGCCCGGGTGCGATGTACAGCGCGTGCGTCTGTGCGAGCGTGTGTGCGTGCGTATGCGCGCACGCGAGCAGAGAGTACTTCGACGCGGCGCGACAGCCCATGGAGAATCCGGCCGGCCGGATTGATATCCATTAAGGCAAAAAAAAAAAAGAAAGGCTATGCACGCCGTGAGAGCGAGAACGTGGGAGGCACTGTAAGAATGGGAAGCTGACTGCAATTATATGCAAGAATGGAGGAGCGTAAACGAAGTGCATGAAGAAATCAGAAAGAAAGAGAACGGTAGAATGGAGACTATGAAGACAGAGAAGGGTCAGTTGAACGGAGAACAAGGAAACGGCCAGCGGGGAGATCTTTTTTTTTTTTTTCTTTAGAATACGCAACTTCTATTAAACGCTGAAAATCACAGTGGCGCATGGAGGAATGTGGCCAGACCAGAAAGAAATTAAGAAGTTCTCGAAACACGGAGGGCCGACGGCTTAAAGGATTAACGAAACGAGACATGAAAAGAAGAAAAAAAGCAGAGATGACTTTTGAGCACATAGTTTCGAAGTGAAGCGTAGAGACAGCATAATCATCAGACAACCTTGCCGGCCCAATTAGGGCGCACGAGACTCGCTGTGTCTGGCCATGTCGAATTTTCGTTCTCTTGGCTTCTCCTACTTTGCCATCCAACTTCCTTTCGGTGCGATAAAAACGACAGATAGAGGATGATCAAAACACATTAACAACTGGGCTCTGGGGGGAGCCGCACTACGTAAATCCTCGACGAGACTGTGCTCAAAAATGCAAGAACGGAAGCCGAATCCCGACCACCCGTAACCAACGAGCTTGGCGACGTCACCTGTATGCGAAGATTTGGGTTATACGACTGTAGTGCCAGCCTAACCTCCCTGACCTAGCCCTAAAGCGGGCACGTTGTAAAGAACTGAGACTCCGACATGGGCGCTGTACAAGAACTGCCAAAAAAAAGGAAGCAAGGAGAAAAACTCTTGAATTTACCGGTAACGCACGCAAGAACTGCGGGCTCAGCTGGGGCTGTTGATGCTCCAGTGCGATTTCGTCTCCTCCCTCTAGTAAGGCGCCCGCTCACTCAATCTAGGCCGGCCAGACCGCGCAGTGCATGACCAAATGTGAACGGTCGACGCGCTTTTAGCGAGCGCAAGAACTGCTGCACACTGCTCTAGGAATTACGTTGCACCCCAAGTCAACATTTTACCCTCAACAGCCATTTCCTGCGCATCCTCGCGCCCATCCGCCATGTTCGCTCCCTCCCGCTTTCTTTTCCCCCTTTGCCTTGCCCGCAGTGTAGTGTAGCGAACCGAACGCTCATGCTGTCGATTTCCCTGCCTTTTTTCTGTCGTTGATTTCTCTTAGTCTACCCCACAAATCGAAATCCCCCCCCCCCCCCCCATGTTTTGGTTTCCCTCTTGTGTTATGTGCTCCACAACCGTCACATTGACTGCTTTCATGGCGCCCGCCTTTTCCATTAGAATAATTCAGCCTTAACGTTTCCACGCAGCCGACAAACACCGCTTTCCGTGATCCCCGAGTCAGCGCCCGCTCTCACCGATCCGTACCGTGCCCAGCGCCGTCCTTTTCTCGTCCATCGTAACCGTGCCGACGCACAAACCAACGATCCTCGAACATATTCACTCGCCACTTACGGCGAAGACGGCTTGTCCTTACCGGGCTGCGCAACGTCGAGACCGAGAGAGAGAGAGAGGGGTCGCTCTGTCGGAACGAGCACCGCGAGCCCGCCCCGCCGGCGTTCCTCCTCGGCCCGTTACACGGAGGAAGGAAACTGGGGAGAGGCCCTGACGTCACTCTTTGTGAAGCAAAAGTGAAGCCGGAATTTGGCGTTGCTCATGGCGATGCTCCGCCTTTTGGGCCACCCTCCTCTCTTGTTTACATCTTTCGCGAAACCACGCCGCGCTGCGCGTGGTGTCGCGCGCGCTCGCGCAACATCTGGCAGAGCACGGTGCAGGTAACACAGCGCAACAAGACACGGTGACTAACGCAAACCCGCCCACTCAGCGCCTTTGCCACGGCCCGAAACCTACCAGAGCAACACGTGTGAGCGCTCAAAACCATAACAACGCCGCCATTGTGGCCCAAAAGGCGTGGCCATACAACAAAAAAAATTTAAAAAGCAGCAAAAAAATGAGAACCTACTACGTCATTTCCGCCACACTTTTCTCCTAGCGCGCGGAGCGGGTAGGGCCTCTCCTTAGTTTCCTTCCTCCGTGGCCCGTTATAAGCTTATTACGGGGACGCCGGAAGGGATGCCGGGACCGCTACGTCATTTCTTCCCGGAGCGAGGCAGCACCGGGCGGCTGCACTTCGTGGCGCGCGCAAGCGTCTGCGGCCTGCTTCGCTGCGCCGCTACATCCATCCGACGCAGAAAAAAAAAATTTCTCCGTCGAACGCACAGAAGGGGTCTTCCCGAACGCTGGAGGAGATGGGGTGGTCCTCAAAAGGAGGTTGGGTCGGTTGTTACATATCGTGGAAAGAACGCGGGGACGAAACGCGGAAAAAAGTAAAGAAAGAACGGAGAATGCTTCGACAATCAGCGAAAGATTGATGGCAAGAGAATGATATGAAACGCTAGCCATAAGGTATATGGGATGGGAAAAAAAGAGAGAGAGGCGACTCCCACGCCCAGGCACTTATTTGTCTTCCCTTCGACAGCCGCTGCTGCGTTTCCTTCTTAAGGAAGCTCCGAGGTTTGCCACGGCGTGCTCACCACACGAGCTCATTTCCGGTGCGCGTAATTACTCGGCGCAGTAGAAGAAAGACGATGGGGCATCTCGCTTTCCTCTGTAGCGACGGCCTCGCCAACCCTCAAGGCCCGTTCCTTCCTCTTCGGACGGCCAATTTACCGGAGGGAACCCACGAGAACGACGCTGAGGGATGCGTCCGACTGTTGTATCGAGCCGACAAACGCGGGCCCAGGCCTAGGGTCGGGATTCCTTGGCGTCACAGCACGTGCGCGTGCACTCGAGAAATTCTCAGTGCGCACTTCTCGATAGTGCGCGGTGGTCACTCGCTCAAGCGACCTCGGGCATACCTGTTTCAGTCCTGGCTTTCGCGACTGGTCGTTAATAATAGACTATTTTCATAATTCGCAACTGCGCTTCTCTACTTGTGCAAGCAGCACATAGGACGTGACTCTCGAGCATGCTTTTGACTCGAGAGCCGCGTCTAGGTATTTCACGTCATAAGGCAAGTAAACTGTGCTCGTACGTACTGATCGAAAAACATTATTACACCGCCATAAGCTTGGCAAACTGCGTCACGCAAAAGTTACCTTTGCAATTGTGAAATGTTTTTTTTTTTATTATTAAAACGCGAAAGATGATGCCTCACTTCTTTCTAAATTTTAGACCGGTAATAGCTACAAGCCTCTTTCAGCATTCCATCTCTTCATCCATGGCCCGTCCTCAAAAACTTACCGTCATCACTTCGTCACTGCAACAATAAAATGAAACAACTACAATATATTGAAGAACACGATTGTCCTCGAGAAAGCTGAGATCTGCAGAGTTTTGGGTAAAACTTGACGATTCCGTTCAGCTGAAGTATCTTGTCCGTCAATAAAACTTGGTGCTGGGCTAGTTGGTGATGCATTCTTTAAAACTGATGGTAGCGCTAAAAAGGACGGGCACACGTCCTTCCTCGTCGTCGTGTCGTCCTTTCATCGTGTGTCCGTCCTTTTTAGCGCTACCATCAGTTTTAAAGAATCTTTGTCCGTATTTTCATCGAGCGCAATACGAGCCCAACGCGTGCACGTGCTCTCCATTCGATGTGACTCGGCTACAGTATTGCGAGGCAAGGAAGGAAAAGGGAGCAAAAAATCGTGAGCCATTCCACTCCGTGAAAGTGCCTGACCAGCGAAGCTGTTTAGCACACGGCACGGAGGTGACACATAATTTTGAACAAGGGTTCGAATTCATTTACAGTCTCGACGAAAGGAACGCGCACTCATGTATTGTATTGATCGGTGGTCATTATTTTACTCGCAACTGCAATCACATTGACAATGATAATGATAACTTTGATCATGTCAAATCGATGCACATACGCCGCTTGGTGATCGGTTGGGCCCGATCGGTGTTGCATCGCAAGAGATGTCTGCAACACGGAATGCGTAAACATTGAAATCCCGACAACGACAACACGGGTAGCGTCATCGCAGCTAAGTCACGCAAAGTGAGTAGCCATGAACCTTATGGGACTACGAGTCATTGCATTTTTTGCTTGCTTACGGGAGCTTGAATGCTTACAGGTGTATGAGATATTGACGATGATAGTTTTTGTTCACGGAGAACAAAAATGCACAGTACCCTAGCCATATACAGCTTCGCTGTAACAGACTACATCTTTCGCAAGTTCACAATTTACGCCACTCATAAAGATTTCCTCACCATGGCATAGTACAAAAACGTGCGCCGTCCGTAGATTCTTGATGAAGTAAGAAATGCGATGTGTCGTCGTGAAGTGGTTGCCGAGCTAAGTGGTCGACCTACGCTAAAGCGACCTTCTGTCTGAACGCCTAGTCTCAAGGCAGCGATGGAATTCATCCCATCGCGTTTAGTGCGACCGCATCACTTGGCTCATTGTCGTCGCCGGGGCCCACAGACGACGAATAAGTTGCAACGCGCTTCAGGTACCCGTCGGACGACGACTACGACATCCTCTCAGAGTATTAGGTGGAGTTCGCCTAGGAACCCGAGGAAGAAATGTAGTTTCAACACCATGGTGCCGCTCCGAAAAGTATTGTCATCGCTCGGCAGAGTGGTGTCATCGACAAAGAACACTTATGAGTCAAACACTACTTTAATGAGAACTACGCAAATAAAACTCAGCTGAGAGATCGCAATATGGCCGGTTTGTCGTCTTGCTTTTCTGCGACCTTATAAGCAGCAACATCAGACTCGGAAACATAACGCAGCAGCACTGAAATCAGCAACCTTTCGCCGCAACACTAAACTCAGCGACAAAACTTGGCGGCACACCCAGCTACAAGTAATGCCCTCGCATTTACACATCATAACAATTGCTTTGGTGCCACCATAGATTTTTTTCTGCCACGGAGTGTGCTCTACCTTGCTAGAAAATGAAGCCCCGCCGACTCTCTCCCTGCTCTCGCACCTTACTTAAAGAATCAAAATAAGAATAATTCGATGATAAAGAAGGCGGAAGAAAATTAACCATTTAAAGCGTGCGCTTTGCTCTTCATTCTCTTGAGCATGCAATACAAGAAAATGCGCACGGTGTTGCTTTGAATCTTTCCACTAAGAAGCAACATCCAAACAAACAAAGGAAGGTTAAAGATGAGACCGGGATAGAGATTCACCACGAAGTTACAGAGATGCAACTGACCCAAAAGCTTCTCATAGCCGAATAAGACGAGCCAAACGAGGCCAGTTGGGAAGGGGCCCTCCCGGAGAAAAGCACACTCCGTCTGAGTAGTAACTGGTGAGAGGCCGGCGAACGACGCCAGAGAGGGGCAAACGCTGCCGCGGAACGAAAGCTAAAGTTGCGCCCGCTGCAAAGCCCGAACACAATGACCAGCGACCTCAACAAGCGTCCGTGTTTCCTTTCGTTTGTGTGTTTGTCCACTTTCTATTCCTCGTTACTTCTTCTTTATCTCCAGATGCATCTGGTACACTCGTTTTGAAACCGGCCTCCGTTCCACGGCCACTTCAAAACGACGCCATTTTCTCGAAAGTAGGCGGCGCCGGGCGAGGCGTTGCCTCTTGCCAAAATGGCTTCTCTTGAGGACCACCACGTTTCCTGTCTCGTTCTTCCTCGTTTACCGATACCTCGTCAGCCCAAAGTTCCCACTTTCCTGGAGTTGGGAGGACTACGACGTGTGAAGCGCGATCAAAAGAAGACGCGCGCGGAAAAGAAGAAAAAAGATGCGAGACAAGAAAGCAAGGCCAGGAACTTAAAGTTTAACAATAGGGCTGCCATCTCATGGCAGAAGTAGGCAGCCCGATCATCGCGGCTTCTCTACACGCTGCTCGGACTTCAATGGCCTTTTCGCGGGAAAGGAAGACCGGCACCAGAACAAAACGCGCGTTTTCGCGCTGTCGCTAAAGGAACGCCGCTGTCTTTTCACCAGCGTTCACCGTCCTTCGTTCATTTCACACGCTCTTCGTACCGTCCTGTCGTTTCACTCTTCTCCGCGATCCTCGACGGCGTAGCCTGTGCTCGAGTGGCTCTGTTGCTGCTCTCCTGCAGTAGGCCTCGATTACCGCGTGCAACGCGGCGGGCGATTTCGCCGGAGAACATCACAGACCGAAAACCAGAGCGATAAGACCCACCCACGCGCAGAGCGCTATCAACGAAAAACGCGCGCTCTAATTTTGTTCCATGCGGCACGTCCCCTACAGCGTCTCGCAGAGCGCGGGCTTTCCTACGAAGGGAACATGCCGCACATTGTCGCTGTTACTGTCGTCGCCCGTGACCTTTCATAAAACGAGCTTAACGTTTGTCCCCTCGAAGGAGCAGCGCAGACTCGGATCGGCGGTGTTTCAATGTGTGCTCTATCGATCAGCGACGTGAGAAGCGGGTGGGCTGGCAAGAAGTCGTAACGCTTTCTATCTCCTCTATCACGGGCTCCGTAGCTGAGTGATTGTGACAACATAGAAAACGCTGGCACCAGACGAGTCGACCACCTTTGCGCAGCGTTGAAGACGTCGAATAAACGGAACGATTACACGAGCTAAACGGCACGAAGTAAATTCACGAGTCCTATTCCCGCTACTGTTTGACCACAGGACTGCGAGCTACGCTGCGACAGCGATGTGTGCCGCCGCGTGCGTTTGTGCACCGATTTCACCACGAGCTATTTCTATGTCCACTGCAGGACGGAGGCCTCTACCAGCGATCGCCGATAAACCCTGCCTTGCGCTAGCTGATTCCAAGTTGTGCCTGCGAATTTCCGCGCTTCATCCCACGATCTAATTCTATGTCGACATCGACTGCGCTTTCCTCCCCCTTGGCACCCATCCTGTAACTCTAATAGACCACCGATTAACTGCCCTACGCATTACGTGGCCTTTCCGGCTCCATTTTCCCCCTCTTAACGTCAGCTAGGATATTGTCTACCCTCATAAAGATAAATATCGCCGTCTTCCATTCTCTTGACGTTACGTGTAACATGTTTCGCTCCATCGCCCGTTGCGCGGTCCTTAACTCCTCCTCCTCAAACTTCACTGTTAACCTCAAAGTTGCTGCTCCATATGTTAGCATCGATAGAACGCAATGACTATACACTATTAAAGGACAGCAGTAAGCTGCCGGTAGCGCTTACGCCGGGTACGTTACACCGATTTACGTTTCTTCACTTTCTCTTTAGAAACCGTTTCCCTTCCACGCCCCTTGCAGAGTAGAAGACCAAGCATTTCGTGGTCAGCCCCTCTCTCGCTCACTCTCTTGCCTCCCCAGAGCAGCGTGGCGAGCCCACCGAGGGTCGCAAAGCGTGCGCGACACTAAGAGCTAGTTGCGCTAGAAAACGCTCCGCACGCAGCAAACACCAGCCCTTCGCCGTGCGGCGCCGCCTAGTTCTGCTAATACTAATGTTCGCAACGCGCGATGAGCCATTTCGGCGAGAACAAACCACCCGAGCAATACTTTCAGGGCTGATTATCTCTCAGCAAGCGGCTGTATCCTAGTGGTGGACTCAAATGACTCGGCATGTTATAGGTTGGCGACTTAATTCCGATGCGCTCCTCAAGAACGGTAATTCCTGCAACCCTTCTCGCTGATGCTAGGCCCTGTGTATCAGCCTGACTGCCAAATATCACTTGATAGGCGGCGCTGGTCCTTCGCCGTTGTCGGCCACTTGCGTGCAGCTTGCAACGGATGGTGTCGACGCACACGTGTTTCCCGCATTACTCCGCCGTCGCGAATCTATGCGAATCGACGCGACGATAAGCAGGCCTTTAAAACTGGTGGACGTTGAATATGGAGACTGTTCAAATTGTACACGTTAACGCACTTTTATATTTCCTGAAAAAGAAAGAAGAAGAAAAACGGGAAATGGACGAGTGCGTCCTTCCGACTGATTCCATTTAACGCAACTCCGTGGTGAATGACGCAACTTCTGTTGAACCGGAGCACCGGGGAGTGAGACCTTGAGCTCCCTTACCTCGCAACAATTCCTGCACGAGAACCTTGACTTGAGCCCTGGGGCGAGGGAGCTCAAGTCCTTCGGTGACCGGGTTACTTGCTTCGGCCATTAGGTGGTAGGTTCCAGGCGATTCGAACACGCGCTCGAAGGTGGTGCCTGGAATGCAGGGGAAGATCGGAGTACTTAGTACTTTGTGATAATTAGAATGACAACAATCATATCGATATCGTGAAATAAATAAAAAGCGAAAAATAAAGACGAAACGCACAGTGACACAACTGCAGATGCCAGCGGTGGCATGCGTGAGTCGGCCCTGCATAATGGGCTAAGACATCCATTTAGTTGTGTTGTGTACTAAGGATTCCATGACAGCAGTCTTACTGCGTCAAAGGAGTCAGTCAAAATACCATACGATGTAGAAAGTACAAGAGTGACAAGACAGAGATTGCAAGTGTACTACTACTTCCGCAACGTTATCACAGAGTAGGAAAAAAAAATGTAGGGCTATTGGATTTCCGAACTAAGCCCTATTGCCGCAGTAGTCGAGGCTGGTGGTCGCTGAAGGAACAATGCAAGTAATCACAAAGACGTATACGAGTATAAATCCCGTGGTTGGTGATAATCCCAGTGTGCGTGACTGGTGCGGTGAAAGCGTTCCTTGCGCGCTTCGAAGCCCCCCCCCCCGCCCGACGCTCCCTCTGGCGTACCACCTAACTTAGTCCGAGATCTCTTTGCCGTGAATAATGGGTCTTCTCAGGACGCATTATTGACGGGTTGTCGTGAGGCACCGCTAAACCAGGTGCCGCCCAGCGAGTTAGAAGTTCTAAATTGAAAGGAGCGAGCTGTCCTCGCCGCAGTAAAGCGTATGCAAGCGCACGCTGCCTGACGCAGAGCTTATGTAAACTACTAACATGGCAAGCCGCTTGCGTGTTACCACAACGACGGATCCGAATTGGTGGCGTGGTCGTGATCGCTCAGCATTGAGAACAAAGTTCAGCGCAGAGATGGGAATGAGGTTAGACTAACCTTTGTGCTACAGTGGCTTCAAACGTTGTTGCGATGTTGCTCATTACGCTTCATATTTCTAAATTTCTAGGCACCCACAGCTTTCTAAAGGTAGCAACGCGGTTAGCATCTGTGAACACGTGTATCCATCGCACATTGTTGCCCTTGCAAGGCAATATGTTTTTTGAATATCATAAATATGCAAAATCCCGAAGCCGTTAAAACCAGAAGGACCAAGTTATGGCAAGTCCACGTACTACCCATTTTTCCCTTGCTGGTTAAATCACCATACTCCCAGTTTCGTAGAGACTGGCGCCAGAGATCCATCTAGTAATTTTGCATAGGAAGCTACAAGATAAACCACTCCTTTGGTAAAAAAAATTATCGACAAACACGTGGGAGCGGCCCGCATCAGTTCCAGACTGATCCCTCAGGACCTAAATAAAGTTATTCATACCATACCATACGCACTGAATTCAACACCGATAATCATAGAACTAGACAGGAAAGAAAAGCAGGACTAAGAATTAAACGATCAGCTGATAGAGCAAGGGAAAGCCCAGAGTCATCCTCTTGACCACGGGACCCATCTCCGCAAGCGGCTTGACGGAACTTGCACTAACGAATACAAGTCACTTTGGGCGAAACGTACGCTCCAAAGTGACGCTTGGCGACTGTTCGCATAATATTATTCAATTCCCTTTTCTACCTTCCTGTGACCCCCTTTGCTTTATTTAAACTTTCAGTTCATCACCTGAATGTCAGAAAAAGAGACCACATGATAGAACGTGTGTACAGTAGCTGCGGACGGCGGGTGCGGCGACAAAGGCGCCTACGTCTCTCCACGCAGCGTGTTGCGTCTCAACACGGCCAGAGGCGCTAATTAGACGTTTGCCACGAGGCGAGCCCCACTCATCCGTCAGCGCCTACAAAGAAGTAAACGCAGCGTTCACACCGACGGCTGACAGGTCCGCAAAAGGCACCCACCGCCACCACTACCTGACAGCCTGAACTAACGATGAAATGGGGCCAACGTCAAATGCTGCCGAAGAGCGGCGCCGACCGTGATTTCACATGTTACTATACTGCGCGCCGAGTGAACGGAGCCTTCGGAGAGGGGGATGCTGCGGAGGGTTGCGATACCATGGGCGTGGTATCGCAGCCGATTCGACGATTGCGATTGGCTGCGATAGAGACCTCAGATTCCCCAGTCAACTTGCCTAGGGAAGATGACGGGATTAAAAGTGGAGACTTTTCGTGCAGTAGGGCGGAGGGTCCTGATCTGAACTCGGACGTTTAACTTGCTCCTGCATGCAGTGGGCTTCCGTAACTGGAGCCGTGTAACTAATGTCAAATAAACTCTTTTTCCTTCATTTCGACTACTTGACGTATTCGTCGATAGGCTTGGCGGATTCCTTGCCCTATCGTCACTAAGAGCCGCAACGAGCGGTACCGCGATCTCGCACGCCTAGTTGGCGACTTGGCGTTTCGCGTTCTTCATACACTCTGCGCCCGCTCGCACATGGGGGGATTATCTGTAAGCGTCCACCATGCGGATACGTCCATCTCGTCTGCTGCTGAAGTTCTGATTGAATGGGCTGGGGCACGTGTCGGAAGGAGACAGGCGCACCCGGCCAAGCAGCACTTGAGCAGCAGACGGAATGGACACGTCCACTAAGTGGGCACTCATGGCGAATTCGGCAAATCGCACCGGTGCGGCCTAACGCGCCCCAATGCGCCGTTTCATCCAATCACGGTCGCACCAGAGCGGCCCGGTGCGATTTGCTGAATTCGCCGTTACAGAATAGCACCCCATGTTCCGATGGGCGTCGTACACAGGCGTACGTGAGGGGTCGTGCACACCGGCACAGCGTCGTATCGGCAACCGATGCTCCAAACTTGGCCGAACGCGCGGGACACCGCTTCGCGTGCGCAGCGCTGCGTAGCGATGTTCGGACGCCGCGTGCGACGACAACGATCGACACGACACACGCGCTTCCCGAGCGAATTGGTTTAATTAACCTAAGCGAACAAGCGCCCCCACGAGCACTGGACGCAGCAACAGCCGCTGCTCAATTGCTCGCGGCGAGCCTTTTTAATTAGCCGCTGCTGAAACCTGAAAGGGCGGAGCGCTGGAGCGGCCACTTCACTTACGGCTTCGCAGCTGCTGCACGGCGTTCGCGGCGTCGACGCGGGAAAGCGGATTCTGCACGGAAGAACGTCGAGCGGCACGCACAAAAGAGCGCGTGCTACCTCGCTCCGAAATTCGCTAGAAACCTACTGACCCCGCCTCGCGCCTCAAGTGGCCGAACTCGAGATGGAGCGCGCAAGCTTCCAGTGAATAAAACGAGGGCGTCTCTTTGTTGCGACACTCAAACACGGGTACTCGATTCAAACAAGGGAGCGTATTGTTCCGTGCCGTACGGGCAATACACGAGACGGCGGAGATAAATGAGGGACGGTAATGATGGAGCAGGAAGCTTCAGGTGGACTGTGGCTAACGCGAAGTAATGAATCTCAGTGTGTGAGGCCTTTACATACTGTGTCGTAACAATTTATTGGAAGCAATGGCAGCGGGTTCTCACCGATGGCTGGCGATGTGGGAGGTTTGAGATGCGGACCCTCGCGGCAGCTGACAAAGGGACGAGGGTGCTCTTCCGTATCTACAGTATATTTCCAAAACTACGAATCTCAAGCGCTTTGGTGTGTAAGAGAACTTGTCGATACACTTGGTACTCCCTGAAGGGCATATATTCCAAAAGGGCGCAGACGAAAACGAAGATACAAGAAAGGCATTGACGGCAGCATTCATTAAGTATAGAGCAGGGGCAAAGGAAGCGGTTATATGACCTGAGATTGCAGATGCTTTCGAAATCACATCCATAACTTTCAGCAGGATAGGCTTTAAACTTATAAACAAAAGACACGCACACACAGGAAGTGGGGAAGGGCGCCTGGAGATAGAAACAAAAAAAAAGGGGGGGGGGGGGGGAGGGAGCTTCATATGAGACATCTCTAGACATATTTCGTTGGCGCGATGTACTCATGCGCAGCTGATTTTTGTTTATAGCGACGTCGATAAAGAAACTGTCAAAAGTAAGGTTACATCTACGCGAATATGTGAGAAATTATTCTCTTCCGAGTTTATTATACTGCGTAGTAAAGCCAGCCCTGATATCGTCCACGTGTTCATGCCCTTTGCTACGATTTCTAAGGCTACCTGATTCGCTCTCAAGTCATCGTACTGAATGTAAACTAGGAGTGCGGCGTAAAATTTCTCAATTGCTGTCGGCGCGATAAAATATCGCTCGTGGAATCGCTGAAAACCCGCGTGCCCGGAAGAGGGAACGTTGTGGATTGAAACTTTATACATTTCACGGATTGTACGACTCGCACCACGCATACATCGCTGCAATTGCTTACGCGCTTGATATCTCACAGCGCGCAACAAAGGCACTGTTACATCGAAAGCCCAGAATGAGAACGCACGGTAGCTTAAGTGAAGGCGCTGTCACATGCGGGTGCACAGAATGCCACTTTAAGGTAAGAATTAATTTCCATGCGCGAAACACGGAAATTCACAGTCAAGCCGTATAGGAACGCCGACAGAAGCACGCCTTTCGGTTTACGCTGTTGCACCAGGTCATTTACTGGGCTCTGTAGAATTAAACAACTTCACAGGTTAATATGAAAAATGTAAATAAATTGGCGATAGAATGGCAATACGTTAATTGATTAATTACACCAACTTTGTATTATTTATACAGTTTCTATTATTCTGTCTTCCCTTCGCCCACAAATCGTTTCAGGTTGAGAATCTTCCACTCGTTCTTCTTTGATTTTGTTCAACTGCTTTCAGCCTTACAAGTTACCGCCAAAGTGAATTTCTTCCTGATCTTGCTTCCGCCTTGCCACGCATGCTTAAATTTAACCTTTTCGCAGTAAACGCTCTCGCAGAATTATCTCTGTTATCTTTTTTAATGCCCTCGCTCAATACGCACGCTTAGCGTTTAAAGGGAAACTTCGTGAACATGTATAGTCGCTCAAGTCAGCATAGCGAGACAAGACGTGCCACATCAGACTCTGAGCACGACGCCAATAGTGTAGGTCCTTCCTTATGAGCCACGCGATCATCGTCGACTCATCTGAAATGTACGATGACGCGCACGCGACCAGAATCCCGAGAACGTTGTCCAATGCACTCTAACACACTTCTAAGTAACAGGCGTCGGCCGTCGTAGATGGGATAAAAGCCGATGTCTAAACGCGTTCAACAGACGACTCCTCGCGCCCACAACTGTCACGCGGCGGCACTGGGACGAGCAAGCCACTGCCAACACCACTGCTGTAGTGACAAGCGACACAACCATTGCAATCATAAACGGTGATCCTTGCTGTGATTTTAGCGAATAAATGTAGTGCTGGTCGTATGGGACTGTCGATTAACTATGAAACATTGCATTGTCCTGACAGAAAAATATGACGTTACTTATCATCGTAATCGGCTTGTCCCAACCGCGTTCATCTGTATTCATGTTGAGGCACGTGGAAAACAAGTTTATTATATCGCACTTTTGTTCCAATAAGTTCGCCAAGGCTCTCGAGGGCCACCATCGCCAATATAGTTCCAATAATGAGGGTCAGTTTAGAATGTACGGGTATATTGCCACTTAAAAGTACTCAATATGGCCACACGAAGCGAGAGCTATCTTTCGTCCTCCTTTTTTTTTTTGTATCTTATAGGGCCATATAACGTAAAACTATTCCGATATGTTTCTATTCCGACCCGCCGTGGATGCTCAGTGGCTATGGTGCTGGGCTGCTAAGCACAAAGTCGCGGGATCGAATCCCGGCCACGGCGGCCGCATTTCGATGGGGGCGAAATGCGAAAACACCCGTGTGCTTAGATTTAGGTGCATGTTAAAGAACCCCAGGTGGTCGAAATTTCCGGAGTCCTCCACTACGGCGTGCCTCATAATCAGAAAGTGGTTTTGGCACGTAAAACCCCATAATTTTTAATGTTTCTATTCCAATCTCCTGACGTCAAAGTTGCGTAGCCGCCGACGCAAGCATCGGGCGGTCATCTGCAGGGTTGTCTGAACAAACCAATCAAATGCTCCCCTCGTTCATAGGAGGTCACTTTTGTTTGCTTGAGAAACGAATAACATTGCCTGCACTGAGCGGCTTCTCTCATCTAATTGGCTCACAAGAGGCGAGGCGCATGCTCAAGTGGAGAGGGATTCGATGAGGCTGAGCTACTGCACTGAATATCGATAACCAGATGAAGAGGGTGGTGCCGGCGTCTGCGATTGGTCCGCTTTCTCTTACTTAGCTTGCGGTGGCTCGTCGACAATCGCGGCGGCATGCAACGGAAACCTAAGAATGAAGCTAAAACGGATGCTCAGCCAAAAAGAGTTGACAGAAAGAGGTCGTAAACGTGCCGAAAGTACTCGAAAACGTTACACGGCCACGCAAAAAGTTTTATTACACGCAAATAAACCCATGCTCTGCGGCAGGGGTGAGTAGCCAGTGCCGGAGAGATCGGCGGCCGCCATCTTTTATTCCTTTCGGAACGGGGCAGCCTGCGGCTATTCCTAAGAAAATTCAGTTTTGTTCGGCATATTAATGCATCTTTAACGCGTACGCGTCACTTTGACGCTGTAAATTTTTGCGGTTTTGTGACGTCGCGTGAGAGGCAGGTGATGTGGGTGCAGCCCAAAAACTTTTGACCAATAGCCAAGGGCTAATGGCAAAAAGGCGTCGAATCAGAAATAACTATTTTTGTTTTGTTCGATCAAATCACGCATAATCAGTGTGTGCACGTCATATCAGACGGGGAGCTATCGCGGTTTTCGTGACATCGCGCGACAGACACGCGAAGTGGGGGTGGCCCAAAATTATTTTTGACCAATCGCGGTGGGCCGATTGCAGAATTGGAATAGAAAAGTTTGGAATAGTTTTACGTTATAGCGCCCATAGTGTGCTTTTCTTTTTTCTGAAAGCTTACGCTCTGAGAGTCACCGCTGCTCACATATGCAGCCTTTCAATGTCAGAACGCAGTTCAGTGACGCATTAACCAAGCACTGGAATGCCTACTAAAAGTCAAATTAACAGAAGCGGAACGCTACCCTTCGTCCAGGTTGCCTTATCAGATGAAAATGGTTTAAATTACCACACTAATGGCTGATTACGACCCCGTGTCACGTATTACTCACATTCCGCGCAGTCGATATTCACAGCATGCTCTAAACCAGAGCTGGGCAAAGATATTTTGCAGTTGTGTCATGATGCGATACAAGACACTCGGGTAACAAGTATTTGATACAAGGACACAAGATACCACTGCAATCATTGAGTCCGATAAGACACTTTACATTTGTACCTTAAGATACTTCGATACATTCGTAACTTTCTTATTACAGATATATATATAACTTAGCAGCAAATACGCATGCACAGAAATGTTTGCTTGGAAATTTCTTAACTCCGACCAACCTTGTTTCATTTGAATGAAATGTCTGTTCGTATCTCAATATGTTTGTGTTTCTTGCTCAAAGTATATTTTCATTCCGAAACAACTTATTGGGGTTGCTTTAGCTGCTTAACATGCAACCTCTTCATACGCTGCGTCGTCAGCGGTTTTTGCTCGTCACTTTTGTAATTGATGGGAGTCGCTGTTCAGCTTGCCGATCAGATAGCGGATCGCTATCTAATTACAAGAACGTCAACTCTGCACGATGGCGCAAATACAGCTGCGGAGTTTTACCCTGTCCGTAAACGTATTACCGTTTACGCAATACCGTATCACCTTACAGGTGCACAGCATCAACAACGCTGGTAGCGACATTCTTCTTTTTTTTTTTTTTTCGCATCGTGTACACAGAGAGCATATACAGCTGCAACGGCTCTGCCACGTAACTCCGCTCCACCAATAGGGACGCGCAGGCCTCATCGTCTGCCCTCGCTAAATGGCTCTAGCGGAAAGATTAAAAAATGTCCTTGCCTTTAGTTTTATTTATTCACTTGGTTTAGTGGCAGCAGTATCAGCTTGAGAAGCGGAGTTCAGTCAACGTTTATAGCTTCGCACGATGACGTTGCGATAGCAGTATCTTGTATGTTAAGATAAAGGATACTTTGTATCGTGTATACAGATACTGATACACGTCTTGCAAGACGTATCGTGATACAGATGCAAGGTGCCCAAAGAGCATCTAAGATAGCGTCTGAGATAGCATCCGAGGCACACGCAGGCCCAGCACTGCTCCAAACTCGCCTCACGAACCACCGCGACTCACCGTCGCATCTGGCGCACAGCGGCCGCTCGTGTACGGGCGGAACGTTTCAATTTTCCCTCCGTTAATAATGCAGCACCGGCGAACTTGGTCGCGCCTCGACGAGGCGACGGCGCAATGCCCCCCCCCCCCCCCCCCCCCCCCCCCCGCTTTTTTATTTTTACCAGCTCGCAAAAGAACACTACAAGGCAACAGAGCCCAGCCGGGGAGACGCTGCAACCCCTTCCCTCTACTGCGAAATGCAACTGCGATTGACTTCTCCTCGGTGTTGCCGTGCCGGCAGCGTGCCACGCTCAGCCTTCGCCCACCCGAGCGCGCATTTTGGGGCTCGGCAGGCGAGCCCGCTCCGAGCGCACGTCTCTGGCGCGAGTGAGGCGCTCCTCGCGGATGCGAAGGAAGCGGCGGCGCGGAATTGGACCGTTAGCCCGCGCAAGAAGATTGCGTGCCCGGGAATCCAATACGGCATCGGGGCCACGCCGAAGCGCGCGATGGCGCAGAGGGGGGAACAAGCATCGACGTTCTATAAATACGTACGAAGCAGCTCGCGCTCCCTCGTCCCACGGCACACTGTTTCAAAGCCGAGCTCGCGCTGGCGTGCCTGTTTGCGCCGCAAGAAGCGATGCCGCGATACGGCGATTGGGAAAGGTATACGCAATGCACTGCTGCCGGCACTTCGGCCGCTGTGCGGGCGCTTCGGAGGCTGCTTCGAACAGAAGAGTTGTCAGTCTATTTGGCAACGCAGCGCAAGCCAGTGTAGTGACAGCGCCAATGTTGCCCACATAACGAGAACGACAGTGTACTGCCTTCTGTGGGGTTTTCTACCGGGTCTGCGAAACAGTAACGGTCTTGAAATGTGAAATTCTGCTTACGGCGGTGCAGCGATCACTGCAGGAGATGCCGAAAGATGTCCACCACACGCTTGAAGACGTGTCTGCTGACGACGACGCTGCATATTGATAATCAACACACGGTGGACGGTTGCCGGAGTTATCTGTGCAATCTACTAGGTAGTGGATGTCTGCAGCTCCTGCACTCTGTGAGCATTGTTCTCGTACGCCCGCCCTTTGAGGCCACCCCACAGACTTTATCAGACCAACTACAGGTCACGCGCTATCATATCGCACGTGAGCCTGCGATAGCATAAGACCCCAAACAAAGACGCCAAGCACAACACAGGGGAAATTACTTGTACTTACTAATTGCATTAAAGAAATTATAAACTAATGGAAATGAAAGTGGATGAAAAAACTGGCTGTGGCTTACCTAAGGTTAAGCCCAGGACGCGAAGCATACTAGCCTTTATTTTAGTTGTTGAACCACTGTTTAGCCTGGTGAACTGCTGTTGCTTGGCTATATTTGGTTCGGCTAGACGAAGAAACAACTCATGCGTTACTCTGCTTCGCCTTCAAGAGTGGAACGCGACAGCGTTCCCGTCGACCCGCCAAGGGGTGTAAGACAATGGGCTACGGCGCAGCGACTACGCGCCCCGCATTGGACGCGGTGAGCGTCGAGCAACGCAGCGTTCTGCGCGGCAACGAAATGTGCGCCTGAGCAAGCGACGCACGCCTGAGCCTTAGAAACAGCTCGTTTCTAAGGCAACACCGCATTCACTAGAGGCGCTTTTGTACCGCTTTGAAGCATCGTACTCGTGGCTCAGTGGTAGCGTCTCCGTCTCACACTCCGGAGACCCTGGTTCGATTCCCACCCAGCCCATCTTGCAAGAGTTGAGCCAAAGCCACTTAGAAACAAGCGCAGCTGCTTATATAGCGCCGCGACGCCGCGAGCAACGGCGCGAGTTGGAGCCCCGTTTCTCCTCTGTCGTGACGTCACGGTGTCATGTGGTCAGCCTTGAAGGCGACGGCGCGAGTTGGAGCCCAGTTTCTCCTCTGTCGTGACGTCACGGTGTCACGTGGTATTGAAGGCGACACCGCCGCGCCTGAGGAGCTGGGTTGAGCTCTAGTAATATGCTTCGCACAAAAACTTTACGCTGCGCCGTGCTCCCATTTGGGCTGCAGAACTGAGCGTATTTTCCCTCTCCAAAAATCACGAAAGACAAAAACAACTTGCCGCGGATGGGGAACGATTTCGCGTTACGCGTTCGATGCTCTACCAATTGAGCTACCGCGGCTCGGTAGCTCAATTGGTAGAGCGTCGCACGCGTAAAGGCCAGAATACATGGAGCGAACTTTCACGACGAAGTTCGGGCGGCAGAAAATCTGCCGCGGCGCGACGCCGTATGTTCGTCGGGCTGCGCTACATGCGCAGCCCGACGAGCCCTACATGGCGAGCCGCTGCGTTGTTATCAGTGTGGCTAGACGAGGCAAATGCGCAGTCGTGAAACACATGACAAAAAAAAAACAACTTTAACGACAATTATTATCGCTTTTGAATTACGGAACAGTCTAAAAACGCGTAAAATTTTGTTTAGAAATGATTTCTAGTCTTTTTTATGTGTGTGAGACATTCATGTGCCGGTGTAGTTTAAAGGAAGCGGCGATGCTATGCGTTGTGGCAACACTGGGCGGGTAAACAACTTTCGGCTCCTCCAACTCCGCGGCTCTGTTCTGTGGCTCAACGCGCGCGCGGCCGAAGCAAGCAGACCCGAAAGTAGCGCACGTGAGCTTGTCTAACCATGGCTGTTATTAACTTGTTAAATTCCAGCCGCGCCGCTTTGGATGCCATGAATACGAAAAGCGGGAGACCGGCGTGAACGATAGAGCGGGATCGGGATACACGGACAAGCGGGGAAGCCTAGCCGGAAGTCGGGGCGGATAGTGAGACCTGATTGGCTCGCTTTGGGGCGCCGCTCGTTTGCCGCTTCCGGTATCGTCGCCGCCCGACGAACTTTTCTGCGCCAGCTGGATCGGCGGCGAACGACGTTTTCTCCGCCGCCGCGCCTCGCGCGTACGCCGCCGGGCGTCGAACGCCGACTATTCGTCGCATATTCGCTCCATGTATTCTGGCCTTTACGCGAAGACGTGAGATCGTTCCCCATCCGCGGCAAGTTGTTTTTTCATCCGCTTTCATTTCCATTAGTTTATAATTTCTTTAATGCAATTAGTTAGTACAAGTAATTGCCGCTGTGTTGTGCTTGGTGTCTTTGTTTGGGGTCTTATGCTATGACTAATATCGGGCCCCTCGGTTAACCCCCTTTCCTCTAGTGAGCCTGCGATGACACTCACAATTTTTATCACATGTTTGTTTATTTTCTCACTGGACAGTTAGCTTTCGAACAACCAAGTAGCCTTTTCTGCCTTTTGATGGTTCCATGCGACGCATTCAGAGACAGCCGAGTGTAGCGGTTGGAAAGCGCGAAGTCACTGTTTCCAGCCGAATCAACCGTTATTGAAAATCGCCAAGGTGCTGCCGAACATTAACGGGAGTAGCTCATGGCCACGTGAAGACAGTTTGGCTCATCGACGTTGACGAATAAAAGGATAAAGGAGTGAATGTTTCATAAGAGTGTTGGTGGTGGTAGAAGCGTGTCTATTTAAAACCGAAATACTGGCCTCCAGGCGAGAGTTGGTGACAACTACAGAGATCCCTCGGGGCGTCGTTAGAGGTAGCGACTAAAATCGACGCTACGCCCTGTACCGCCTCCGGCACCGGCCGATAGATGACGTGGCTTGTCGCTGGGTGCCAGACGAGAAACGTAAGGCACGTGGCGCCGGTCGAAGTGTCGTAATCCACTGGCATCATCCTTAGCACATAGCCGTAGCGACAACACGGACGAAGAAGCCGAGAGAACAAGAACTCACCGGTGTCCGTGGCACGTAGCCGCCGAACCGGCGGCGCGGTGATGTCGTCGGCCGAGCGCAGTTCCCAGGCGACGGTGGCGTTTGCGCCCCGACGCAGCGCGGCCCGGATCGAGCCGCTGCGGCCGGCCGCGACCACGGCGTACTCGCTCGGCTCGAGCGTCAGGCCCTCGGCGGGGCTGCCCACGTACACGGGCCGATCGATGAGCCTGGTCACGCTGCCCAGCGGGTTGCTGGCCATCACCGACACCGAGAAACGTCCTCCTGCGGAGACGCCCCCAGAGGAGCACGACACCGAGGCATCATCTTCTCTGCGGCGATAACTCGCTTTGCATCGACCTCGAGCGGGCCGCCACAAAGGCATCGGGGAAAAAGAAAGACAGAGCGCCTTTTCGGCCTCGTTCGTACCCGCCCGCTGCCATGCAGCGGCGCGCACAGTTTTGCGGACGCTTTCTGGAGACGGAGTTATGGTCACCGGGATGCGAGGAGAACGAGGCAACGGAGCGACGCGCCTTGCAGCGTGATCAGTGGCCCTATAGCTGCGCTGGCGAGTCTCTCATTTCCACTCGCAACTGCTGGTTCGTGGGTCCCGGACTACGTAATAAATATAGCCGTGCCCTAAAGAGCCAAGCACGCCCATCTTGGCCACTGCAATGTCTTTTCCCCTTGTTTCTATAACGTGCCGTCTGCATTTCGCAGCCGTCCGTGATAAACCTGCAGCCCCCGCTCAGTATAAGCAAGAGACAGCGCTTCGAGCTCGCGACAGAAAGGGGAAGCTGCCGTCAGTAAAGCAAAGCCGCGCTAAATGACTGTCTCTCTCAACGGTGGTCACCTCGACCGCAGTTACGGGGGAGGAAGTGGGGAAAAGGAAATAAGCATTTGGGTGACGACAGGACCGACAGGGAGGCTCCGAGAGTAATGCGTACCTCATGGCCTATAGGGTGACCAGCCTTCAGCCACTTCCGTGTATTGCTCTACACTCTAAAGACTGCTACGCATCTGGAGCGTAAATTTGTCGCACAACGATATTTGTCATAAATCAATCTTGTGTTCATTACTTTACGGCGAAAGCCTTATATGGCTAATGGGTAGAAAAATCTAGTGTCCAGCGTTATGGCACCAAAATTCATGGCACCAAAATACACAGGGAGTAGAACCCACGACCTTTGATGTTAATTAGGGCGAATTAGGCCATCAATTTTTAAGAAAACGCGAACCAGAGACGAAGAGAAAGCGTCAGCACGACCTGTGATGTTAATTAAGGCACTATAAACTAAGATACAGTTAATTAAGATAGAGTTTATTAAGGTACTCGAGCCCGCGACCTTTAGTGGGAGTCGAAGCCAGTTGGAGATACGGGCAAACCGGCGACATCTACAAGCTGGATTCCAATTGACGTGGTGAGGGCCGAGTGTAGAACCCACGACCTATGGTAGGAGTCGAACCCTCGACCTTTGGTGTTAATTAAGGCGAAGTTAATTAAGGCACTCGAGCCCACCACCCAACATGGAGATATGGGTCGAACCGGCCATAACTCCAAGTTGGATTCCAATTGAAGTTGTCAAGATCGCGAGTCGAGCCCAGTACCTTGGGAGTTAATTAAGGCGAAGTTAAGGCATAGTTAATTAAGACATTTGAACCCACCGACTTTGGTGGAAGTGGAACCCGCGACCATTGTTGTTAATTAGGACGAAGTTAATTAATACACCGTTAAGACCCTCTAACCCGTTACCTATGGTGGGAGAAAACAAGCAATAGGAAATAACAACGCATTCTAATGAAAATCTGAGGTAATATAGTTAATGTCTCGTGAGCACGTACGTTTTCGCCTGCATCCTCTTTAGCGTGAGCTAAAGTGACTGTCAACTCCTTTTCTTTTAACGCTGCGCGCCCGGTAGTTCCCAGTGAGTATAGCTTTCTTTTCGTTACACATTCTTCTCTTTCTCGCTCTCATGTATCTAGACAATGAATCAATAGACACGGCCACACCAGTGAGAGTTTTTGAGCTCGCACGGTAAAGACGTCTCCAAGAACATTCCGTACATAAAAGTTTAATATACTGACAATGTTTGGAGGCCCGTGGAACACGTTATGTGTGATTGGCAGTCGTTAGTTGTCTGACAATCTCCGAAGATAGCACCAAACTTGCACCGCGACTTGTACTTTAATTTTTCGCATCTTTAAAAGGAAAGAAAATAACATTCAGACTCCAACATTAACCTGCGGGGCATTCTAGGCTCGGGGAAAAGCACAGCCGGCTCACGTCAGCCATGCTAACATCTACGGCATTTCCATAAAGCCACCGCATCTTCTTTCTCTCAGGCTGAGTTCGTTTCATTCCACAACACGTCACTTCGTTCTTTGAGCCACCATTCCGCGGTCCATGAACGACACAATGTAACTGTCGCGATGTCCATCGCAAAAAACACTCGTGATACTAAACAGCTGCGCAGTTATTCGCAACTCCTCCGTGAGATCCACGTGGGACAGTTTGTAATGCGTTCCCTGTTTGCAAGTAGAGTCACGTACACTTCGACCACGTTCTAGATTAAGGAAGTTAAAGGAGTGTACCAATAGTGTATTAATGTTCTTGATGCTTTTCTGTGAACGCCTCCTACGGCAAACCGCGTATAACGTGAACGTCGCAGACAACAAACGTCGACGCCATATATCGCTCGAGTTAAGCGACAGGGCGTGCCGCGACGGCACTGAACAACTATGGCGCGGGGGCGGAGGCAGGCACAAACCACGCAACGCGAATCATTCCGCCGCTAGAGAGAATCCCCTGTCCTGCCCGTCGACACGGGCCTCGTGCGACGTCAGTCAGCGCCGAGGACCTCAGCATCGGCTCGCCAGTTTCACGGCCCCTCTGCAAAGGCTAAGTCAGCGAACGCGTCACTGCCTCCCGAAATCACGTTACGAGATCCGTCCGAGAGGGAAGCGTAAAACAAATAAGCGCGGCAACGCGAAACGACCGAGGTTTGGGAAATGCGGTCGCACTCGTGAAATATGTAAGCCACTTACAGCGACAGAAAGGAGGAGAGGCAAAGCGAAACGTTGCCGAGGAGGGAAGAAGAATGAGCGACGATTACGCGAGCACAAAGAGGCCGCGGAAGTGATGACGAAGGCGAGACGTGTCCTCAACTCGCGTCCACCGAGGCTGGTCGCTCGGCGCAGCCGATATAAATCACCTCGCCGATAGAGATGCGTGCGAACGGGCCATTATTTCCGTGCCTTAGCACCGCCCGTCCCTCCCAGGGAACAAAGCGTCCGACCAATCACTCGCGGCCGTTGGTTAGGAAGAAGCAAAGGAAGCACGAGGGAAGGAGGCGGCAAAATGTAAACGCAGCGTGAGGCCGTAACACGGCGACGATCCGCTTCGACCACGCATTCGAGAGCACTCGATCAGTCCTCTCGACGGCGCGTAAATGATACGAACGACCGCAAACGCCGCGGGCGAGTTGCGGTGCGTGCGCCTGCGTGCACAGTTCTCCTGACCCTAGCACGTACGAACGTAATCCCTCTTGGCGAAAAAGGACAAAGAAAACGGGAACGACGGGCCACACCAAGCCGTGAGAAACAGCGTCTATACGTGACGCCGGTGACAGTGTTGCCTCACATCAGCCCGTTCTCTTCATCGGCGCTCCTCAATCTTCCCGGACCCTCATCACCGCCGTCGCGCCAGATAACCTCCCAGAGGGAAGACAGCTACGAGGCAACGTTTCACACCCTCGCGTTTACGGGCCAACAAAACGGGGAGCAGACGTCACAAACGAAGGCAAGAGAGAAAGGGCACCACCACTCGGCGTTCCGAGGAGTCCCGAGAGATCGCCCTCAGCTGGTCGCCGAGAAGAGCTGGCCGCTCGCTTTCTCTCTTTGTCTTTATGGCTGGAAAGCAGCGCCCACGCAAGGGGGCTGCGGCCAAAGGAGGAGGAGGAGAACTGCCCGCCGCATTAACGCCAAATGGGCACGCGAGGACCATCCGTTTCGGAAGGGCGGTATAGGGGGGACGGCGAAGCAGGGCTGCCTCCGCGGTGGCGGCGACTCGGGCAATAAGAGACCGGCGGTAACGACGGCGGGCGCACGGCCGGCTCGTGCCCCGTCGTTCGCTCTAGTGTACGCGCTGGCCTCTCTCCTCGCTCGACACCGGCCGAGGAGCGATGGCCGCTTCTCGGCGGACGACGCGCGCTCGGACTCCCGAGGAGGAAGGACGGCGAGCGCAATCACTCCCCCGGCTACTCGAAGGGCGTCTTTGTCAACGCGGCCGCGTCGTCTCTTCCGGCCGACGACCACGGACGACCGCACTCGGACGGCATATATAGAAGTCGCCAGTGCGTGTGTCTACGGGACGAGCTGTTTCTGCCGACGGACGTGACGTCGCCTCGGCCGGCTCTTTTGCTTTCCCGCTTTTCTCTCACTCGCCTGTCACGTGGGAACGTGCGCAGCTTGGTAAGATGCGGAACGATGTCACCCGGTCCAGACTTGCTTGCCTCGCGTTAACGTTCTTCCGCAAAGAGGGAGCGCTCGGACGCAAGTCTAAATTTCTCACATTATACTTTACGAGAGTTCTAACTTAACCATCGTCTTATATTTTTTTTACCTTAAATAACGGGAACATCCGCTTGAGCTTAAACAAGTGTAATATGAGCGGATCATACGTAACTCCGGCGACAGCTATCGTCTTATAGCACGTAACACGAAACGAACGGCGCTGATGTGCGTATTGCCCCACTAAACTTAATAACGAATAACCGGAACATATATGCCTGCTATCATTATTTAAAGTAAACAGCGCCAGTTGCATAGAGAATGTGCATACGTATATCTCTATAAGGGATACCCTGTTTGAGTGTTCAATCAAATATACACGAGAACGTCGAAAACACGGACTGGACCCATGTACCGACCAGCCACCCAGTATTTACTGAGTGAACGCTCACGATTTCGCAGCCGGCGAATGCGTTCTACCTTTCCCACGTCATCGCCTGTTTCACGTGCCTGTCCCGAGGAATAAATCAGTTCCTGTGAACACAGCTAACTAAATGTTTCAACTTACAGGTTGCGAACACGGCTTGAGAAATTAATTCTACAAAAATAAATATCAATATGAGACTGAGAACAGGCAGAACTAAACGGCCGAGCAGGCAAAGGAGAAGGTCCGTTTCCGAATACTGGCACCCTAAGAAAGTGCGCGTACTTATGCTGTGGAAAAGTTATAAGCGACGGTAACGACTGAAGCAAAGGTACTTCCCATTCTAAGTACACCCATCGCATTACGCGGAAGTATGATGCAAAGAGTACGCTCTGCACACCCGATTCTACAATTGCATATTAAAATGCGTACGCATTTTTATGCTTACCCAACGAGAAAACCGTCCGTCCCACTGTCCCTCCGTAAGAGAACGGCTTTCGAGATGGCGCCCGCATCAGCGAGCGAATTCAACTTCGCGCTGCCTCTCGCTTCAACGCCAACGAAGCGGGCAGAACACAGCGCTCACGGAGCAGATCGCTTTCAAGATACGGGCCCGCGCGTCTATATTCAACGCTAAGTCAGCGGCGAGAACACAGCGCGCGAAGCTATCAGCAGTCGGCACTCTTTGTCGGCATCGCAGATCGCTTTCAATGCGCGGCCCGCGCGGCGGTGCCATACGAAGCCGCCGCCTCAGTTCGTTTGGCCACGGTTCATAATGGTTCGACGCGGATGGATAAGGCGGCAAGGAGTGATAACGGCTTATGGCGATCGGAGCGTCATCAGCGCACCTGGCGCCGCCACCTGCAGTACTTTCCTTGCATCATCAATGCGCCTTGCACCGACGTCAGCACCAGTTCGTGTCGCCGCCGCACTGTCTTTTGTATTGGCCTGATCATGTTTCCTAACATTGATAATGACACCGGGCTGCGTGGAAATGAGCAAGTGGTACAACGCTTACGCATATTTAGACAACTCCCAGAGAAGTTTCTGCGTGATTTTTTTTTTTTTTTTTTAGTGCGGTCCACATTCGTAGCTGCATGATCATTACAGCGATCGCTAAAGGTAGTAGCATTGAAACTGTTGACAGCTTGGACGCACGTCTACGACGACTTTCAGTCCCTAGAATAGTTTAAATGTCTGGGGGGCTAAAAGAATTGACTCAATTGCAGAGGAAGCAAATAATGCAAGAAATGCTGCGCATATGCATAAAAATCTTTTGCTTGTCGCAGTCAGACCAAGGAATATTCCCCGCATAAAACAACGGTAACGAGTTGGGCCGCCATATGAGTTGTGTGCTACCGTCACTGGGCCTCCGTCTTGCTATCATTTTCTTTTAATGACCACACCCCACGCAACTACGGCAATACTTACATCCAGGGCACTTGCGAATATCTTGTTTCCTCGGGGGAAAATGCGGCTTTTATTGTTTTTTTTCTGGGGGGAGGGGTGTACTATTTCTACAACCGGGCATGTCATAATAGTCCTTCTTTGATTCCGCATAGTATTAACAATAGCTTGGAGTATGGCCTTCTCGAAGCATATATTCGAGCTCTGGAACGTTGAATAAAACCATTCACTTTCGGGTGCAATAAGGAAGATATCGCACGCTCGCACCGGCCGTAATGACAATGGGGACCGGACGGAACTTGACTTTCCCTTTGTGCATGCCTGCGTTGTGCACAGAACACACAAATGCACTACTGCACAGTGCACAGATACGCATCCCTTATCCGAGCAAAAATCCATAGTTTCTCGATATGAACAGGCGCGTCTCGTCCACTCTACTCCCTGAGGACACTCCCATCGGAGAACCGCCGCTGTTACAAGGCGGGAAAAGAATGGCGAACGTGAGCGGAATCATTAGCCTCGTCCGCGCGCTAAGCCACTGTCCACACGGACCTCGGTGAAACAAAGGACGCGATACAAGATGGACATTGCTCTCCCCCTCCCCTAGCACTCCTTGTTCCATCGCATTACCCTCTTCCTCTTCATGTTAGCCAGCTGTGAGGGACACGAGACACTCACCGCGCTTGTAGTGATGGGTCACGACGGCCGAGGCAGCGGTCTGCGCCATCGATCCGATGCCTTGTCGAGACGCCGTGGTGGCCGGCTCCACGCGCTGATTGGTGCCGTCACCGAAATGGAAGACGAACACCACGTCCGAGCCCCTGGCAACGTGGGCGCCGAAGTGGACGCCACTCGAACGACAATCGTGCGGCTGCTTTTGATGCTGCGGCGGCGGCGGCGACGGTTGGCGCTTCTGTTCCCGCCAGAGCCTCGGTGACACTTGGCCGTCCGGACTCCGCATCAACAAGCCGCCTCGAGCCTTTGGCGACAGCCGGTGGACGTCGTCCCGTTTTCTTGCAGTTCCTCGGTTCACTTGGCGAGGCGCACGGTCAGGTAGGAGCACGCGCGGGGCACTCGTTATCGCGGTACTATGGTCACCTTGGACTTCCTCCTCCGCTCCCGGAAGTGAGGCTTCCAGATTCCGCGAGGCGCGTTCATTCAGGGAGATGGCAGACGGTAATGTCACCGACCGATGCAGATATGTCGCCGCGTTCTCTTCTTCTAGGTGAACAGCGTGAGAGTGACCGCCAGGTCTTGAGCGTATCATCTCCGAAGGATGCCCACAGTCCCGAAGACAGGGCTCGCCGGTTCCACGACGACCGGTACTGCGCGTGGGGGAAGGCGTCGTCGGCAAGCTGGCGGTTCCTTCATTTTCGGAGTCGCCACTGACGCGGCAAGGCGGCAGCAGAACCGCGTAGCGGCCTCCGATGACGTCGGCGGCGAGGCCATCAATGGCTTCCACCACTCTCAACGGCCGCCCGATGTGGGCCGCGCGATAGGCGCCACTGCGCGACAGCAGGCCGTTGGAGGCGGACACGCTGACGTTGTACGTGCCCGGAACGCTGAACCGGTGACGTGCGATGCTCGTTCTTCCTCGGCTGCGGAGGGAAGTAAAAAAATTGAGACTTATCGCGCTTATTCGATTGCGTTGTGTAGCCATACTAAATCGTGGTGCGCTTCGCAATTAGCGAGCCCAAGACTGCGAATGCGCTTCGCAACGTTGGTGTCACGGGCTGCGCTGTTTTCGAATAGTAAAGGGAAATAAAACGGCTCCATTCTGTCTTAATATCTTCGCCGATGTTCTTACGAACGCCATCGGTCTTATGTCCCGGTCTATGTAAGCGTAACACATGTGGAAAGCCCACCTGGTGTGCCTCTGGCACGGCGGCTGTCTTCGCATCACTTTTACGCCGCGCGTTTCGCATTCATGCTGTTTATTCAGGTTCAAATACATTCCGTCTGTTTTGATCTGCGACCACATAGAAGGCCATCCACCCACGACTGCAGAGTTGGCCTCACCTGGTGCAAAGGAGACGCGGCCACTGATGTATGCCTTCCGCGTAGGTTGCTGCCCTAATTGTAAGTTGTAATTGTAATTGTAAATTGTAATTTTCGCGTGTTGAGTTTGCTGCAGCTGCAAGCAGCAAGAAGACTAAGTGACGAGTGCGAAGACTGCAAACAAACAACGGATCTTCGAACTGATTTTCAGATTTTGTAACTGTTCACGAAATACCAGTCTGCTACTTCCTCGCTACGTCCAAAAAAATATCAATACTCGGCGAAAGACTAAATGCGCTTCGCTATAGTATTTCAACTGAAACGAGGTGCCTGAACACCGAGGGACATTTTAAAACTGAGGCAACCCGAGAGACATAACTCAACCAGAAGCATGACAGCCATCTTTTTTTTTCCCCCTACCTGAACGCTCTGCGGCATAGACGGTGCTTAAAAAATCATGGAGGCCTTCCTCATTTCACGAATAAAAAACTATCCACTACACCTTCGGCGTATAGTTTCTAGGCTCGTAAAGACAGATTATGGCTTACGTTTCCACGGTTGCTGGTTCGTTGATCGATCTTCCATCAGCGATTCTCCAGCGAAAGGTCAGTCCCGTGCCAGATATCAGCTCGGCCTCCAGCTCCACGGTTTCGTCGAGCGGCACCAGAGGAAAGGACGCAGGCCTGCGTACCGTCATCCTCAGACCGGAGACGGGTTCTTCTACGACAGCGACGGCAAAGCGAGTTACGGTGCCGGCTCGGTTCGTGCAGCTGCAATCAGGGGTAAAGTTGATAAAAAGAAAAAGAAAACGACACTGTCAGGGTAAGGACGCTAGAAAACTAATACTCTCGAGCGTTAGGCTCTGGTAAACAAGGCGGTGATCTCATTACAACGCTAAAGGAAAACAGAAACTATGGGAAAATGACGCACTTGTGTTCTTCAAGGCTTTGAAGAAGACAAGTGCACTTGTCGAAGCGTTGGCTCCCGCATTTAGTTTGTTCTCGTTTTGCTCATCCCTTTTGAATTTCCAACCCCCCGCCTTTCTCGTGTTTTCCCTGTCTGCCTATTCATTTATTGATTTTTGGAACAATTTGCCAATACCACTGAAACTATCGTGATGCTTTCCTATATTCCGAAACAACCCTAAATAATTTATTTCAGATGGCTAATTTTTGTTATAGCCTATTTAATTTAGTCTTTCCTATTCTTACTTATAAATGATTGCGTCTGCTAAGTTATTTTGAATTTTGCTTCAACACGTTTTTGCTGTTTGCACGCATATTTTATTGCTGCGTACACATTTGTTTATATTTATTAGAGAGCTGCGTATTTATCCTCAACGTCTTGTTTCTTTGCATTCTTGATCTACACTGACTTGGTCGGTCTTCTAGTTGTGTGCTTACGTATTACTTTTACGCCTTAATGTTGACTTTGCTGTTTGCAGATTTATCACCGTCTTACTAAGTAACAGAGAGTCCCCGTTACAGTCGTTGACTGTAGCCCCGTTGTCAATACGTAATCATGCTACCTCGTTTTAACTTTTCAGGGGGAACGTAATAAACATTCTGGCAGTTAATGTTAATCACATATGGCGTAGTTATAACGAAATTGTAACCGCTTATAGTGTAAGGCAGTCGATAGGGTTTGTCGTCCCGTGTGACACAGGGACTTCAAGATACGCCGCAATGGAGAGCTCCGGATTAATTTCGACCAACTTGGATTCTTTACCCAAAGCTAAGCACGCGAGCGCGTTCGCATTTCGCCCCCAATGGAAGGCGGCCACCAAGGCCAGCAATCGAAACCCCGAGCTCGCGCTTCGGAAGCAAAAGGCAGCCACTGAGCCGTCCCCATGTAACTCGGCTAGCGGCGTTCTCAGTGTGTCTCATTATTTCGCTTTTTCCGCGGACAAAGAGTAACGTAAGAGGAACGCGCGCTTTCCTCTTACGTCGTATTCTCTTTGACATAACTCTGCACCA
Source organism: Dermacentor andersoni (assembly GCF_023375885.2). Lineage (NCBI taxonomy): Eukaryota > Metazoa > Arthropoda > Arachnida > Ixodida > Ixodidae > Dermacentor > Dermacentor andersoni. The sequence goes on along the minus strand of NC_092815.1, from coordinate 211,712,949 downwards.
ACTCATGCTGTAACAATGGCTAAAGGAAGTGGCCAACGCTCCCCTCTCTTAAAGTCCCCCGCGCGCCCCGTTTAAAGAAAGAAGAACGAAGTTAAACAAAACCCAGAGCTCAATACGGCTGCGATATTGTGCCAGGAATAGCAAAGAGATTTTCAATTTGATCACCCGCACAGTCACGCTTGCATAAGCATGGGTGTCAGGTGCCCCGCAACCAGTGCAAGGTGGGTTACGCATTTGAGGGAACAGAAAACCACGTGATACGCTTACATTACGACAAAGGCGGCCGTTTCTTATCAAAGTATCGCTTTAAATGTGCGCGAAATCAGACGGCAGCGTTATAACAAATATTGATTTTTTTTTATATAATAAGTCGGACCTGCCTAGGTTGCGAAACTCGGCAGATTGCCCGGGGTTCGAGTGGCTAAACCCGAGCCCCGGGCAATCTGCGCGGAATACGTAACGTTTACATTTGGCCTCGGGCGTGCGCACCGCTTAGTGGGTTCGCCCGAACTTCGCCGCTGGAGAGGAGGAACAGTCGCCCGGTGGCTCCCAACTTACCGGGCGACGTCACAGCCCACGGCCAAGTGGAAATAGCGAGAACGTGCGCGCGCGCCGCAGATATATCTTGTTCTACAACGGCACCGCGTGAAAATTAAATGTTCCAAGCCGCAGATTGGCTGTGTCCATCTGCTTACGCGTTGTTTTTATTTTACATTATGCCGTTGTCACTATGCATTAACCGTCGTCAGGTCACATCCTCACCCCACCTATATGGTGAAGAAACACTTGACTCTGTATATTAATGAGGATTTAATTGTTTGTTTATTTACTTATTTATCAAAGTACCCACCGCACCTTTATGGCATAACGGTGGGAGAGGCGGGGGGGGGGGGGGATTTACAGAGAAAAGTAAGAAGTAGGTGAATCAGAACGCAAATCAAGACCAACTTTAGGAGTCTAAAATAACTTAACAACCATAAACCATATTCGAAACAAGAAAATTATCAGAAACATAAGTAAACAATACTGTGCACAACGTACCTAAAGCGAAAAGAAGGAAGAAAATGCACTGCAAGGAATAAAAATTACTATATGTACACGTCTACCGATAATTACAAGAATGAAAAAAAAACAGAAGAAAGAATGCTTCGTCCGAGGTGATAACAACGACATCCTGCGGCAAATGATTCCACTCATGGATTGTGCTGGAAGAAAAAAAATGCATCTGAAAAATATTTGTTCTGCGTCTTATCTCTTTAACCACGAACGTGTGATCCATATGCGAAGAGACATAATCGGGCCTCAGTAAGAACTTTTCGTGGTTAATACCAGTCTTGGAATAAAATATCTTATAGAACATTTTAATGGAAGCTTCTTCCGGTGGTGATGCGGTGCATCCAAGGCGATACTGTCCCTAACGCAAGGTACATTAAAATATGCAGAGTAATTAGCAGATATAGATCTCAGAGCCCGATTTCGTATTCTATCCCACTTTTCTACCTCAATTTTCAACCGCAGGGATCGCAAACACATCAAGTGTACTCAAGTATAGGTCTTACGTTTGACTCGTATAGATGTTCTTTTTAGCATACAAAGGAAACATTTTTCCATTTCTACGCAAGTATTCTAGGTGTGTGAGAATACTTACGTGTTATCTAATCAATGTGACGGCGACAAGGAAAGTTGATAGATTATCTATATGCCAACGTGTTTGCAGTCTGTCAGTGATGAGACAGTTGATGCTTTGATGTCGTAGGCGCAATAGTGGGGGAGTCTCTTTCACGCAAGGAATACATGAACAGTTTTCGTCAAATTAATGGGCATTTCCCCAAAAAGCGCATGAATCAGAAACCTTGTTCACATTATTTTGTAGTGCAACGCAGTCATTCGAAGAATTTGTGACACGATACAAAGCGCAGTCATCTGAGCATAACATTATGTTAGATGATATGCCATTGCATATGCCGTTCATGTATAATAAAAACAATAGTGGTCCTAAAATCAAAGCCTGAGGAAGCAATTGATGCAAGACTATTCAACGAAATACTACGACGTCTCAGGTTCAAGTATTCGGTAACCCATTTAACGACATCATTGTTTACATTACACCTTCTCAATGTCTCAAGAAGTAGTGAATGAGGAACAACCTTAAAAGCTTCCTTTTAATCTAAGAACCGACAGTCGATCGAGTAACCTCTGTTCAGGGCCTCTGATAAATCGTGCACGAAATATGCCAGCTGTGTTACGCAAAAAAAAAGAAAGAAAATACCGCCACGACAAGCATGCTGTTGAAGGCTCAACAATGAAACCTCGTCTAAATGGCGCATGATATTACTAAACATGACATGTTCAAAAAATTCGCAGGAAACGCTTTTGATGTATATGGGACGGCAATTCAAGACGGAATCAAGTCCGTCCGTCCGTCTATGTCTGACAGGCGACAGAGCACAATCGAATAAACCGGAGCGACGCCGCACAATACACAATCACTATAAGGGGAAAAATGAGTCAAGTTTGAATAACCCCTTCACACTTCAGGACTCCCCTCCCTCCAAGAAAAGAAAGAGAAGAAGTGGAAGAAAAGAAGGAGAGCGAGCGATAAAGTATGCGCGAGTACAGCGAGCCCTCCTCGCAAGTCACTGACCTGAGAGTCACGTGGAACGAGCCGGTGCGGACGTAAAGGCGGCTGAAGCGAACAGTCCACGCGTCGTGCCTCGTGGTCCACCGCCTCTGGGCGCCGTCGTGGAAGACAGCGCGCACGGACAGCGGAGCGGTGCCGGACACGGACGCGCTGAACACGCTGCTGTCCCCGAACGCCGCGGGTGAGGCCGCGAAGCGCAGCACCTGCGAATCGAGAGGCCGGCTGGACGTCGTGGCCCCACACGTCTGGGCATCGAGCGCGTCGGCGAGGGACGGGCAGGGCAACGAGCACGCCGACGCGTCACTGGAGCTCCCACCGAGATGCTCCCACCGAGTTGCCTCGCGGATGCGCGCGCGCATCCGCGAGGCAACTCGTTACGCATCCGCTGAAATTGATTATGGAAGCGTGGACGTAAACAAAGGAACTGACATTACGACAGGCTATTTCAGCCGGCAGCAAGAGGCGCAAGAACAGAGAGAGCGAGAGAGGAGAGGAACGGCAGTGAGGCCGACCAGCCAGCGTTCCGTGGTGCCGTACACAAGGAACAGGTTTAAGGGCACGGAAAAAGGACAAGGGGCAGCGAGGGAGAACACTGCTCGCACAAATCGGGGCGCAAGTATTACTCGAGCCAGGAGATCAATCAAAATACGCTCGTGAAACTTCCTCGACGAAATTTTGGCGCGGAACTCAAATAATTTCAACAGATGCAGCACAAATCCACGACTAACTAGCAATATTCTACTTAAAAAATCCAAGACTGCTTCACGAGTTTCCCGCGATAGAGTTTACGGTCTTCTGCCGGCATATTGCCCCGGTTCGTTAATAACAATAAATTACTGCAGCCTTCCAGCAGACCGAGCGAGTCACGCTATAATCGTCCGTAGCGGTGGGGAACGTGCTCTAAATGTTGCCTAACAAAAATGGATATCAAAGGAGAACGCATTACGCGATTCTACAGGGTAACGACGATCCCATTACGTGGATGGCTGACGAATGGCCAGTATTAAGTTGGCAACGCAGCAAGTATAGCGAACAGGGGCTCGATCTGAGGGAGATATTAAGCCCGTGCGAAACAACTCACGCGACCTGCGTGCAATAAACATGCTTGTACATTTTCATAAAGCTACACGTTGCACGAGACTTCATGAGCACCTTTAATGCGTATGTGCACAATCGTCGGAGCAGTTGCACTTTGTGCGTCTGTGCGAGCTCATTTCTTAGCCATATCCTCAACTTATTTCTCTTTCGTATTGTGCGCTCCATTGAACACGGTGCAACACGATATAAAACAATGTCGCTTTTGTTTGTTTGTTTGTTTGTTTGTTTGTTTGTTTGTTTGTTTGTTTGTTTGTTTGTTTGTTTGTTTGTTTGTTTGTGTGGGTGCTCTTCATTAGTTTCCTGTCCTTGCCCGGTTTATCCACGAACTGCACTCAGGGCACTTCACTCATTGCGATGAACCAAGCGCCAATCAGCGACCAAACCAGTCTATTAAATACACTACCAGTCAGCCCTTCAGTATTGCTTAATCGATTGGTGGACCGAGTGAGTAGCAAGGTTAAATATCGACTGATATACGCCGGATCACGTCAGGCGCGTGCTCCCCTCCATGTGGCGTGTTAAGGATTCGTGTTTAGCCCTCAGCTCGCCCACGCAGCAATTGTTCAGAGCACAAGGGCGTCGTTTCGGTGCGGTGTTGCACGCCATCAGAAGACAATACAGAGCCGGTAGGGAGACAAGGGGAGGAGTGAGTAGGGGGGCAGGCCAACCTGCGCGCATCGCAGCACGGTAACGTTGGTGGAGGCGCGGAGCTGAGACCGCCGTCCTCCTCGTCCGCCGACGGAGTAGCCTGGCCCCGCCGACACCGTCAGCAGCACAGAGCCGGTCACGTTGCCGAGACCGAGCGGAGGCCAGGAGAACTGCGAAGGGAAGAGAGAGAAAGAGGCGTGTCTGACAACGAGAGGCAAGCGCTGGCATCGAAGACAACTGCAACCCCTCACAGCGACAAGTTACGGCTCAACTGGGGACGTTGAAGATGTTCGAGAAACTAATACGCATCGCGCAAACTGAAAAAAGAAAACACACACGCAAGCACACATCGGTACGAGAAAGCAAAAGTTATCGCGGAGGAAAGGAGCGAGCTCTGTGGCGCCCCGACGCCGTCGAGAACGCGGCGCGGGCCGAGCGACAAACACGGTACGTGACTGCACTGACAAGGCCCGCGCACGACGACCGCCGCCGCGACCGCACGACGCGCGCGCGCTTATTCAAAATGGCCGCGCCGGCGAAACGGCGGCGAAAGAAATAACACGGCGCTCCACGCACATAACCAAAGCGACGTGACGGGGATGTGTACTCGTCACGGGCTAGCAGCCATCGCCAGTCCCCTCGTACGTGTACTGAAACAGACAAAAAGAAAAAGAACGCCGTCGCTCTCGGGGTGTCGTGTACCGCGTGTGCCGCAGTGTTCTGCTCACATCTCCAACTCCGCGCGCTTGTCTCCGGCGCCAAGCAAGCTCCGGCCCACGCCCACCCGCCACGACTTGGGCTGCAGGCCCCGTGCGCTAGCGCTTCCAGCTATAGGCATTCCGCCCGCATCCCGCCGCGGGCCTCGAACGCAGGGCACGACCGCCCCGCCGGCGCCGTCGACGCCGGGAATAGAGAAGACGCTTCCGAGTGCTTGTCGTCGACTGCGGGGACGGAGGGAGTGGAAAGGCGCAGACGTCGCGTAGTCGACGTCGCGCCGTTTCGATCAAATGCGAGAGCTACGTACAATCTATGCCGCGGCCCGAGCCGGCCGCACCGTCTCACTCCCTTTCCCTCCCTCCTCCCAGCGCGCGCGCCTCGATGCCGCAGGCGCGCGGTTGCGGCAGCCTCTACGAACGCCGGGATCCAATGTGGGACGTGTGCTGCGCTTCTGCCGCGTCGTGTGCAGTAAATTATTTAAAAGACTTCATCTCATTCCGCGAATCGCACAGCAATTCGACTTTCTTATATTATTGCGCGCGGGTTGCCACACCGCGCGTTCTGGAAATTAGGCCATTCAGAGGCACAGAGACCCGCTTCAAGCAGATACTGCAGGAGCGACTCGCGAAATGTGCTGACCATTACCCAATGCTCACAGTCACCAGGTAGGTCTGTTCCAAACAACCCTGGATTAGTTTTTACGGACAGTCTCGATGTAACACGTAGATTCTGCGCCTCTGCTGTAGCCGCAGGAGGGGAATGATTGGGCCATTGGACGTGCTCTTTCGACGGTAGCATCCATGCGTTAATGATAGATGTAAGGGGGTGCCTCGGCCGGAAGTTTACAGAGAGACCACTTGCGCCTATACGAAAGAATGTGAGCAAGGCATTGCACACAGGGCTTGCTCAAGCAAGGGCATTGCAAGGTATTGCATACATTGCAGGGGTATATTGCACATTAACTTTCCCACAAAAAGTAATTGCACGTGGGGCTCAGATCGGAGGAGCTGTCTATTACACGTCCAAGAGGTAGAACTGTGGCTTGCACTAGGCATGTTGAACAGGCACACCCTGATCGATTATACATGGCAATTGAACATTCGTTCAATCTGTGAGTCGAAATTTTCGAAACCACTGGCACCAAAGTGGGAAAGTGATGGCGATGAAGACCACTCTATTATATAAGCCGCTCTGCGCAAGCTTGCACAGGCACACACTGCACCGTAAGTAAGCGAATACGATGTGGCAAGTGGACACAGACACGGTTGACGCCTGAGAGAAAGCAAAAACTGGTAGCATTATTTGTCGCGCCAGGGTGGACGTCTTGCAGATAGGGTATCCTTCTGAGAAACGTAACCAAATCTGTCTGCAGCAAGGATATTGTGTCAAATTATTGACGGCGCTCTGAGACTTGTCACCATTTCTTTTTCTAGGGTTTAGAGCTATGGGACCTTCCTTTAACGTAAGGTAACCACCACACCTCCACCGAAATGTTACGCGACCGAGGGATTAAGCACTGAACGCTATTTGCGAGGTATATTTATAAAAACAGCTGCAGCGCTGGCCAGTTCAGCCGACAGCTCGAGATCCAGGAGCAGTTCGTCTTCTTCGTCCGGGACGCCTGCGCGCATCGCCCAAAATAAACACGCAATATACATGCAGCAATATCATGTCGGTCACCGTTTAAAGGCTGTTATCGAGAAAACTATGCAATTACCAGTCATGATTGATGTAACAGTATATACTACTGATTTATAACAAATTTATCCAAGACGAAATTTAGTTGCAGTCGGCCTTTAATGCGGTGTCAAACAGTACAACGTTCATAGAAACTTCAGTTAACCAAGATGCCAGTTTATGATACTACAGGAGACTGGCCGTGGCATAAATCTGACAACAAACTCGTCCAACCCCCTTCCGACCTAGAAGACTGGATTCACGGACCTTATACTACAATTCCCTCTTGGACATCCAGGACAAAAGGAATCTGTAGAGTAACTAATGAACATGTATTTGCGTTATGCCTAAAGGCAGCTTCCAAAGTAAAAAAAAAAAAGAAATATATACTCGGTAAAAAGCAACAATTCAAGGAGAAAGACAGTGAGAAGTAAACGGTATGACCCGTAACGTCGCCATTACCCCAACAAGCTGATCAGAAACGCCCGAAAGCAAAACGTTTCGATAGTAGCGGAGCCATGCATCAGGACACGCAAAATCTCCGAGACCACACGGCGCAACGACCATCGAATCAGGACGTTGATGCCTACGAGGCACAACGTTTGACTTTGGCTGCTTAGTGTGCAAGAACTACACCAAAGAACGCGCGCATTCCTAGTCCGGCTCTCCCCGCAACCTTTGTGGCGTGCTCTTTTTTATTTTCGTGCCAAAGCTTTCGGTCGTCTAATGCGAATAGCACTCGTGTATTATGCCAGCCCGAAAAGGAAAGTTCGGTGCCCTGCTGTCAGAAACACTTGAGTCTTAGCCGTTCCATAAGGCTCGGCCGCGCTACAGCAAAGCCACGCTTATTGAGTCCCACCGCGTGTGTTTCTTTTATTTATTTTTGTTTCTCTCTTTCTTTCTTTCCTTTTTTTTTTATCCGCCAGCTTTACCGACCTCGACGCCTATTTCAAGAGCTCTAGCCGAAGTATTCGGCCCATATGCGGCTCTGCTCCTATGCAAACACGTTGAAGATGGTGCCACGACTTCTAGCCCGAAGAAAACGGAAAAGTTGCGAGAAAGAATCGGAAGAAACACTGAATATTATGATACTCCCTAATGCGAAATTCGAGCGCAGCTCTATACGTGCATTCATTTCGCGATATGCTGGCTGGCGCGGACAATCTGTCTCTTGCGGCACGTTGCAAACGGACCGAAGTGGGACGAGACTGCCTCGCTAATCGAGAAATCTCGAGAGGCAGCGCGTGAGCGACGCGCGGGCGCGACTCGGAGCAGTCGCCGCAAACAGACCTCCCCTCATGCAGCGCTCTGTTTCCATACAGACGACGCGCGCTACTCTGGCGCCATCTCGCAGGCATCATTGCCGCAAAGCCCGTCTTGCGCGGCACTACGATTTTCTTCGCACGCTTCCGCCATACGCTCCTCTTCCGCTTTCCGCCTCATGGTATCGCTGCACCTTCCTCCTCCGCTTTCTTCCTCGAGTTCTATTCGCTATTGTCATCTTTCATCTCCGGCTGAGCGCCGCGTTCGCTTTCACAGTTCACAATGCCGTTCGCTCGGTTATGAGGGACAACGCCGACGCCGACGCTCGCCGCAGGAACGGGTGCCTAAGAGCTGCGCCCTAAATACTTCGCCTGGACAGGCCCCGTCGTGAACCTTGCCATTTTCCAGAGCGGGCAGCGTGCCTTCATTTTCTTTGGAAACGTAGTCGCTTTGCATCAAATGCCCCCCCCCCCCCCCCACCCACCTGCTTCCTTTAGTCATATAGTTTTTTTTTCTTTGACGGAAGCAATGTTCGCGCACTGATGGCAAAAAGCAAGCAAAAAAAGATAAATTGTGCTCCGCGTCCATCTCTTCACAACGTTCCAGACTGAAACACGAATTATACCACCGCGGTAGCTTAGAGGCTGCGCTGCTGAACTCGAGGTTGTGGGTTCAACCCCAGTCGCCGCACTCCCGTTTCGATGGGGGCGAAATGCAAAAACAATCGTGTACTTGGATTTACGTGCACGTTAAAGAACCCCGGGTCGTCAAAATTAATCCGCAGCCCCCTACTACGGCGTGCCTCGTAATATCAGACAGTGGTTGTGGCACGCAATGGCGCAGAATCTAATTCAACTTATTCGATTCAATTCGCGTTCAATTCAATCGAATCGAATGCGAATACTATGAGAAAAAGACCTGCGAGTATCAATTGAGCACTGAAGATGTTCTCATTTCTAAACTACATGAAACTAAGTTTACATGGAGGCCGTCTGGTAAAAAAAAATAAAGAAAGAAGAATCGTAGTTTCGCCCATACTGCGAAGCAATGGCGCGATAGCTGGCGCATAATAGACGCCGTAGGTTTTACGCTGTTCCGTGTGGTACCGGTTGCGTATTTCCAACTGCTTGTAGGTACAGCGGCGCGTGGCACTTGCGGCGACGACGGACGTTTGCGCGCATGCGCGAGTAAGAGCGGGTGCGAGAGAGGATATGTGGGGAGTTTTGCTCCTTGAAAATACGACTTTGCCTAGGTACTACGGAGGAGTTTCTTGGCGCGCGTTGTATGCGCTTGTCCCTAGGCGTGCCGGCAGAAGTCGAGGGCGCGGTAGTGCTGAACTTAGCATCGCAAGTTGGCGGCTCGACGCAATCATATTTATTCGATCATGTTTTTACTAATGAAAACAATGTGTCATTATTTCGCATTATTGGCGGCGCCTCCAGGACACCAAAGCGGCAACGGGGACATCAAAGCTAGAAGCCGGACTGGCCCGTGGGTTGGGGCTCGCAGAGGCCCCAACCCACGGGTCGCCCAGCTTCCAGCTTTGATCCCTCCGCTACCGCTTGGGTGCCCCGGAGATCCTGCGCCGCCTGCTTTAATATAACCTCAGGTGCTGTCCTGAGGCCTCCGTTTGCCGGTAACATGTGCCCTCCTGGAGCAGTGCTTGTAAAGAATCCGATCTATCGTCGCGACGAAAAAAGCGACCCGCGACTTATACAACACCAGTCAGAACATTGTCCCTTCAGACACAGCGATCCCCAAGCGGCGTCCGCGCCCACTGCCTCACCGCGCGGGCAGCCAGCGGCGGAGCGTATAAACCAACTCGACCGCACTCCGCAATGCCGGCATGTCTAGGGGACAAACGAATACAACGCGCTCTAAGAAACCTCCCCCGTAGTGCCTAGGCTGACTCATATATTTAAGGAGCAAAAGCCCCCAGATTTTCTCACTCGCGCCCGCTCTTACTCGCGCCTGCGCAGAAATGGTTTAGCACATCGGCACGGACACGTGACGTAAATGTTACTGGCAACTTCAGGCACGTTCGATTTCCAAGACAGTAAGGTCGCATTGTGATTGGGCAGAGGGGGAACGGTAAAGGCGTATCGGGTGGCCAAATTATTCCAGATACCTTCAATATGACCTCCTTCACCGTCAGTGTCTTTGCCTTAGAATGCTATAGCATCAAGAAATTGGTTAACGAGACACGAAGGGAGACGTTTCAGAAAAAGCATGCACGCCCCGAAGACGATGCCCTGCATCAGTTATTTACTTTTTTTGTTTTAATGAACAGAACACAAGCTTAGCACCCTCTCTCGCAGCAAGACACTTGATATTTGCGTTATTTGCGTTCTTTTGCTCCGAGCGCCCCGTAGTCGAATTAAGTGTTCCGAGTTAGACGTACACTTTGTTCAAAGTTCAGCAAGTGAACCACAATAAATGCTCCCCCGTAAAAAATAAATAAAATAATCTACGGACGTAAATCCCACTGTAAACTTGTCAGACCATCAGGGTTCATTCCTGCAGCGAGACGAAGACTTATGAGTAGGCGATGTTCATAGCACAATACAGAAACTAAAGATAGGCGAAACTGCCCCGAGTTATATAGCTGTTTGTAGCAGCATTTGAAGATGCATCTTTGTCCTCACAAGTTCTACTCACGCGGATTTCCAACGTGAAACGGCTCCTTACATTAGGACATTCCAGCAAAGCGTCTAACGGACTGCAGTTGCTCTCTCCTCGCGCCTATGCACACGGCGCCTGGCAAATGTGATAACCGTTGCAGTGAGGCCATCATGTTACGTTCAGCCACTCTATCACGAGAGCGGGTGCGAAAGAGCGAGCAGCAGCAACAAAAATGACCCAGCGGAAAAATCTTGGAGAAATCCACCACCCAAACTAACACTGCAGCGTACAGAGAGCGCACGCGAGCTTCACGCACAGAGCCGCCATTTTGAGATTTCGCGTTGGTTCCCTCTGGAGGGTGAGAGAGAGAGGGGGCGAGGAAGATGCGGCACAGTACTTTTATTTTCTTTTGTTCGCACGTGTCACGCCACGCGGCAGTCATCATCAATTCAAATCTAGCCCAGATCGTGGAAAGGCCGCTCAACGAGCCGCTCCCACGAGCAAGCCTACCGTGCCGTGCGCGCACATGTTGGCTTTCCGCGTCCCTCCGACGCGTAGAACGCGCTTACTCTAAAGTGTATTTGCACGCAGCAACCAACTCCGATGGGGGGCGCGGGGGGTGGAAGAAAGAGCGAAAAATAAGCGAGGCATGCGCTATTTGCTGGCTCAAGATTATTGGACGCTGCAAACATTAAAAATAAAGTACGGGAAGCCAACGACACGTCCTCCTGTATCATCCGTCATCGTCAGACTCGACAGAATGACCCAGCGTATGCGCCGAGTTACGGGCGAGGCGACGACGACGACGGCAACATCAAATCTTCCGACGCGTAACGCAGCGGGCACGCCGGCTGCATGTTCGTGCGAGAGCTCAAGCCTCTTGCCCACCTCCGCCCACCTTTGAACTGCGCCCCTTACTAAACCCCACACCATTTGCACAGCCTGCCTCCTAGTGAAGTGGAAAGTAAATAAGAATAACCCGTCGATGAGATGAACAGGCTACACGGCAAAAAAAAAGAAAAGGAAAGAAAAAAGACTGCCTCTGCGCAATGCTAAGCGCACAGGCAGGTGATCACGACAATCTAGGGGCGAACAGTGATTTCTGACGCCGAAGCGAATACGCATCGAATAGTGCCAGAAGCGAATCGAATATTGCGTAATTTTCGAATGGTTTTCGAATAATGAACATCCGTTATCACAACTAATACAGAACTGTGTTCCCAGCAGTCATAAAGTTACAAGCGTTATATCATTATATAGTACGTTATGAAGCGTTCTTCATTAAAAGCACAAATGGAACATTAGGTGCAGACAAGTAGTTCCTTCGCATGTACACGGCTCTTCAGATAGCGTGAACGATCGCTGTACAGCCTGTAAAGTATGGCTACCTCAGCGAGCTAGCTTGCTCCACTACGCAAGTTCGCATGTTTTATAGCTGTACTACATTCCCTCAGGTGCGAAAACTTACAGTGCTTTTGCTACAGTTTTATGTTTAATTGGGCGCAGTTAACACTTTGAAATATTCGAAAATTATTCGAAAAATATTCGCATCTACGACTAGTGACTATTAGATTCGAACACCGTATAAAATAGAACACTCTTTAGAATGCGAATAGAATACAAGTTGCAATGCTGTAATATATATATATATATATATATATATATATATATATATATATATATATATATATATATATATATATATATATTATGATGATGATAATAGTATGAATATTTAAAATTGGCCGCCGATTTTCGGACTGGCTGGATGTAGACTGCGACGTGAACGACTTTGGTGGTTGTTGCCCCTTGAGTAATGTTGCCGTTCGGTGCCAGTGGACTTCTGTCGGCTTTCCTCTCGCGAACAACCGGTTGTTACGTTTCGCCTACGACGCGCGGTATAGCCGGCGCGGATGCAACGGACGCCGGGGCTTCGTTCAAAGCGGCGGACATTTTGGCCCGTTCAGCGCCGGCGATACGCCTCCCCGCCAAGCGCGTCCAGGCGTGTTTCAGTGCCACGTGTCTTCGTGTGTGCGTGTGTGTGTGTGTGTGCCACGCTTGTCAAAGCGCAGCAGCCGGGGAGAGGAGCTCCCCAAGTGTGAAGCGAGGAGGTCTGATCGGCGCCGGCTCGGCGATGCGTCACTACACTCGTCTCAACATGTCTCTCAGTCTGTCCGTGCCCAGAGTCACGTGGTCTCATCCCGAGACGTTCCTTCTTGCCCTCAACTCCGAGAGTATAAGAGCAGCTGCCCCCGGACGCCAAGAGAGAGGCTCCGATTTCTTCTGTTGAGTAACGTGCACTCCCGTCTCTCCACTTCGGTCGACCTGACCGGCCGCTCTTTTGCGATGTTAGAATAAACAAGTTGTTCTGTTACCAGTTGACTCATGCTTTGCCGGGACCTTCGGATGCTTCCAGTGCCCCAGGCCGCCAGGCCAACGCTACCCTTGGGGCTTGCGACCCATTTGCAATAACGGGCGTCAGCACTGAGATTGCAACAACTCGTGCCAACGGTGCGGTTCCAACACGGTGGAGGTGCTGGGCAGGCGACACCCTAGGTGATCAGGACCCGAAGCTGCAGATGCCATAGCTTTCTCACCCCGAATCGCCCGAAGAAGTCGTCGCCTGCGAGGACTGCCACCCGAGTTCGATCTGCTGGCAAGGCCCTCGAGAAGAAAGTCCACCGCTACGGCAGGCTGGACGCGAGAGACCCAAAGTGTTCCTGTCCCGGGGATTGATTACGCGTCACAAACGCCACGATCTTTCCATGGCGACGCATTCGAGGACGTTCAAGGTTGGTTGGATGACTTCGAACGCAGCTTCAACGATTGGGACGACACCAAGAAGATCCAGTACGCGTACTTTGCATTCGAGGATTCAGCGCACATGTGATTCCTGAACCACGCATGTTCTCTGACGAGTTGGAAGGAATTTCGGCGCCAGCTTCGCGACGCCTGCAACAGCGGTGAAAGGGAAGAACAGGCCGAGCAAAGCCTCGCGTCACGAGACCAGATGCCAAGCGAGAACGTTGCTGTGTTCGTCGAAATAAATGTCTCGGCTGTTTCGGCGAGCTGATCCCTCCATGTCCGAGGAGGAAGAAGGTGCAGCTCTCACGATGCCTGGAGTGAAATTGCAACTATTTGCCGGCTTTGAGCGTATCCTCCTGCTACTGTAGAGGGGTTCCTTCGTGAGGCAACAACCACGTAGGTGATGCTTCGGCAGCAGTCGTCGCAATATGAGCGTCTCACAGCCACCGCCTGCTCCCGCCTGCTCCCGCCTGCCCCCTCGCGACAGGAACCGAAAATGAAAGTCTCACTGACCTCGTACGGCGTGTGGCGAGGGAAGAACTCCAGAAGTTGCAAGCAGCGAGACCCCGACAGAATGTGACGGCAATCACAGATGCGGTTCGTGACGAGATCCGGCAGGTAATGCAACCTCCTCCTCCTCCCTCAATTTCATCACTTATGCCGAAGCGGCGCGTGCGCCAGCGCGAACTATACAGTCCGCTTCTCGTCTCCGACAGGACAGACAGCACCGCGGTTACCGGGAGCTGTAACTCAGTGTACGGCTACGTACAGCGACCCTCGACCGAACGCGAGCAAGACAAATGTGGGGTGCATGGCCGATAATCGTCCACCACTGTGACGAAGCTGGTCACTTTTTACCGTGACTGTATGCGCTTCACCAAATGTCTCCGCGGCTTTTTAACCGGACGCGCGTTGCCCGCGCTAAGGCGAGCGCCTTCAGGAAATCGAAGCGTACCTGGCGCAGGGCACCATCCCCTTGCGGTCCCACAGAGACGGCAGTCTCGATCACCGTCTCCTAGGCGGTTCATGTCGCCTAACCCTACCTCCTTCGGTTCTGTCGGCCGCAGTGGGTCCAGCCCATCTCGGGGAAACTGAGGACAGCGACCTGCGGGGGGCGAGGCCGCTTTCCGTGAAACCGTCAAAGTTCCTCCCTCGAAGCAACGTGTGACTGATAGAGCAAGCGGCCAGTGGCCGACCGATTCCCGACTTCTCACCCGATGCCAAAGTTTCAATATGCGTGTTTAAATGATCTATTAATTGGTATTAACATTCCAAAATATCACAGGAGCCACGGGACACTTCGCATAAGAGGCTTTCGGATCTGTTCTGAAGTTCCGGGGATTTTTTCTACCATGCATGAAACGACCAGTGCGCGAGGATTCTTTCCTTCCGTTAACGTAAAAAAGCATGACGGCCGCGGCCAGAAGTCGAACTTCCGACCTCGTGCTCAGAAACAAAGCGCTACAGCGACTCGGCAACCTCCGCGACAGGGGTTAAAAAATAAGAGGAGCGTAAAACACAAGTTCCCAGAAGAAAGCTGCGGGACGGCCGCCTCCCTTCCAACTCAGTTTCATTGCGCAATATAACCGCTAAAGTTATATGCGAGTGCGCAAGCACGTGATAACCGAAACCTTGTTAAATAGGTCTTTAAGTAAAAACGCCGCTATAGGATACGCAGAGCTTCGCTGTACAAATGCCTCATATGGCAGAACTTACGCAGCCTTTTTTTTTTTTTTTCGCATTGTGCCGACTCAGAACACAGCGAGCTTAGCGTTCGAGTACGATATAGCGTCGTGGAAAGCCGTCTCCACTCCAACGTTTCACGCAGCGTGCAATCGCGTTAGCTAGCCCACTTGACTACATGATAATGCCAAGTGGCATTTGCCAAGTGGCCGCTGAGCGCGTCAGATTTCCCCGGCATTTCACACCGAGCGTTCGGCGCGCATTTCTCGCCCTCCTGGGCGAAGCGCAGACATCACCGCCCACAGTGGACGTGATCGCGCGTTGGCCGTCGGAACCGCTCGGAGATTCTGAGGAGGCCTTCGGCGCGCCGAGCTCGAGCTCGTTGTGTATCACAAAAGCAAAGCCGCATGACAAGCACCGCACACGCGTGCGGACAGGCAAATGTGCTAATTTCTGTTGATTATTATGTTATTCGCTAGCTTTTTCGCAACGCCTCCCCGGGAGTCCCAGCGACGAAAGAGAAAGTTCGCGACAGCGATGGAAAATTTGCGAAATATAGCAGCTCGCTTAAAGCAAAGTCTGACCGTCACTATACGAAATTAGCATAAAGGGCGCTACGCACCGAAAGAAATCTGCGACGGCGTCTGCGTTTTCGCAACTCGGCGATGCTCCGCGAGGGTATAAAAAAAGAAAAAAGAGAAACTGCAGAAAAGGGAGAGATACGGAAGTCTCTTTACTCGATTACCCTCGTCAGTTGCTCGCGGCCTTCTGAGGCCGTTCTGGCCGCTTTTATTTTTCATTCCTTGACGCTCTGCTGTGGTGTTCGTTTGTTGCACGGACGTCGCTGAAAGCCTTTCGTTTGGGAAGAAGAAAACCGGCCCCGCAAGAGAGCGCCCCCAATTGAGTTCCCGCATAATAATTCCCAAAGAAGCCACCACGCGTGTACGGCGCAGTATGCAGGAGTGCATATAGTGCACATTTATACACCAGGCGCCGGCTGAATTCGAGACAGACGTAATGCGTGAATTTGGCGAGGAGCTAGCAGCGGCTAGAAAGAGGCGCACAGTGATTTCCAGTGTGCGAACAGCAGAAGCGGAAATCACACGTGATAATTCGGGGGGGAAATGAAAGAAAGAAAGAAGGAAAGAAAGAAAGAAAGAAAGAAAGAAAGAAAGAAAGAAAGAAAGACGCAGCCGCGAGATGTTAGAAGTTCGTAAGCGGCAAGAGGACCCGGTTAATAGATTCAATTGCCGCTCAACCACAACGCGATGAACGCAAACAAAGCAAAGGAAATTTCTCTACGCGAGCAAAAGCGAAAGGAGAGAAGCGCGGTGCTGGAGATGAGATGCAGATTTCGCTCGCGTCGAGGCATTATATGGCGGCAGACAGAGAATTTACGGGAAAAGAAAAGTGGCTGAGTGAAACAGAGGTGCGCGCTCTACCGACGGTCAAGGAGGAGGAGCACCCTCTGAAAACCACGAACGCGAGCCGCGCTCGCGCGAAACCGCTATTTTACGCCTGAGAGCGGTGCGGATTCGGGCATATAAAACAAGCGACGACGCGTCCAGCCCAGCCCACCGTCGTCCCATTTGCGTGTATGCAAATGACGGGATGGCGGCGCGAAGGCGGCGTCCATTGCGCGAATTATTTATTCCGTTCCGCGCCAAAGCGCGCCCGAGGGCGGAACAAGCAGGCGCTCTCACGGCACGCGACCGCAACTCGAACTCCCTCGTCGTCGTCCTTCCCAACCCTCTGTTTGGCTTATTCGTGTGCCCGATTTCCCTTTCCTTTTCTCGCCGCTCGATTCCTCCCTGGCACTCTACGCCAGGGCGCCGTGCGACCTACACTGCGCGCGAGACGTCATTTGCTGCCCAACGTACGCACTCACCATCGTGCTGCGCTCTGAGGGAGTGTCCGCTCTTGTTGAATGTCTTTCTCTATGATCGCACTTCATCCGAACACGCACCGGGTGCCTACATGTGTTTCTGCATGATATTTTAACGCGACAGCGTGAAAGAGCCAGTGTAGCAGAAAATCCGGTGTCGGCGTCAGGCGTCGTTAAGACGAAAAAAATATTTTCGAACCGCCCATACCCACGCCCTTCATGTGGCGCAAGGATGTTACTGCACTAATTCTATTTCTCAAGCTACAATATGTAGAAAAATCGTAAAGTGCGACTTACACACAACCTACAGACATGTTATCGTTGGATTGTAATTTGAAAATACGAGAACACCTAATTCTGTTACGGAAAACTCAAACCCACCCCCTTTTGCAGCGTTTCTACCATTCATAGACCGGCCACAGCGTCCGCCATGTGCTCGCACCAGCGCGCGTATATCTTGGCGTCCACGAGGCGGCGCACCCGTTTCCTTGAAACACTCCTAGATGGCGCTCGCCTCCGTCGCATCGCGGCCCATGCAAGGGGCCGCGTTTCTATCAGAAAGCCCGCCTTCGTGCATTGCGTTCGCGGCCAGCGTTTCGCGGTAAACATTACGGTTACATACGCTCCAGTTGCCGGGAAGTGCAAGAAGCAGTCGGGGATCTTTGATTGATATCGCGTTTCACTCTTAAAGGACTAAGCTGAAGCATCCTCCAAATTTTTATGTGGGTGCAGGAGATCTTCTGGTGGGTTGCCGTGAATGCTCTGAATGAATGCGCCTTCATTTCGAAGAATTCCATTTTGCTCCTTACAGCCTGTGTGCTTCTTAAAGGTAAGCGGATGCATAGAAATGTTTCTTCATTGTTCGAGTTAAGTCTGACGGCGGCGGTTTATAGAATCGACATATGCTGCGTTTTGTGTAAAAGAAGCGATTCTGGCATATAATTCGTTTCTTTAAAGGAATGTGAGCGGGAGAAACCCGTGCGGCTCGCTGACTACGGCGTTGCGCGGTCGAGCACCACGGGGTTGTGGGTTCGACTGCCACTCGAGATGACCGCACTCCGGCGCATCCGAGATGCAAAAACGCCCCGTTTCGCAAAGTTTTGTTTCACGCTAAAAAAAGGCCAAGTTGTCATAACATAGCCCGAACTCACCAACACGGCATCCAATAGCCCCTGTATTGCTAATGCGAAGTATTAATTATTAATTAATTAGGTATGACTAAGCCTAGAAGTGCGGCGAAGGAAAAAAAATCGGAGCCAGGAAACTCCGAAAGTTGAGCGAAACGCAGAGACGCGGGCCATCTTGTCTTTGATGACGACGCTAGCTGAAAGTGTACGACTACACCGGCATTTCTAAGGTTTGGTGGCCCCAAGGAAACTGTAAATATGACTATTGCGTATGCGTGTGTGTGGTGATTGTATGTGCAATTTGTGTGTTTATGTGACCGTTGTTTATGTCATAATTGTCACCCAGCACCTGGAGTAGCATGCCAGGCGATCAGCCAAGCGAGCATCTCCAGCATACCATTAAGAGATTGTCTCTCTCTCTCTCTCTGAGGCTTAGTGAAGAAACGAGCGATGAGAGTTTGATCAGTACGTAAACCATCAAAGAAAGAAGACGGCGGTCGCATTACAACAGTGTCTGTTGTCGAAATGAGAATAGGGTTGTCACTATCGTGAGGTACACGAGTGCGCGAGCGAGCAGTCAGCGCCAGGGCCCAGGCACGAGAAGGGAGCACGAGGTACAATGGGAGAGATCAATCAAACGCGCCATTAAGGTGCATTACGCAACCCGAAACCACGAGCAAAGGAGAAGGAGAGCGACCGCCTACTGCAATGCGCTTACGCGCGAAAGTTGCAGATAATAGTCGACTGCAATTACGGTATCAGCAGATAAGCGACGCTCGCTTTCTCGTTGAGAGGCTTACGCAACATTACTCCAAAGGCAGAACCAATGTTACGAAAGGTTAACAAAGTTAGAATATTCAGGGAAGAGGCGACATCTAGAAGAGAAGCAAATTATGCAGCATGTGAAGTGACATGAGAACCATCTTGAAATATAGCGCAACGTTCGTCTGTGTTCGTCTTCCTTTCTGTTGTGCCGCCCCGTTGCGCTATATTTCAAGATGGTTCTTATGTCAAAATGCCAACTGGCTCAGGATTCAGCTCTTTTAATGTGAAGCGATATTCAAAATTTTGAAACGCTTAAGAAAGTGCAATTTTTTGATCAGAATAAAGTGTGTGTGTGTGTGAGTATATACGTGCGTGCATGTGACAGACAGACAGACAGACAGACAGACATAGATAGATAGATAGATAGATAGATAGATAGATAGATAGATAGATAGATAGATAGATAGATAGATAGATAGATAGATAGATAGATAGATAGATAGATAGATAGATAGATAGATAGATAGATAGATAGATTTTGGAGATAAGATGGAGATGTTGGAAGTATGTGCTTCCTGCTGTGAATACGTACATGACAAGAGCAACGGAAATAAATGGAACAGCCCCGATGCATAGAGGTAATGTAGAAAGAACTACGCGACAGCGAATGGCAGCGAGAGGGGGCCAAAGCGCGCGGAAGACGCCAGTGTGACGACCCCGAATGCGTCGCCAACGCGGCGCCGCAGAATCGACGCGCGCCGAGCAGCTGTGTCGTGCGCTGTTAGCGCTAATGGCTGCCAAAGCTATGGAGTGTGAAAAAAAAAAAAAGAAACGACAGAGACAACGGGAGTCGCGAGAGCGCACCCAGGAGCGCACACGCACGCCCGGGGTTGCGACAGCGCGGATAGCATATTAGACCGAGTCACACACCTCCTCGAAGATGATGAAGGTGCGAGCGCCCCACGGCACGGAGGTGGAGAACACGGTGGAGTCAGCGCGCTGATGACGGCCTCACGCTCTGCCACGCACATCTCGTACTCCTTCCTTTTTTCTTCTTTTCGTAATTCTTCCACATCTCGTGCGCCGATGTCCGCTGCTTTCTTTATTACTATTATTTTTTGTGAGTGTGTCTGTGTGTGCTGTGCTCTAGCACCGGCGTAGTTACATTCTTTTCTCTGTTTCGCGCATAGCTCACCGGAGTGCTGATACACCTGCCCACCCTTTTTCTTCCCCGCTCTACATCTAACATCTTTCCCCTCAACGCCTCTCTCTCTCTCTCTCTCTCTCTCTCTCTCTTCAACGGATCAGCGAGTCCATGTTCTCTCACCCTCGGCGTTCCCGTTGTACGTCGCCGCCGATCCCCTTTCCCCTCCTCCCGTCTCTCCTCCTCGGCAAACCAGCACGCGGGCAGCAGCAGCAGCAGCGGTACCGGCCGCAGACGGGGCGTGCCAGAAAAGCAGCGCGCCGGAATGCATCTTCATTGTGCCCCCCAGGGCGCATTACTGTAATAACCCTTAGGGGACCAACCGCATTGACCTCTCGGCCTTTTTTTATGATGACTGGCCTTCATGTTTTGCCCTGTTCTCGCGCTCGTGCGAGCAAAAGCCGAGCGAAGCAGGCGCACCACCCTCGTTCCTTCCGTTACGAACCGTATAGATTTCCTTTATCTTTTTCTGCTATTCTTTTTCTTCCCACACCGTTTTCCATCTCCCTCCTTCCCTCTCCGCCTCGCCCCTCATGGCGCCCCTGTCGCGCCTCACCCTCGGCTGCGAGCGAGCGAGAAAGGCGCGCGCGCGAACTCTGGCTCGGGCGCGCCGGCGCTAACGAACGCGATAAATATTTACCTTAACGACCTGACGCGCCCGGGCGCCAGATAAGGCGCCGCGAGGCGTGGCAGTTCGTCATGCGTGCGGCCGGCCTCGCCGCCGGGATGCTTCCCGCGCAACGCAGTCGGAGAGCGAGACAGAAACGAGCTGCAGTGTACGTACTGCGCGCGAGGCGTAGCCGAAGCCCTAGCGCAAGCCGCACGCTCGCCAGCCATGGTGAGCAGAGAATGCGCGCGCGCGCTGAGGCGCCTCGGCCTCGACGCTTTTGGAAGTTTAGGGGAATCGAAGGAGCAACTACTCGATCATTCTAGGGCGGCGAAGCAATTGAACAAGAAACTGCCTGTTCCTTATTCGGCGGGAGCGCGGTGAATACAAGCGCAAGAAAGACGATGGCCTAGCTTCACTTTTTCTGAAAATTCGCACTCAAACCTGCAGCGCCAGTGTAGGAGAGTGACGTGACAAGTATCAAAGCATCACTTCGTGTTTGGACACGTGCCTGTGCACGAAAAGATCTGGAAAACTCCTTAAAATCGCGCTTTTTCTTTCTCTAGATACGAAATTCAATATGGTCCATTCTTTCAGCAATACACAATTCACTTGATAGCATTGAACGATGCATTTTTGTAGAGCGCGTGTTTCACAGGTGAAAACGCGGCAGGGAAAAAATCCCGCAGAGGCGAATATGGGCGCTTAGAGGGCCTCCCACCACTAAAATTTCGGTTATCAATACGCAATAGAATTGGCGGAATGCGCGTGCGTACGTTTTAATTAGTCAAGTACTGTCTCAGCAGCATTACAGTTTAATGTATTTTTAATGCTCTAGTGATAGGCGAAATAGAAGCAAACGGAATGTTGAGAGGAGATGCTGCGACGAGGCGAGCTCTGTCCGGTCAATCCTGGCTGCGGCAGCCGCATATCGATCGGGGCGATAGTGCGACACTGCTCGCGTGCTTAGATTTAGGCGCACATTAAAGAGTCCCAGGTGATCAAAATTAGCCAGGAGTTGCGCACTACGACGTGCTTCTTAAAATCAGATCGCGATTTTGGCAATTCAAACGCCCAGGGCGAGATTGAGGCTCATATCAGGTGGTGGCTTCGCGCGCTCTGCGTTCGACGGCAATCCCGGAGTTGTTCAAACTGCTGGTGGCTACTAGTGCGCGGCGTGCGACGCGAAGTCGGCGGTTGTGACGTCATTTCTGCTCGCGGAAGGAATGGCTACTCCGATAAGAAGGGCGCGCGGGCCTTCATTTGAATTTCCCGCTGTTATGCACTACGAGCAAAAGGATACGAACCTCGGGCTCGCCTAAAAGCTAAACTTATTCGTAATTCAGGCGCGCAAAACTGAAAGTGCTCCCATATGGGCTGCAGAATTGAGCATATTTTCCCTCTCCCAAATCACGAAGAAGAAAACTGAAATTGACGAGTGCTTTGGAAAGCTGTAGTGCCAAGTTTGGACTGCAGTCCACAGTTTCAACTTACGATCATATGCAGAGAAAAAAAAATACCGTCTTTATCGTGGTACCACTGATATCACCACTTTTACTCAGCGGTGTAATTGTTGTCACACAGGTGTAATACAATGCGGCAGCGATCGGCACCACAGGTCTACACACCGTGATTGCCTATTTCTAATGTCCGAACCTAGTAAGGCGCCAATTTAAACGATGTCGGGTGACAGCGCATATGTACAACGAAGTTTTGTTCAACAGTGAGAAAATCGTGCCATAAGAAGAGACCGAGAAAGGCAAATGTGACACAAGAGAAATTCAGTGCTATTGTCCGTTGCCCTTCAGTCTTCATGCGTTCCCTACACTTTCAGAGAAAAAAAGAAACAAGTGTTCCAGCAGTACCGAGAAGTACATGTACATATAGAAGTTATATGTGCGTCACGCTTTTTATGCCACTGGGCAATGTTTTGAACTTAAGAAAAAAATCACTGCCCTTCCACTCTGTGAAGGAGGACGGGCAGCGAAGTTGTGTATGTGGACCCCTTAATGCTGAACTGCACCTCCGCCGCGGGTCGGCCCGGCATTGCGCTATCTTCGGTATCCACACACGTACGGGGGAGTTTTGTGTCTACACACGGACACGATCCTTGGGGAACTAGCCCTTAACAGCTTCGTTGTGAAAAGAGAAGAAGAAGAAGAGGAAGAAGAAGAAGAAGAACTAAACATGACGCCATGAAATCAACACGTGCATATCGCCAAACCAAAAAAAAGGAAGTTAATCGAATTCGAGCTATTTCAATGTATTTTCTTTTATATCGCCTTGAATCGGGAATGTTTTCTGCTTACCACTTCCTTCAAAACGCTCGATGACAGTTATACTCAACGTCATCAACAATATACTAGCACCATCTACAAAATTATCGTGGGCATACAAAAATATAAAAAAATACATAAGGAGTTATCCGTCAATTTTAATGAATGTTGCCTTTCACGGTGGTTCCATAAAGTGTCTCCCTGTTCCCGACAGAGACATACGCACCGGAAGTAATCGTGCGGTACGTTCAGAAGTTGGGTTGGTTGGCGTGATCACGGCTAGCCAACCAACCCAAGCAGAGAGTAGATGCCAACGCACGACAACGCCGAGTGACAATAAGCGAGCGCTCTAAACTTCGGCGCGCCGCCATTCTGCGAAGTCGCCTCCGGGGAGTGCACCCGCATGTATACGCACACACACACTACTCGGAAGCATGCAGCGGCAAAGACGAACCAGCGCTGACCACAGCGCTCTCAACGACCGACTGATCAAAACGCAAACAAGAGGAGAAAATGCTAGCCAACTGAAGCAGCCAAACGTGGCGAAAACCCCGGCTTCTGTGTCGCGGCAACGAAAACGCGCGAGCGCGCGCCTTTTTCCCGAGCGCCGCAGAATGTGCTCGCACCCGGCAATGGCGACAGCCCACCCACGCGTACTAAACGCGCGCTCTCAGAGGTTCGGGAAGAGCGTGCGCGCGTGCGTGTGTGTGTGCACGGCGCGCGGGCGGCAGAGTGGAGCGGAGGATGCACTGTCATTCTCATGCCGTTGGTTGCGTAATCACCGCAAACAATGGCTGCAATCAGAGGGAGCCTCGAGGGAGCGGAAAATGAGCTACAATAGCGGTGCGCGCGCGCCAGCGAATGAACGAACGAAGGAGAAAACAAAAGAGGCGGCCGAGCAGAGGAGATGGAACGAAGGAAATATAGAGAAAAAAGGAAATGTGGCCACCATCCGCCCTGCGGGAATAAAAAGTCGCAGCTCGACGTGACGAACACGCGGAGGGCGTCGGTAACCCATCCCGTCGAAAGGGTCGGAGAGAAGAAAGGGGGGGGGGGGGGTGGACAAACAAAAAACAGAAAAAGAGCGCTAACGCCAGAGCGAGAGTGCGAGAGACAGGAGTAGCACCGTTCGAACGAGCAGGTGTCGAGAAGGGAGCCGAGCGAGAGACAAAGCGGAGAACGGGAACGCGCGTTACAGCGCGCCGAGAACAGCGGCGGTGTGCACGGGAGCAGCGACGCAAAACCAAAGCGGCGGCACCGGCGAGCCCGAAGCCTGGTCGCGCGCAGATAAAACGAAGGCCGCGCGCCCCACGCCACTGCACCGCCGCACTCGCTCCCTCGCGCAGCGGAGACGCGCTCGGAAACGAAATAGAGCCGCAATGCGTACGCCCCGTCATCGTCGCCGCCGCCGAAAACAACGGCTCGAAAAACAGAGCGCGTTTTCGGTGCCTTTCTTTCGGCCACCGCGCTCGCTGATGAGAGGCCACCCGGCGAAAGAACAAGAGGCGGGTTAATTAAACTCGGCTTCAAAGCAGCCGGGCTGCCCGAGTCACACGCACACCGCGCGTAGCTCCGGCGCGCCTCGGGGCAGCGCTTACACTTGCCGCTGTCGGCGGTGAGCGCGCGCATAATAAAGGCGGCGACGAAGGGAAAGCAAGTGCAGGCGCGCCTCGTCGTCGACGGCTGCTTCCAGCTGCGCCGGCCGAAAACGCCGGAGCGCAACGTGGGGCCGCCGGCTGCCGAGCTTGGTGTTACACGGCTGTTTCACCGCTCTGCGCACGTGTAGTGCGCGATCACTGCGCGTCTTAGTGTAGCGACGCGTACATACGTACCACTTGGAAGGAGGGCCAGGGCAAACAATACCAACCGACAAAGGCCTCCATTTATTACGCGTCTCGCTTTCGCAGCCCGACTACTTACATCCAGCGTATATCCGCGTTCGTGCTACACCTTCTCTTGCTTGAGATTTTCCGCTGAAATATCGACGGCGGAGCCGGAATTGAAATGTCTGGTACAGATCTCCAACGAACAACGAAAGCAAGCTATGGCCTAAAAAAAAGAAGAAAGAAAACCGAAAGTTCATCAGGCCACCGAAAGAAATAACTGTTCGCGCATATGTGCGCGTGTGAGTTTAATGAGCCTCTTGGTGTCTCGGTGTTTCTTTAGTTTTTTTTTTTTTCGTGTTATAAGTCACTTTTGACAACATGAACCAACGTACGAGCCCATATCACAATCCCCGCCAACAAATGACATTAAATTTCTTCTGCACTCTTTCTGACTACCAGTTTATTCTTTTATGCGGGTGTGTTCTCAATGCTTAAACACGTGCACTGAATCTACGTTTACCCCGACTTAGGCGCACTTATTAAATATGTGCCGCCACAATTTGCCGCAAATGTCGGTACGCTAGTGTTTTCGCGCATTGTCGCCACCGGAAGGCAACCGCCGCTACAAGTATCGAATCTCTCACCTCACCTCGCGCTCAGAAGCTGAATGTCATAGGTATACTGATTCGCTCAGGCGGCGGGTTCTGTCCACCACCCTAACGGGCTCTGTCCGTTCGTTCCCCAGATGCCTACGCACGAATTTCATTGCGTGCTGTACAACGTGAGACACGAAACGAGGACCAAAAGATCGACGAGCAGCTGAACGTATACTCCAGCCCATGCAACCTGCCTAATTACAGCGACCTCCAAGACACCTCTCGCTTTCCCCCTCTCCGCCTCCGAACGAAGAGGGCCCTGCAGCGGCGAACTCGCACGCGGGAAGATTAACAGCCATACTCGGCCAACGCGGCCACAGATGGCAAGTTCTTCCCCTCGCTTTCGAAGATGCCACCCATCGAGATGGCGGTAGGAGAATCCCCGCTCACGGACGCTGGCGGTTCCTTCCTGCGTAAGCCTTTTTTTTTTCTTTCTTTTTTTTTTCATATATCTGTCTACCTACCGCTCCCGTCGGAAAGAACCCGTGTGTACTTTACGATCGCTGCCAGGGCGCGCGAGACAAGCAGAAGCAGCAACAGCGGTGACACCAAATGAGCATCAGCGCCTTAACGGTTTGGTCAGCGACGAGAGAGAGAGGGAGAAAATCGGAGCGCAAAGATACACGGCCGGAGGAAGAGAGGCGGCGGGCAGACGGAACGATTTATACCCGAACCGCAATCCCAGCCCGCCGGTT
The DNA here is from genome assembly GCF_023375885.2 of Dermacentor andersoni. Classification (NCBI taxonomy): domain Eukaryota; kingdom Metazoa; phylum Arthropoda; class Arachnida; order Ixodida; family Ixodidae; genus Dermacentor; species Dermacentor andersoni. The sequence continues at coordinate 211,686,754 of NC_092815.1, read as the reverse complement.
ATACAGCCGTGCCGTGTTGTCGGCAGCGGTGGGCGCCGGGGCTCGTATTACAGGCCGACCGGCGGCTATTCGTTGCCGAAATAAATGGCCGCCGACAGTTTCTTTCCTTCCCATCCGAGCAACGCGACCCACGCATCAAGCCAACTCGCAAGGACTGGACGACGGAGGTGGAGGCGCAGACAATCTCGCTCTGACGAGATCGCTTTCCTTCGTCCAACTCAGTCCTGCGCTGTTTGCCGCCGGATCGCTGGTCACGGCGGCTTTCCTTCGCGTCCGTTAATTTTGACCACTGGCGCGGTACAAGGCTGCCTATCGATGTGCAAGAACGCTACCTGTTGCAGTTGTTCCTGCTCTTCGACCTTTTCGCATGAAGGAAAAGTAAGAGAGTTCTTGTTTTCAGCGTTTGCGCACGGCCTTGGGCAACTTAAGTTGCTCCGGGGTTTTTCTCACTCCTATCCCACTGCGGGCTTCGGTTTACCTCTGTCCGGAAGCGCCTTACTTAATTGCCCACCATACCGTTAAGGAAGAAACGGATCCGCCGTAATTAATGACCCCAAGGGCCGTTCATTACTAGCCTAAGGGTTATCTCTTAAAAAAAAAATATTTTTTAGCAGCGTAATTACCCCGCACGATACAGTATTTGTGAAACTGAAATTCGCACGAACAGAAAACATAACGGCGGAAGTTAAGCACACGCTTTTGCACATCCCACCAAAAACGTTATAAACCGTATTTGGGTGATGAGGTTTAGTATCGGTCGTTTTGCTTGACTCCGCGATTCTGTACGCGAACTTCAGAAGAGAAGAAAATCGGGAATGAGAAACGATCGAAACGAGTTATTCCCGCCCATGTTTTTTGTTGGCTTCTTTTTGTTTACGTATAGATCCAATGTTCTCCGACGTCCTTTAATGTCATGGCCTTTTCTTACTCTTGCTTGCTTTATAATCACTTGTTCGCCGGAAATATCACATTCCTAATAACAACGTACTCCGTTATGATAACGCATTACGCGTGCTCTAACAGATCCAAGAAAATGGCCGCTTCGAGCCAATATTGCTTACAATATCTGTTTCAAGCCCGGCATCATGTTTTGCATAACGTGGGGTCCTTACGTGCTCACTTGTGTCGGAACTGCTGCCTTTATGACGATACTAAAGCTTCGGCGACGAAAAAAAAATAAGTGAGCCAGCTTGCCGAAGCAGCAATTTGAACGTCTACAGACCAATCTCTTTGAATCCTCCCTATGCCTGCAAGGTTGACCTGAAAAGATAGTTTACAGACAGCGACATCTGACAACGGGTATTTCTGAGAAGTTTGTGACCATACCGAGCAGAGTAGCGCAATGTCGTTCGAGTGCACTACGGTATGCTGGAAATCTGAACGGCAGGTTGAGATCGGAGGCTGCGAAGATCTTAAGCTTTTTCTCGGATACCACGGTCCGTAAAAGTTTGACCCCGATTGTAAATACATGTAGCTATAATTTTCGTGTACATGTTTTCAGCAATTTTAACTTGTTTATTTGAATAAGAGAAGATACTCTCAAGACACTGGGCGCATCAACACCATTTCATATCATATTCACATCATGTCATCATATCATAGCGACACCTACCCTGTTCGCCCAATGAAGAGTTATCTTAACGTCACGGCAACGTGACGACATATATCACAAAGACACTGGTACAAGATTAGGACAAGCAGTATCGCAGCTCCAACAAGCGAACGGATAAGACAGCATCAATCCCATTCTCACTGTGACTTTTTTTATTGCTAACTGCATGTTTAACGAAATGGTCACGATACAATCACATCTAAAAAAAAGAGAAAGAAAAAAGAAAGGAAGATAGAAAAAACGACAGAAAAAGAACAAAAAGAAAGAGGAAAATAAAGAAAGACACCTGCCGTGGCAGGAAAAGGCGCTCGTGCATAGGAATACAAGACGGGACCCGTTTCCGAACACGCATCTCTGCAACACATCCGCCCATCAATACACTGCAAAAATGTTTACTCCCTTAAGGCTGTTTACTTGTCGCACTGGTAACAACCTTGCCGTTAGGAACTTACAAAAGTTTATAGAAGACGACACCCGAACTCTAACGAGACGTGCGACGAGAAAAGACGTAGTTGAAAATTGTGTAATCATTCTGACAGAAATATCCGACAGAACAGTTTCATATCCCTCCCTGCTAAATTCTCCTGTCGGGTATTTCTGTGCGCCCAAGGCTATCAGAATGATTACACAGTTTTCAACTACCTCTTTTGTCATCGCACGGCATCAGCACAACGGCCTCCGTCCTCGTGGTGGACGCACAGATGCCGCGTCCAATAAGACGCCGCTTCTTTTGCTAGGCACCGAGTATTTCGCCCCTGTTTCTGGTTCCTGACGAAGAACGAAACCTTACCGAGCAGCTTAATCCGGACAGCTTTATGCGAGGGAAAAACGCGACGCGATAAATTACGGTGCGCTTCCAGAACGCCAAGCGAAGTAAGTACTAAGGCAGCGCCGGCCTATTCTTATAGGCTGCGAAAAAAATATCGGAGCAAGGCATCTAAATCTCATTCTGTTGCTGTGGTGGTGTAGTCATTCGACCAAGAAATCCCTCGCACAATGGCACCGACCACTCAGATAATTCTTTCGAGGTTAAAGCCACCCCAAAGAGGCGTAAAAAAAAAGAAGAGAAAAAGAAAGGAAGAAAGAAAGTCATTCACTCTTGTTTAGGCGTGTTTTATTCTTTTATTAGGCGTGTTTAAAGAGATTTGACGCCAGAAGGTGGTGACGGTAACTACTTTTCTCCCATATGTGATAAAGGCGCACAAAACGCTGCAAATATTACAAAGTTAAAAAAAGAGCACAAGAATCGGTTATGACGTTCACAAAATGCCATGTTTCTCGCTATAGTCGCTATTAAACGAGGCGGACCTGTCCGGCAATACATTAGCGGTCCCCTACACCGAGGCTTTGCTGCACGTCATAACGTGTAAACAAACGTTTTAACGTGCGTTCACTGCAATGTGCCCAAATGAAACCGGAGCCCTCAACTAACACAACTTAAGCGCTGCTACGCAACATCAGCAGCTTCAATCGAGCCACCGTTGCTTCAGCCGATAGCGCAGTAACATACAAGATCATCCGGGCATATATATACGGGTATCATCAGTAACATATGGTCACATCATGCAAAACCACGAACTGTGCACCTGTGTTTGCGTTGCAGCCGCCACATTCTCAGGCACTATTGCTGCAAGTAGCCGTCGTTGACTGCGGGAACGCTGCGTTGTCCTTCTTCCCATAAATAAAGCTTTAAACAAAAGAAACGTCAGGACCGAGATAATAATAACAGATATGCGTGATTCGGACTTTGGTTCGAAATTCGTTTTGCCGGAACGACGGTTGACGCCGACGCCGGATTTTGTGCGACACGGGCTCCTTATCGCTATCGCGTTAAAAAAGAACAGGTGCAGCGCCGGCATTACACTGACACCAACCCTCTTCGGGTACGCACCCGTATGTAAAGTAGCTCGTCCAAGACGTTTCTAGAGTGCAATATAATTTCGGGACCGGCACTGCATGGACCGAAGGGTTCGGCAAGCTACACATACGCCTCCTTTCCTCTGCCCCGCCAAAGGGAGAATGGGGATTGAATACTATAGAAACCAAAGTGAAAAGACAGTAATACGATAGTAATAGACACACACACACACACACACACACACACACACACACACACACACACACACACACACACACACACACACACACACACACACACACACACACACACACACACACAAAGAAGACGACCTCCCGTAAGGGTTAGAACCACGTTTGCAAGAAGCTATGCTGAAGACGATCGAAAACTGCGCATCTGAAACAATGAAATCAGGCGGACACAAAAAGGCCCTTGCAACCCGACCTTCTTTTCGTGTTCGTTGTTCCACTTTTTCACCGCGGCATTTTGTGCTGGGAGTACACCGCACGACTGGTTTTCTTTAGCATCAGCTTAGAGAAACATAAAATATAACAAAAGCTGCTCGATTCTTCGTTTCGCCTTCGGCCACTAATTTCACCGTCCACCAGTTCGGAGCGCTGATGTAAGTGGAGTCCCTGGGGCCATTATTGCGCAATGGGACGTGGTGTGCCTAAAAAAGGAGCGGCTGAGAACGAAGAAAGGGTCCTCCGTCCGTACGCGACACGCGTGGAAGCGGGCAGACAGACACCTTGGACGATCTCCACGGACGCGGAAGAGAGGAGACCGAGGGGCGGGGCTTGGAATGAGCGGAGAGGGCATCGCTCGGCCGTTCATTCGGCTCCCGCAGACCCCGGTTAACACCAAACTTTCTCTCTCCGTCTTGCTCTGTTCGCGCACGCAGTTGCGCACTGAAATCGCGGAAGCGTACACATGACGGCGCTGCGCTAACCATGCGCACGTTTTCGCTTTCCCTGCAGCCCCGAGCGAAGCAAAATGAAAGCGAAACTATAAGTTAACGCCAGAGGAAAGCACGCTCGGATCGCCGCGATTCGAAAAATAGCTCGAGGTGCTGTTCGGAGGCAGCGGAGGAGCGGGGATAAAGGCAGTGGCCCCTTCACCGCTCCAGAGGCCACCGGCGCGATAGAGCACGTAAAAACATCAGTCCCCATCCCCCTTTTTTCGTCTTGTTCGGCGGCTCCATCCGGCTCCTGACGGTATATATACGGATTATACGCGGCCAACGGACAGCGCCTCGAGGAGAACGGATTTATTTTCATTCGGCCTCAGTGTGTTTTTTCGGCCAGCCTCGGTCGGTCCAGCATTTTTTCTTTCGTATTTCCTCTCTCTCTCTCTCTCTTGCGCAAAGAAGCCGCGCCAGCGGCCAGCCTGCTGCTCCGCCGCTGCCCCCACCTTCTGTTCCTCCGTCGCAGTTTTTCTTTCCTTCGGACTCTTTTGCTCGCGTCCATTTTCTCACTTTGTCTTTCCTTTCTTTCCAGTCTTTAACTCCACCCTTTTGCTTTTTCTTCTCGTCTGGATGGTTTCCACTATACTGTTCCGTTCTTTCCCTCCCCTTTCTATCACTCTCTCCCCAACCCTTCAATATTTCGTTGCCCGTTGTTTCCCATCCCAGCCGTGACCACATCGCCCGAGAGGTTCTCCTTCTTGCACACCCAGTCAGCGCTTTACTTATTTATCGCTCTATTTCCATTGCCCCCTGCTAGAAGCTTGGTCTCGCGGCCAACGCTTTCCGTGCCAAGGTGTTATTTGTCTCTCGCCTTCTTCTCTTTCTTTCGTTCTTTTTTTCATCCACTTTTGTATGAGTCAGCGCTTTCCACATACTCAACGTATTCCCGGTGTTCTTAAACTATCGGCCAGTGTACACAATACTCCGCCCTCGACTCCAGTAAGTGAACGGCAGTGTTAGCCTTTGACTGCAGTGCTCAGAGGTACTTCGACAACAATGCTCCCTGGCGATTCATAAGCTGAAATTTAGTAACCGAGGCGCTATCGCCTTGTACTCGGAGACACTGATGCGGAAGCGTGTTTGGCAAGCAACTCTTTGTCGCAGAAATCTTTCGAGGGTCGGCGCTGTCCTGCGCAGAAACCATAGGACATATTTTTGTTAACATGTAGCACGTCGCGGTATTCACGCAAAGCTCAATAGGTGGTGTCGAAAGCATGGCGGCTATGACGCGTTTGCGGTTCCAGCAGTGGCTTCCGGCGCATACAATCTGCAAAAGCATCGCCTTCGAGATCCATATCTGTTTCTCCAAGGAAGCGGTTGTTGGATACTGGATTTGGACACTGTTTATGAGGACGTAGTAAACCGGTAATCCCGCCTGAGGCCTTGGGTTTTAAGAGTAATAGAGGAAAGCTTAATAAATCTGCGGTTGAATACATTCAGTAAAAGACGGATTGAGTATTGATGGATCACAGGCAGAGAACATAATAGAATTTAGGGCAAGCATTATGTATCATGTTCGATCGTTCATTTACATAAAAAGTGGGCATTAAGGACCAAGAATAAGCGCAAGAGAAAGGTAAAAACAACGATTTCGGTGACATCAGTCATTTCAAAGGAATGATGTTCATTTCTATGCATTCATCTATGAACGGTGACATGATTTCATACCAGAGGCCTTCATAAGAGCTTGGGGTAGGCGTCTGATCAGTAATTTTTATTTAGCATAACGTTATTTATTTTTTCACGGCACCGTCACATTAGTCCGAGGTTGCAGTTCTTGAGGCGCTTATGCCCTTAGAAGAGAACACAAAAGAGGATATACCTACGGTGCTCAGAGGCGTACATGCACCATAGACATATTCAGTGCACTTAGGAACATTGCTTTTCATCTCGTGCATTCTTATTTTTTTGAGAAACCTGTTATCAGTGATAAAAATGCAGAAGTTGGTACGATTAACTATACGTTACCTTACACGGAGTCTGCGGCTGCTGCGTGAACTGATATTGAATGATATATAAGCGGTTAACGCAAGGCGTTAACCGCAGTGTTTGACGCCCCAAGGTAACATTGGCGCCATAAGAGACAACACGGTGGAGCTAAATCCCGCATTCATTCCTGCCACCTAGGGTTATTTGACACAGTCGTCGTACACGAGTACTTTCGCATTCTGCCGCCCCCATCGGAATGCGGCCACCGTGGTTGGGAATTGAACCGGCGACCGTGTGCCGAGCGCCATAACGCAACTGCAACTGAGCCGCCATTCAGAGACACCGATGGATGAGCTTCCTGTCGATACCCGCTAGTGAGCGCGGGCGCTTAGACGAATAACACAGTGGATCACCGCAACATGCAAGTGGACGTAAGTGGGGCCCCGACTAATGACGTCACAAAAAGACTGATCGAAGGCGCTGCGTTCCTTCTTAACCGCGACTGGCGTATAAATCTGCAGGGGCCTTGCCCTTCCCAGTGAGAACGTCGCAAGGACTTGGTGGGATAGTGAAGCGCAGCGTCGCAAATGGATCTCGCGAGAGACGCATTTTCGAGGCTTAATCGCGCACGTCCCTGAAACGAAGCGCTGAACGCGAGGAGAGCTCTGCATACTTTCTTCGTCAAGATGGATAACGCTGCCGTATGGAACAGACCCACTGCCCGTTTTTCGAAGCTGCATTCCAAAGCCCTCGCGGCCCAAGGCAGAGCAGCTGTGGCAAATATTACTCGACGGGGAAGATGCTGGCTCTTGTCCGAACGCGTGCCAAGTGTTTCAGGATAACCACGTGCATTCAAATCTCACCACAGGGTTCTATAGTGTTTTTTTTTTTTTAATGCTGATAAAACAGGCTAACTGCGACTACGTAGGGGGTGACTGGGAGGGGGAGGGGGGGGGGGGGTGTCATTGTACATTGCAAAAGGGAGGGAGCCGGCCAACCGAGCGCTTTTATTCAGGCCCACGTAGGAGCGCAATACGCGGCGAAGAATAAAAACGTAAATAATCATGATCACTGTACGCATATGGTGTCGTCCACGTATAGTCCAGAAGCTTAAATGTGCAGTGAAGACGTGCGTAGTAACTGAAGATCGTTGGGAGAAGCCTTCCTTTGACAGAAAATATGCTGATGATGGTGCGGAAGGCGAGCAGAATAATCTTTCTTTAATAGATATCGTCGCTATACGGAACAGCGGCTAACTTTTTCTCCAAAATAGGCGATGAAAACGTTGAAGTTGTGTAGAAAAGAGCGCTACGTAGGTGTTTCGTTAGAAAGTGGGCGGCCTGTATACACGCGAGCACAGCGAAGAACGCGCACGCGCACTTCTCACAAGCACTTCTCGCAATGCAGTTGGCTCCACCGGCAGATGTCTCCATGCCATGGGAGGTGAGTTTTGATGTTGCACCGCACATATCCTTGAAATTCCGTCTGCAACGCAAGAAAAGCTGTGCAAACTTTCCTATTGCCGCTGAATAATAATCTGCTGAACTAGCACATGAAAAATAAGCAAGAAAGGACATAAATAACGAAGAAGGAACGCAGAAATGCACTGCTAAAGTAGGAGAAAGGTATGTAAGATCAACAGAAAGTCGAGCAATGTCTTCCTTTTTTTATTCCGCTGGCACATATGCAACGACAGGCTTTCTCTCTCTCTCTCTCTACCTCTCTCCCCCTTTTTTATTCTCATCGCACGTACTTTAGTTTTTAGCATCGAGTCGATAAAAGCATTCGGGAACCAAAAAGGACACCCCGCTATGTAAAGCCTCACGCGCATTCCTAAGGATGATGAAAGATAGCAAACAATATCACGACTAGAATTGCCTGCGAACGCGATTTCTCCTTTTACTGTTGCGAGGTCACGCGCGTGTTCGAGACTTTGCAGAGCGCGGCACGGCGACAAGAAAGACAGGAGAGAAAAGAAAGAAAACCAAACGCCGTCGGGCCGTAGCTGTGGCCACGTTTCGTAACAACGCCGAACCCGGGCAAGCTAATACGTCTTACCCGCGCAACTGCGCGAATCGATGCTGCTCTTATACAACGCTCGGCCGAGCGCACACCATCGCAGTCAATAACTGCTTATGCGCGGCACCCCGAGTGGATATGCGCGCAAGCTCCTACAGGGTCTGGGAATTCGCAACAAGGTATAACAAAGAAGGCGCAGCGACAACCGGTTGGGCAATGCGCCAGGCAGACGACGAAGCGCTTTTAATGCCTCTCGTTCACGGCTCGTTGGCAGCGACGAACGAATCCCGCGCTGTCTCGCTTATCGACTTTCGAATGCAGATAATGCACGCGCGCGCCTCTCTCGTTTTTCTTTTTCACTTCTTTCACCTTTCGTTTCTCTCTCTCTCTCTCTCTCTCTCTCTCTCTCTCTGTCTAGCCCCTATATAACCTTTTCCGTCTTTCTCGTAGCGGTCATCCAACGAGACTGCGGCGGCAATAGAGACGGCCGTCTCCCTCATTTATCACGCTTACAGACGACACTCTTTTCCGGTCGTCTGCTTCTGTGCATCTCTGCAGACGGGGTTCTTGCGTAAGCCTTGTTTGTTCGTTTCGCTTTCTTCTTACTCGAACATGACTACCAGAGATAGACCGGCACTCGCTACTTGAATATTCTTCTTCTACTCGGTTTCGGTCGCGTGCGGGATTTTCATGGGGTTGCGTTATCAGCCGACATTGGGCGAAAATGCCCGCAGCACTCAGTCAAAAATAACACGCCAAATGGTTACTGGGCGGCATGTGGAAACAACGCGTGGGCGTTGTTCAAAGCCATTTTCTTTCGGCCACAAGTAGCACGCCACGTATACGAGAGCTGTCCTCGCAAACCTATGGCACGCTCACGTCGCAAACGTAAGCGTTCATTGTTGCGAATTCATAACAACCAATCAGTACGGAGAAATAGGACGCATACGACAGAAGTTCTTCTAAGGAATTATTCTACCATCAGAGGCACAAAATGCGAAGAGTTGCGAAGAGCCCAAGAAATTCCGTTTTACCCTGAGCGAAAGCGTAAGCAAATGGAAAAGCCTGTAGCGCGTAGTATCGCGTTACTGTGAGAATTTCCCGGTTTCCGTTTCTCCCCTCCTCTTCTTCTTTCTCCTTTTATTCCCTTTACCCCTTTCCCCGGCACGGGGCAGCCAGCCGGTACTTACACTGGCTACTTCTCTCTGTCTTTCCTCCACTTTGACTCACTCCCCCCCCCCCCTCTGCCACCGGTGCTTAATAAGAAACGCTCACGGCGTAGTTAAGGTAGGTACTACTGCGCAAGTAGATGGACACTGAACGAGAAGCAAAACAGAGGGAGAGATATTGGGAGGAAACGACAAAGACATGCTACGGTACATGATTTGATCCACTAAAGCACATCAGTGCATTTTTACAGGGGATAGCTTTTAATTTCGGAGCGATGGCAGCGTTATCGTCTGTCGTAAGGTAAGTCACGCGACTTTCAGCAGCACCGAGCAGAGCCCTACGTAGCTTGAAAAGACAGCGTCTTGTGCATATGGCGACAAACACCTAGATATTGCGCATTAGAAAAAAAAATGGCACCGAAACGAGAAATTATGCACTTTCCGCACAGTTTGAGATTCGAACCAAAGTCAACATTCTAGCCTGTCCTGATGGTCATTTTCAACGAGAAAGTAAATAGAAAGAAAGAAATATCTTCCGCAGATATTGCGAGACGACGCAAAAAATCATCGAAGACATCGGCAAAGCTAAATGCCCACACTAACACAATATCGCGATTGTGATTACGCAAGCAAGCAACCATCCACCGCATACAAAAACGAAGGAAATAAACTAGAGCATAAGGAAACTATAGAAATACTCAAGAAAAATAAACTTATAATAAGTTCTGTGTTTATCAATAATCCCATTTCATTATAACCCAGGAATTTCGGATATTGTTCTTTCGACTATCTGTGGAGCTTCACCGCAATTCTCCAGCATAACTTAATGAGCAGGATAAAAAAAATTATATTTCATCAGATCGGCCAAATTTCAACAACTTTCAGTTAACAACATCGAGAAGGCACGTCCTTCTAATACCATATGTAAATAGGGCGCTTTGTCGAAACTTCCCTGCTGCGATATCAAGTACTTTAATCCTGACCGGAACAGTGAGCATCATAACGCAGCAGGGAAGCTACGGCTAAGTGCCGCAAATACGCATGCTATTAGAAAGGCGTGGCATCTCAACACTGGCGACAGTTGTTGAATTTTGGCCGATTTCTCAAAACATATACGTTGTTAATGCTGCCCACTAAGTTAGGCATGTGCATTGCGGCGAAGTTGGGCAAATAGGCGGAAGTACGATGTCCCCAATTTCTGGAGGTGCCAATATTTCTAATCTAAGACCGCTACTAAAGCCTTTAGAGAGAGAGAGAGAGAGAGAGAGAGAGACTCTTTATTTGAGGGCAGACATTTTTTGCGGCGTGCATATGACCACTGCCACGCTACTCGAAGGAAAACGCTGACTGGAATATTCGAAAGGGAGGTTGAAAAAAGGGAGGGCGCCCGAGAAACGAAGGTAATCCGATAACGCGCACGTAAAGCTCGAGCCTCAAATTCCATGTCTTTAGTTCGTTGCGTCGTTCCGCACATACACGTATACGTCTCCCCAACGCGAAACGCGCACGAGCCCCGGGCGGAGGCTCGGCGGAGCGCCGTACGCAGCTCCGCGGACCCATCGCGCATGTAGAGCCGCGCAGCAAGGCGCCTATACGGGAGTCGCACGCGAGGCGGGGGGGAGGCGCAGAAGCACGGTGTTGGTGCACACGCAGCCGGCGGCTCGGGAGGGGACGGAGGTTCTTCTCTCGCGGCGGAGGCTTCGGGGCGTGATCGATGCGCCGGCCAGTAGAGCCTCCTGCCACGGGAAATGACGCCCGGTAATTGATTGCCAAATAACGGCCCCGGCGCGGTTGCGCAACCGCCGCCGATGCCGCTACGGGCTGCCCCGAAGCTGCCCCGGCCATGCTCTCCGAAGCGCCGGGGGGGGGGGTGGGGGGGGGGCAACTTCCCCGCAGTCACTCGTTTCGGATCCCTCTAAGTCCTTTTTCTTGTTTCCTTTCTTTCTTTTACGATCCCAATGCTGTCTCTATCTCTATCAAAATTTTCTTTTACAGTGTTCATCACGGTTTTTCGTGTAGCTCGGCCACCGTACTTAGAAAAAAATAAAGCAACGCAGATAAAATTAAACCACTACCTGTCTGCGTCGGAAGCTCAGTTATTACTGGAAATTAAATGTGCAAGTGTTGTATACAAACCAATACTTTTTTACCGAACTAGCAACATCCTTAAGTTATTATATCATCCCCAAAGTACAAACAAAAAAATGACGACGTGACCTTGCATCAGAACGCAGCACATTCATTTGTCTCTCTTACGCCGGGACATTCCACTCTTTCTCCGAGTGACATCACCTTGACGTAACAGCCAGACCGAACCGGTTCCAAAGCGAACCGTTACAGAATACGGCCTCTGGGCTGAGCTTTCCCGTAACGCTCCACGGCAGAACTAAAAGCTTAAGCAGCTCCGCTGTTAAAAGAAAGAAAGCGATCTCTACGGGTGCGCGAAGCGGCCCAGTCAACGAAAACGCCGCGGCATGTGGTGAGATAGTTAAAAGTTCACTTTCGCATTTAATGACTGACCGTACAGGGCGGAACGAAGACCTGGGGAATGTACGATTTCGACGAAGCACCAAGAATATAATGCGTAAAGATATGGATGCCTCCAATATCGCCTAAATGAAAGTTTGCCAACGCGCTCCAAAAAGAAGCAATCCAACAAGGCCTTAGTCGAACACCAGAGGTTACTCTACTGTTTATTATATAGTGTATTAGTCCCCCGCAACGCGCCGTGTTGTGCAAATGTTACATGCTATTATAACCTCAACAGCGTTCGCATCCTCCTTTTCTTTTTTCTCCCAAGTTCATGCATCTTACAAAACCTTCGTGCAGGGCACGCATTCGATCCGAACACGCTACCCTCCGCGCGCCACCGCCTGACCTTAATAATAAATCAAATCACGCCACGTGATATGCCTAACCGCGTGCAGCGTCCGCCCCCAGCTCTCGAAGTTTCATCTCTCTAATGGCAGGTTCGCGAGCGCCGGCTGACGTCTCTGCGACGGAGGAGCCGACTCACGCCACGACGTCGGCGCACCGGGGCGCCTCCTCGCCATCGCACGTAGTAGCAGCGCGACAAAACGGCCACTTGGGCAGGCTACGTGCCTGGCAGGCAGCGCGGCGCATCGCATGCCCGAGACAGCGACCGAGCTGCTGTTGACGCAAGCGGGGAACGCCGCTTTGGAGGAGGCCATGGAGGAGGCCAAGCGGAGAGGGCTCTCCTTGTTGACTCGGCAAAGTCCAATACGGACCGCACACCGATCGGCCCACACGGTGGTCCGCACGCTAGGTTCGGGCCGGAAACGCGCCACCGAAGCCCGCCCTGGTCGATCCCTGTTATAACAGACCGCATGTTCCCCCGTGTGCGCCGCCGCACTCGCCTCGGGAGCCGTTAGGTGGTGGCCGAGAGGGAGAACGTGGGCCGTTTGAGCCTAAATCAAACGCTCGTCGCCATAATACGCGCGCGCGCGATTCGTGTGCGCGTGTGTGCGCGCGGGGATCGAAATGGGCAGGCGGACATGCGCGCGCGCGCGCGGCCATTTGGGTAGACACTGTGGGTCGACAGGCACGGCACCTTGCGCGGGGGACACCTCGTGTGCCTTGCAGGTTGTCCGCGAGGCGAGGTGCGCGGGATTCTCGATGGCCGGCGTTACAACGGGCACAGGTGCGTGCCCCTGGAGAGGCCGGCGCGTTGGTCTTTCCGACGCTTCGACGCGCGCTTTAATCAGGCCGTCGTTATTCTCCGACCTTCTCTGAAACCACTGGAGCGATAGCCGGTATCTTTCAGCGAGCGTGCCCTTTCTTTAGCCGCCAACGTGCACGATTTTTGCGACGGGTGCGTGGCGTGACCAGTCAGAAGGCGTGACTTGCGCGAATTATCACACTGCATCTCATACGCTCCAATCCCATGAAACAACCCTTGCTCGGCTCCTGGAGGGCACTCAACGCCAGAGCACATTCCTTCGTGTGATATAATGCTTCCATGTGTGCGAGCCTCCAGCTTTTTAATTATTTTTCGTCATAACCGGAACATCCTCAACCCGGGTCTGCTATCTGATTCAGGGAGTTCGACTGCATGCAATTGGCCTTTCAGCAGCGCTGGACGAGAATCAAGTCCTATGCTTATTTTCTCAATAAACAGCGGAAAGGCCATGTGACAGAGTTTATTGCCAGCATTCTGAGCTCATCATATTGAGTCCTTGGTTGTATGAGAAACTTAATTAGTATCGACGCAGCGCTGTCCAAAGCTCATGAAACCCACGCGGGAACTTCAAGCTCGTTTTTAATGTTTGCGTCTTTTGTGGCGAACCAAACAAGACGCCACTCACGGTAAGGTTAATGTTTATGGTATTCTCGAAGTGTGCCTTACAAATACAGCTATATTCGATCTTGTTCTTTAGTGCTTTCTCACCAATACACGTTGCTAAGACGTATCCAGAATAGCATCAGTGACGAACTTGGAAAATGACGTGCGCGTTCAGAAATCCACTCCGCAGACCTCGACCACACTTTGCTCTCTCCGATTACTCTCACGGAAGGAAAGAAAGAAAAATCTCTAGTGTACGTAAAACATTGTTACTGCCGACTCTAACTGACCGCCCTCTCATTGCAGTCAGCGCTACTAGATGGTGCCACCAGTGCTACAATGCACGTCTGTTACTCCGGTGCTCCAGCATTACGTTAACTGTGATGATTTACGGACAAGTTACGTCGAGGGGCACAAGCAAGTGTGAGCACGAAAAAAAAAGGGGGACAAAATCACTCAGTACCTCCCCTGGGAGTTCTCTAGGCATGCTTAAGCACTGTGCCACTTGCTCGCTTCAAAGTATGCAGTCCGGTGTCATTATCAACGTTACGAAACTTGATCCGGCCAGTACAAAAGAAAGCGCGGCGGCGATACGAACTGGTGCTGATGTCGGCGCAAAGTGCATCGATAGCGCAAGCAAAGTACTGCAGGTGGCAGGTGCGCGGATGACGTTCCAAGCATTATAAGCCCTTGTCGCTCCTTGACGTTTTAATCATCCGCGTCGAACCAATACGAATCGTGATCATACGGTGCGTATGGCGCCGCCGCGCGGACCGTGTGTTGAAAGCGATCTGCGATGCGGGGAAAGAGTACCGACTGCTGATAGCTCCGCGCGCTGTGTTTTCGCCGCTTCGCGAGGAAGAGAGAAGCGCGGACCCACATCTTGAAAGCAATCTCTGAAAGGGGCAGGGTGAGGCGTGTGCCCAGAGCTTCGTGAGCGCTGTGTTCTCACCGCTTCGTTCGCGTTGAGGCGACAGGGAGCACGGAGGTCAAGGCGCTCGCTGCTGCGGGCGCTATTTCGAAAGCGATCGTCTTACATGGCGGACGGAGGGACGGTTTTTCTCGTTGAGTAAGCATAGAAATGCTTGCCCAACAACCGGGCCCAGTGGCCCTAAACCTCACGTTCCGATAGAATAAAAGAGCACCTTTTCTGCGTATAGGAGCAGGCACGGGGCAATAGACGCCAGCTGACTGCTTCTTTGCGTTCCCATCTGGTGACGCCTTCGGCCTGCCGCCTCTCGTGCCATTCGCGAAGAAATAACCGTTTGTAAACTTCACTGACAAGCCACACAAGAGCACCTCAACATTGGGCTTTCACTCCTGAAGGCACCTGATATAAGTTCAACTTGCAGCATTTTGAAAGAGGAGTTCCATACCTACGGAACACCAAAAACGGGAGCGGACCACCCACAGAATCAAAATGTCGTTTATTTTGCACGTGTGAGTGGCGTCCCCGGCCTGCCTTTTTTTTTTAATACATATGCATATGACGATATATTTCAGGGCTCGAACAAGTTTGCCCGGGCCTGAGCTACGAGCGAGGCAATAGAGAGTTTTAGCCCAGCGGGTTTACGGCCAGCGGAGCGGAGCGGGCGAGCGGAGACACGACTGCGCATGCGCACAACGCTGAGACGGCCAGCGGTTTTACGGAGCAGCGTTTACGCCCGCTGGAACGCACTCCCCAGCGGAGGGTATACGCAGCGCGCGAGCGTGCGTAAGCGCGCGCGGGCGTGTATGGGAAATGCAAGATCGCAGCCGCGAACATGAACGCCGGCAGTTCTGCATCGACGACGGCGACTGCGGCGCTGACCCGTAAATTAGTACTACAAATAATGTACTGAGAACATGTAATATATCTTTATTCAACATTTCTTGCATTATAAAAGCAAGCGTAATTGAAATTCATTTCTCAGTAACTCCTATTCGGACCACTAGGTGGGGAAGCAGAGCGCCCCGCTCGAGCGGGTGAGTGATCCGCCGGGCTAAAATTCTTTTTTCGCGAGCCGCTCCGCTGGCGCAACGGTGGAGACTGCTAGCGGAGCGAAACGTAAACCCGCTGAGCTAAAAGTCTCTAATGGCTGAAGGTACATGCCTAGAAGAACTTCCCAAAGATGCTCCTTGCCGCTGGAGGACTTGAGGAGTCTTCAAGTATGGGCGGGGTAACAATGCTCGCATGATCTGCTTACTTATTGAGCGTTTGAGGCTGCTTACGTCAGTAGCAGATGGTTAAAAGGTAGATACAAAAAAAAACAAATAACAGAAAAATAAACACCAAGTGAGCTTAGGTCTGCGTAGAATTTTTTCCGGGAATCAAATTGCACTTATTTGGCGGAAGAGGGCTTACTGGTATGTTAGCGGAAAGAAGAAAGGCCAAGGCTTCCTTTCTTGAATATGACGTCCGCGGCGGAACGCCGGCACGTAGACATGGCATCACCAAGTTTTGCACGTTCAGCACGTCTTTGCAGAGAAGACGTTCTTAAAACTCACGAGTTGGGGTGTGTATGTTTCCTTTAGGATGCAGGGTGCAATCCCTGTTTGTCCCTAAACCGTTAACTAGCCCCGATGAGACACTGTCGTTATACAATGAAGTCACGAAGAGATACCACGGCAACTTCAAGCAGCTCTTTCACCTTTTCATCTTTTACGGTTTCCCCATACTGAGATCATGGTAAGCTCATAGCACCAGGAGCGAAAGTGATCATTGGATGGTAAGATACAGGGCCTCAATATGTCCTATATGACAAAAACTCTGAACTAATACGAGACGGTGGCATAAAATTGTCCTTCGCGCGCGCTTGTATTGATAGCTGGCAAGCGAAAACGCACAGAGGCTGCACGGTAAAAAATCTCTATTGACACAAAAAAAGAAAAAAAAAAGAAGGCATGGAAACGCCGCCGTATATTCAAAACGGGAGGCTGACATATACACAAGAGCGTGCAATCAGAGCGCGATACAGGAACGTGACTGTGCAATTTCCTCGTCGGAATGGGGTTGCTGAGGACGGAAAACAAAACTGTGACTTCGTTTTCACCAGCCAGTAAACATACTGTTGGCAGTGTGGCAGATTCTGCGTACGGCGTGATGAGGAGGTGCACTCCAAAGCGTTCCGAGCAATATACGAGATTAATTGCTGACGTTTTGCATCACAATATCCGGAGTCAGCACTTCGTCCGACATCGTCAAGGTGCCTTAATTTTCTGACCATTGTCCACAGCAGGCGCTGCAGAGGAGCATGGGTGAACCAGAGCACCCGGCCGGACAATGTTCGGCACTGCCGTTAACGAGAGTCGAGCGCGCGTCCCTCTCCCAATTTCTCCCTCCTCTCACCGTCTCATAGGCTATCGTAGGCGGCCCGCGAGAGTGTCTCGCCCCTCTGCGGTGCCTGTCCTACAAGGGGTCATCCATCACGGGCGGGGGTCCTATAGTCGACAACGTCTTGTTCAGCGCATCGATCAGAGAACCCGGCGGGTATACAGCGCCGGTCAGCTCCCGCCGGACGACGCGTCCACGCGACTAAGCGAGGCACGGTGACGCAAGTATACGGCGCGTTACGAGACCGCTCTCCGACACTGCTATTCTCCAATGTAGGCACTTTCGCGTGCCGCAATTCTCGGTGATGCGCGGGGCGGCTTAGGGGTATGCGCGCACAAGGGCAAAAAAAGAACACCCACAGACATCGGCAATGTCCGAGAAAAAAAAGGAGGTAAAGAATACGCGCAGCCGGTTCGCTACCCTACACACTAAGAAAACGGCCAAGGGCTCTGAAGAACGGGAGAAAGGAAAGCGAGCACTGAAAATGCATTCATCCGTAAGCGCACATAGCGCACACAGGCGGTTATGAGGTCTGTCGACTTGAACTGCAACAATGCCTGCGTCGCTTTCTGCGTTTGCAACGCCTGAGACCATTAGAGGTCCCTTGTCACGGAGAATGGTCTCGAGTCCTGGAGATCTGGCATGATGCGGAGTAGGATGTCCTAGTTGCCATAGCGAAAGCACATGCAATGAAGAGGTTCCAAAGACTCTTCACACTCGCAACGGTCCTATGAATGTGTAGCCCCTAATTGCACATGCCATTCCCTCCAATAAAGAACGAATAAGGCTTTGTGAACGCCTCACGAAGCAAAATCGATAGTACGAAAATATTAGACTACAGGATCATCACAATTTACCAACCGGCAGCGTCCTAAGTTGAAGGAAATTTGGTCGCGTTTATCGGAGCTTAATCTTACGACATGAAGGAAAGTGAACTGTTGAAAGCAAGAGAAAGTGGTGGTATCTACACATCATATATCATCACTTGTTAAAAACCAACAGACATTGATGAAATTTAACAAATATATGCATACTCTGAGGAGGCGCACGTTAGGAACAGCATCAGGCGCTGTTGCAACATTCAACGGTTCTAGGATGATTCATTGCAACTTATTACTCCGGGTCCAGGTTTCAAAGAAACACCTCAGGAGTGTCAACTGGCTAGTCTCTACGCACTATCTGCTCACTATATGCGCACTTTCGCCCCGCTGGAACTACAATGGAACCTTTGCAAATCGTTCTTACTCCCCACGAAACGCGGACGAGTGGAAGAAAAATGTTGCTCGTGAAATTCGGTGCCCCTGCAACGCTCAGGATACAAGGATTTCGATGATCAGAAAACATCACTAGTCACCGAGTCTTGTGACAAACAGATGAAACGCCGTGAAGGTTCGAACGAATGCCCCTGATGTCACAAATGCGACTGTTTGCGAACGCCGCGCGATGCCGAAAATAAGTATAAACCTCGGTTCATTCAACTGAAAAAGATCAAAGAATAAAAAACGAAAGAATTAGAATTATTATATACGTATGTTAATTTCATGGCTTATGCCTGTTGCAAATTACACAGGTACAATGCTAGGTAAGACATGCGAAACAGAAACTGAATAGTAAAAAGCACCACCGCGGACCTCAGTCGGTATTCTTTGCAGGAAGCCGACGTCGCTGAACAAGTAAATTAGCGCGATAAGAGACACATACACCAGTAAGAGAGACTGTCTTTTAGCGAGCTAATTTACTTGGTCAACGGGGCAAAGCTAACTAGCCCAACAATTAATCCTTCAAGACCGACATCGTCCTCTCCCAGCCAGCTGAACAACATTGAGACTGTGCTGACGCATACACAACATTTGATGACGAAAACCTGCGTACCTACACGACCGAACAGTTAAATCAGGCCAACGCCTCCTAGATAGAAGGCCTGTGTGCACTCCGCGTTATGACGTCATGCTTCTTGGACCGAAATTTCCATTGTCGAGCCCGGCGTGACGAAAGCGCTGACGTCAAAATCACCACAACATATTCGGGAGCATCCCTATTAGATTATATGGCAGTGGGGCAAGATAGCATGACGTCATGGATGGAAGGGCACAGGCCTCGTGCTATCTAGGAGGCGTTGAACAGGCCGGCCGTTTCCGATACGCCATTTTAATTTCCCTGCTGGTTGCCGACGGCGAAACCGATCCGCAGACGAACAGAAAGGCGAAGCGGAGAGTAGGAGAGATGAGGCAGGCGGTCGGGGCGACGAGCTGGGCCAGTGGCTGCGAAATGGCGCCCCGGAGAACGTGCGAACGACGGTCGTAAGCTCGTCTAGCGAGTTATGGCGCACACGGCTTCCTCATCGGCCCATCCAGCAGCTGCTCAGGCACGCCGAAAGGGGGAGCCGCGAAGGAAAGTACCCGGGCTCTCCTCCTCCGACGCACGAGGTTCGAGATCCGGTCCCTCGCGCGCGTGCCAGTGCCGTGGGTGCTAGCGATATTTACACGACGAAAGGCCGTATATATCCCGCCCCGGTCAGGCAGTCCGCGCGAGCAATCGTTCGACACCGCGAGCAAAACGTGATGAGACGCAGACGGGCGGATTGCGATAAAAAAAAAAAAGGCAAGTGAAATGAGAACGTTAACACCAATGTGGCAAGTGAGAATAAATAAACCGCAACTCTCGTCGAGATGCTTCTGTATAGAGAGCTAAGCGAATATATATATATATATATATATATATATATATATATATATATATATATATATATATATATATATATATATATATATATATATATATGTATATATATATATATATACAGAGAGAGAGAGAGAGAGAGAGAGAGAGAAATGAAAGATATATACACATAACGCTAGAGTTTCTTTATTAGCACAGCGAATAAAAGCGATATATTATACCTGCCATATAGATGAAACGTCACAAAGCTTTCGCCCGTGTCCGAACAAATAGTCTCCGAAGTATTAGTCAAATGTTCACATTCGCAGGAAAAGAGAGAGAGAGACATCTGCTCGCTTGTCCTCCTGTTCACGTTCATCTCATCTCCACGTTTCAGGAAGAAGGAAACACAGAGAAAGCAATACTTTCCTCGGAATCATTCCTCGAACTCGAGCTCAGCGCGCGCTCATCGCGAGCTACCTGGCCCCGCTAATACGAGCCTTCATTTCCTCCCAGTCACGCGAAGCGACTTGGAGCGCGAGGGAGAAGCGGCGAGCCGTGGCGCTTCTCAAGCTACGCGGAGGACGGGCATTGCCCGAAAAGGAGCAGGAACAATGGGCTTGAACTTTCTAGATGCGGAGGGATCGAGGGGCCATGGATAAAAGTGGGAAGAAAAGGGGCTCACACTGTCTTCCCAACTGAGCTGAAGGAAGACAGCGTCGAAGTTGAGCAGAGGAAAAATGTAGGGAAAATGCCGCACGGAATACAGGTAAGAATTCACAGAGCCTGGCAGCATTCACACAGAATGAGCCTTCCTTTTCATTCTCATTCGTGCTGGTTGCGTATTTGTTGCTTTTCCCTATATCGCCGTTCATTCTGGGGAGTACTGAGAAACGGCACAGACTGCGAAGGAAAGGTAGTGCTCGAAGAGTAAAAGAAAGAACAAAAGAAGGATAAGAAAGAAAGAAAGGCAAGGAGTTTTTGAAAGCGAAGGAATGAAACTCACAAGGAGAAAGCCTATCGACGGAAAACCAATCTCGGGTGGGGGGGAGTCACGTCCGCGATATCGAAGGCTCGTTTCGCGGAAGTGAAGCTTGGCGGAACCGCATCGTGCGCGGTGGGCAGAAGAAAACGGCCGGATCGGTGAAAATGCAACGTATATCGGGAACCATCACGGAGAAAGCGAAGTGGTGGGATGCGGGGGAGGACCTGCTCAACATTGCGCCAACGTGGAACCATGCCCGGTCCAAAGAGAGGGCAGGAGAGAGAGAGGTATCGCTTCAGAATCCATTCGGAGTTATATGCGGTAGACTGCGAGAGGGAAACGCAGCACAAGAATGGCGATTGTCGCGAAAGAAGAGCTCGAAAGAACGCAGAATGGGGCAGTCCTAAACGCTGTTGTCGGGACGAAAGGCTGTCGTGCCGGAAAATCGAGAGAGAAAGAAAAGCAAAAAAAAAAAAAAGGCCTCGCGAGTCGGCTTTGTGGAATGCGCGGAAAGTCATTTGCGCCTAATTGTGCCTCGTCGGCATAACTGCAACTTGAGCTGCTCAACGATGTCGCTGTAATGCGAATGTTGGACCTTTCTTCTTTTCGCTGATGTGATTCTGTTTCTTTAGAATATTTAGCACAGTCCCGCAAATATTTGTAAAAGCCTCGATGGAAGTCGAATATACATAGAGATATCTCCACAACAAAAGAAGGAGTGAAAAAAGGAAAGAGAAATAAATATGCAGCCCTGTTCGTTAGCGGGGAAGTAGTGTTTTCAGTGACGTCAAAAACAGCAACATGCTAATATGGGCGCATTCACGAATGCAAGTGACGCCAGGGGCTGCCATCAAATTCACAGCTTCCGCATCTGTGCTGGAGCACAGCCTCCTATAGACTACGGCTGGAGCCCAGCGTATGGTAATAATGGGCAGCTTTCCTCCCCCTTCCTTACTTTTCATTTTCTTTGCTGGGTAGTTGCCTTCATCGGTGGTAGCTGTACGGCACCGTAACGCCTTCAACGACGTCAGTGTGCATAGCTCTCATGCGTAATGTTTCTCCACGGCCAGTGCAATGGCTGAAATTCATTCAAGAGCTACGCAGCGACAGTTACCACCTGGCGCGTTTCGTAGCAGCTCGCGTTCGCGCGTCGAGGACTGTCTTAAGAACGAGAACGGTGCAGCTAAGGCAGTAAACGTCTGAAAGTAAGAGAAACCGGCGCTACTAACACTCGCATTCCCAAACCGGCCTCGACCGTAAGCTCTTACCCGGCTCCAAACTAGCGGAGCACTTCCACTCTAGTGCATTCAAGTAGACGCTGAGTGCACCTGGTTACGAAATTTGGGCTCGGAAATTACCCTAGAGTGCCATCGAAGCATAGCGACCACTTAATTCGAGAGGCGGTGCTGTCGTCCATTTCAGCGAAACAATCCAGAGAGTAGTGCGTTGCTTTTGAAACCCGAGCTGGCTTGGCTGTTCAGGAAAAGAACACAAAGAAGCAAACACTCGCATCAAGAAGTGACCTGTGTCTGCTGCAGCAAAAATAAAGAAGAAGAAAAAAACGTTTACACGATTCAACACATTATGATGGAATGCCAGGAAGTTTCGTCTGGTAGAGCCAAAGCGAGCGTCCACCTTCCAGAAGCGTTGAGTTTAAAGCTGCTGGGAGTGTTTGCTGGTCAGCGGTGACGATCGGCAAGAGGAGATTGAAGTCTTGGACTCAACATTCCCTTCCCCACGCGTGGGGTGGTAAACTGAACAAAGTGTAGTCAACCTGCCTGCCTTCCTCTATTCTTTCTCTCTTGGCGGAAAAGAGAACCGAAAAGAGACGCGAACAGGGTTGCCGGGGTCACTCATACTAGACTCAAAAGTTCGGCATTGCCTCAGTTGCATGCGCAAAGCGCCGGTGAATAACGAATTTCCACGAAAAACAAAGAGAAGCGGAAAAGCGAGAACTGAAACGCAGAAAATAAGCTTAAAGGAAAAGAACCAAGAATCAGTTCATACTTCCAACCAGCCTAGTCCTTTTTTGAAGAACGAGAACGATATCGCCCCACAAGCGCTTCCTTTCTGATTGCGAGCGCCGTCACTGATCTTCATTTATCTTTTTAGCTGCATGTTTTCGATAATCCATAAAAAGAAATGGCAGGCTAGACGGCCGTGACGATAACTATACATAAACTTTATGATCTCGGTCTCGGCGCTCTTCTCCAGCGCCTGGCTGCCGCCTGTAATTACCGCTCTCTCGGCGGGGCAGTGTGCATGCTAATCACGACGTGTATCAGAGAACACGAGACGACAGAGGAGTGGGGGGCACGGCCCGTCTTTTATTCGCCCTCCTTGCACTGTGTAATCACAAGAGCCAGAATAAAGCCCCCATACACAGAGCGCCGGGGTCGTCGCGCATTCTTCCGACTAATCCTGCTCGTGTCATTACACACAGTTCTTGGCCGCCCTTCGGCTTCTATCGCTCTCTTTCTCTCTCTCTCGCTCTCTTTATTTCCCGTTTCGCTCGAGCCTTCTTCTGGCAGAAAGAACGGAGCGCAGGCGGCGGGCTTGCCAATCGGAAATCTTCCCCGAGTTGCGAACATAAACACACTTTGTCTAGCTAAAACCGTGCGGCACTGCCGGAGCTACAATGGCTGCTGCCGGCGAGTGAGGAAAGCATAAATTCTCCGAATGGGGACTTGCAAAGAAGCAGGAATAAAGACCGAGGATAAAGAAAGGCTAAAGAAGAGCCCGCACAGTTTCTCAATGCTGGTGGTTCACTTCTAAGCGCCTTCCTGCCCGCGTATTTTGTCGCTCTTGAAGTTCTCGTTCGGTAGACGAACCGATCAGGCTATGAACCGGTGTTGCTTGGCCTAATTCGAGGAATTGTTTGCACGTAAGGACCGCACCAAGGACGTCACGGGTGTAGTTCACGATCGCTTCTTCAGTCATAGAGGGTCGTTCGGGTGCTACGTGACTGGTTTACTGCCCGCGTGAGGTAGCACGCGGCAGCTGCACGAAGGGCCCCGTATTGGCCAGTAAGCAACGCTCCTTTCCGCCACGTTCGTACATCCGCTGGGCCTTGCGAACTAGTTCGCTTCGTAAGAAATTGTTATTCGCTTAGTCGGTGTTCCGATTCAGGAATCACCTTCTTCGACAACTGATTGGCACCGATGGCCGTTGGTTGCTGCTCTTTTCGCACACCGTGTCATATCCTTTCTCCCTTCTGCGCACGTCGCCTTGTTGTGTATGCACACCTGCGAGCGTGTACGGAATAAAAAGGTTCGAAGTCGCCTTACGTGTCGCCGTTTTTGTTCCCCTCTAATTTACGAATTTACGTATTGTCGTAAACAAACAGCCGCGAAAGCACACACACACACACACAGGACGACACAATCGAGCCACACGGGCGTTGCGATCGCAACTACATGTTTTACTTCACCGTGCACATCGCCCGTGTTGTCTGATTTATTCGTTCTATGTTTTCCTGGCGCCGTTTGTTTTCGACGGTGCTAACCAACCAATTCGCCAAACTCACCGCTTTGATTCAGTGCGTCCTTTGAACGAGTTCCCCGCTCGGTCGGCACTACCTCTATGCGACTTCTTCACATACGTAGCAGCGCACGATAAACAAGAACAAATAGAGAGCGCCGGTGACACACCTGGCACTGACTTTTCAACTTTCCTGTCTCTTCGTCTCTCTTTTTCTAGGTCCTTGTTTATCGTGCGCTGCTATGTCATATTTACCAACTCTCAAAAACCACTACGCTTTTGCTTGCTGCACTGTATTAGGCAGCGCAAAGTGTACACAAAACCGAGCTCTCTCTCTCTTTCTCTCCCTCTCTCTCTCCTGGATCGGAGAGAACGCCGGTCTGCCGCGTCGATCGCTACGGCGCTGCGAGGAGGGCCAGTCGGCGAGCATTGCAGCGGCTGCGCCGCGGTCCGGGGCACGCGCTCTGAAAGTGGTGAGGGGGGGAGGGGAGGGGGGACGAAGAGGAGGGATCATTGCGGGCGGGGGCGCAATTTAGGCAGAGCACATCGATCGGGCCACGGGAGCGAGCAGGATGTGAAATGCTGCAGCACGACACGCGCATCGTGCCCGACCAGTACGCGGCTTCAGTGGCACCGCGCGCACGCACGACAACCAAGAAGCCAACAGCGCGCCTCCTCACTTCCTCCCCATCGGACACGTGCCCTTGCGACGAAATTGCGTCGTCGCTCGGTTGCTGCGCCGTAGTGGGACAACGCAACCTCGAGTATATACTCCAAATATTGCGCGTGTTCCGCAAGGCTTTTAAATCTGGGGTCGTGTTGCGTGCGGCGCCATTGCCTGACCTCAGTAAACGGACCTTGCTGATGTCATAACGTTCCTGCTGCCCATATTAGGCGACCAGTGATAGAGCGCGGCTGAATGGAATTCGTTTACCCATCAGGGTCATTATCCGCAAAGCAATTCGTATGCTTGGACGGTGCTTGAGAACGGGCGCTTGTCGATTGTCATGGCCAACGTATTAGTGAATGTGGCCAATCATTGACGAGTCGTTCGTATAGACGCTTCTCGCCGAGTAGTTTTCTCTATAGGAACGAGATGGAGCTTCCGCCGGCGTGCCGCTACGTACTGCACTTTGCCTCACGCGAAAGCGCACGAATGCGAAACCATCGCCTTCACTGCTACTGTGCGATCGGCTGTTGGAAATGCAACTGAGTGATCGGTGACGCACTGTGCTCCATTCGTGCGGCATAATGTGGGACTGTGGAGGGAAGGCGTGTACAGGAGTTGACTGCAAAAATAGTGATTGGCACAGGAATGGAATGCAGCTGCGTGGACAAGTTCAGGGACCGCTGCTACTCAAGGACTGCCCGTGTTGCCAGTCCTTCGCGACGCATGGCTTTCCTTTGATGGTAAAAAAGAATCGCTCATCCACCAGCGTTATAACGCTAACCTACGATCAAATGACTTCAACCCCGAAAGGTCAGCAATAGTGAATACCACTCGTTAAACAGTGACAAAAGGAGTAGCGCCGCTTCCTAGCATATCGGGATTATCGAACGCTATCTACACACATTCACCCCAAGTAACACTTAAAGTTATGCCCACTCTGTCGCCCACGTATCTACAATAAGTGAACGGGCGCGCTACTGAACAAATGCGTCAAAGCGTGGGTGACAGACTGCACCAACAACACACGAATCTACAAAGCTGAACGTTTTGTGATGATCCACAGAGTAAGCGAGTGACTGTGTGTTTTTGCTACAAGCTATCACGAGGTACAGAACATCCATGTTCCAAGTCTAGCGAGCGGCAAGAACAAATCTACCGCTGCTGAGCAAACCCGCGATGATTACGCAGAACATATAACAATCGGATAGTGTCCGTCACGAGAAACGTTGCTGAGTCAGAAACACGAAAGGACGTTGCTTCAAGGTGACTGGCAAATAATGAACGAAGAGCAAGAGACACTGATCCTGATTTATCTCAGAAGTGCAAAGCGTCCGCAGCTTGGAATACATTTCTACACCTTCTGCTAGTACAAGCACCGTGTACGCTGCTGGCATCGTTAGGACAAGGCGTAGTGAGCGCCGAAAACGCTTACATGTCCTCTGAATCATGTCTCGGAAATTAACAGCGCAAAACAGACAAGCACGAAGCAAAAGATGAACACGACACTGGCGCTGACTCCCAACTGATGTTTATTTTGAGGAAAGTCACATTTATATACACAGGCCGACACAGACCAACCCGTAAACAACTAAGCGACTGCGCATGCGCATTAGGAGCCATCCTGGGAACTTGTCGAAACACACGTGGAAAACGTGTGCCAGTGTCGTGTTCTTCTTTTCCATTGTCCTTGTATGTTTTGCGCTGTTAATTTCCCAAACATGAATCATCACCAACTCGCCCAAGCTTCTCTTCTAGTACATGTGCTCTGAAGCTGTGGCCAACGCCTTATGTCGTCCATCTAGTCACCGTAAACGATATCCGCCTAATTAGATGTTTACTGAGCCGTCCCGGGGCATCAGGCACATGTGAAAATGAAAACAGCTGAGGCAAGCAATGGACGCGTCACCACGTGATCAAACATGGCGGCGCCCACGGGACCAGCATGAATAGCGTCTATACAAACCAAGAACATTATGAATTCAGCCCTAGATGATTAATTTTGTGACGTCTATTGTCCGGCGTCTTGGTCGAAAAGCGCACGCGCAAAGTGATCGATGCCATGGGCACGATAGTAATGCATACTTATGGCTCAGAGTTTTCAGTTGAAACTGATTATTTTTATATATTTGGGGCAGCTTCGCACTAGTGGCGCGAAGACTGGGCAAACAGCGAAGCTGGCGGCCCCACCTGGGTTATTCTTGGTTCGGCTAAGTTTATGCTTGGTTATGCTTGGACACTAGGCCAAGTTTTCTGCGTGGTTATGCTTCGAGACTCGGTCAAGTTTTCAGCGTGGTGCCGTACGTTAGCCATGAGCAATGAACACTCAGTCATTAAAGTATGTACAATGTGCTGTTTTTTTATTTTCAGCACCAGTCATTTCTTTCGTCGCCAGATGGCACAACTACACAGGGCAAATCTTCGTCCAGCGCGTCTTCACCCCGGTAAACCTCGACCTCAACGCGTGTGGTTGTACGCACGGTTTTGCTCAGTAACGCCAGCTCGTGATCTTCTCCAACTCGCTGACGTTTCACCGTCGCTTCATCGGTGCGATATTCCGGATTGGACCGAAGTCGTCGCATCCGTTCTCGAGTACAAACGCTTTCGCGTTGCGCTTTCTCTTCTTCGGGAGTGACGTTTTTCTGTCACCCCATCTCTCTCTTAGTCGGAGACCCGGCTGTTATGTCGGCGGGGTGGCGGAGCGGAGCTGCTTTTATACCCGCGTGGTAATATCACGGCATCTCTGCCGCGCATCCGCATCTGCGCATGCGCGGCCTCATTACGACGCGGCGAAGCAAAGCTACAGTGAAGGGGTGCCGGCGCGCACGATGACGTCATCGCTTGGCGAGGTTTTGCTGCGCACGTTCGCCGGCCTAACCACCAGCTTAAACACCAACGCTGTTAAAATTCGCCGATGATTACGATACTTCCTAATGCGAAATTTGAGCGCAGCTCTATACGTGTCTTTATTTCATAATATCTTGGCTGGCGCAAACAATCTGTCTCGTGCGGCACGTTGCAAACGAAGCGAAGTGTGGCGCGACTGCCTCGCTGACCGGGAGATAGCGAGGGGCAGCGCGTGGGTGACGCGTGGGCGCGAATCACAGCCGCCGCCGCAGACAGACCTCCGCTCATGTAGCGCTTTATTTCCATGGCTGGTATCGGTGGCGTAATCGGTGAACAGAGAAGGAGGAGACAAATGAGAGGAAAGACAGGGAGGTTAGCCAGTGTGACAGAGGACGCGCGCTACTCTGGCGCAATCTCGCAGCCATCGTCGTCGCAGAGCCCGGCTTGCGCGGCACTACGCTTTTCTTCTTACGCTTTCGTCATACCCTCCTTCTCCGCTTTCCTCGTAATGCTTTCCTCGCTATCGCTGTATTTCATTCCCCGCTGCACTCCGTGTTCGCTCTTTCATCCTTCGCTGTAATCGTTCGCTCGGTTACGAGGGACGCCGACGCTCGCCGCAGGAATGGGCGCCTAAGAGCTGCGCTACAAAAAGAAAGGTAGGCCAATTTTTTTAAAGGGATTCGGTTTGAACTGAAAGGGATCAGTGACAGCAAATCTATAGGACGGCGATATGCTAACAGCTGCGAGCTCTCATGGAGATTACGTACATACAAAGTGCCGGGCGAAGTCAAGGCCACGCGTCAGCACACCGTAAGCAATATTTAATCTTATTTGCCAATTTGCCTGCTGCTGCGACAAAAACGACAAGCGGGGATGGGCGGTACATAGTGGTGTCGGGGGACACTGGCCCGGGTCCTTGTCCAACTAGGTTCCGCCGTTTTCTTTTCTTCTTTCTTTTTTGAAAGCAAATGAAGATTCTGACACGACATACGATGGAAAAGTCAACTGCAAAGAAAAGGAAGATGAGGGCTTACCCTGCTACCGTCATCCGAGGCAGGTGCGAAAGAGGCGTCACCTAGCGTCCAGCGGAAAAGAAAACCCGACAATTCTGATGGCCGTGGCTTGTCAAGTACAGCTTCCCACGAGATGTGCTGCCCAGACCTGCAAAGAGACGACATCACTTTAAGTATTGGCATTCTGGATGAGGAGCTAACAAACGAAGCAAGAAGCGACAGTACAGGGTTACGATATGCACTCCTAGCACTCAACCTAAGGGAAATACATAACCACTAAAAATCACCTGCCGAAACGCGGAAAGTACGATGTGTACTACAGTGAGTCTGTAACTAGTGCAACTGACATCTGCCCCATTACCATATGTATATCAGCCCTGACCACATAATATGAGCAGCCGAAAATACGAGTTCTGTTTCTTTTTCTCTTAGCCATGTCCTTGCTCAATGTGTTTCTAACTGCAATGCTAGCACATACGAAGAGAGGGATGAACTAATAAAAGGAATAACTAAAGAGTTATGAATGACAAAAAGTACTGCGTCATCCAATGTATAGATAATAATAAGAGAGAAGAAAAGCAAAAGAAATAACTGCTGCAGGAGACGTGAGATAATAGGTTAGACTTTAACACAGCTTCTTGTGTTTGTTACGGTTGTTCTTTGGGGCGAGAGAAGGGTAGCCCGTTTTCAAATCTTCAAATTTTGGACACCGAACATTCATCACCATTACTAGCTTTCGAGCGCAACGAAAACATGCGTCAACGTGGATAACAATCTACTGAATGTAAAGAAATAGTTGGTCGTTCACAAAAACATCAGCACTAAGAACTCGACTTTGTATCTCCACAGCATAGCAGACATAGTTTTTTGCACAATTACAATTCGCACAGGCTATAGTACATCGTCGTTCGTTTTAAATGCCGCACAGCTGAGTTTACTACTTTTTTTCTTTCCCTAATTCAACTGTTTTGCATTTGCTAATGCTTACAAAATGGCCCAGCCAGCCTAATAATTAATCAAGTGAAACTCCCACAGATACGGTGAAGCCGTATCAGACAATGCAAACGAACCTCACATCCACCCATTGAAGCCAGCTTTTCCTTTTCTTCTTGGCTTACTCTGTGGCCAGAAAGCACTAATGCACGCATATGTTCGTTCCCATTCCTCCTCACGCAGCGTAAACCATGTAGCCAAAGCGCGAGCTTAGGGAAGACGGGAAAAAAGAGACGGCTCAACGCTGAGAAAGGGTAGCAACGGTTCGAACAGAACTGTAGGGCCTGCAGGTACAACTCGCACGTCACGGGCGTATGTGACAGTTGGTGAAGGCAAAGCGTCCAGGCGCGTACAACGATCCGCTGCCGACTCTCTTGAGCTCCTTGGCTCCTAGCCCAGCAGAGCAAAATTTCCGTGCCACATGCCTGCAGCACTGAGAAGCGCGGAGGAAATGACGCAGCGGGGGGAGAACGCGAGTGTGAGAAGAAGGGGAACGGAGAACTAAATTCGGGGGAAACGAGCAGCGCTGGAAGAAAACGACAAAAATAAGAAAGAAGAGCCCGCACCGAACGGGCTAGCCGGTCGCTCGCTTCCAACGCGGCTTCGGAGGGAGACACCGGCAGCATTTCCAGCTCAGTAGCTGCTGCCGGCGCGATGAGCTCTCGGTAGACTATTAGG
Source organism: Dermacentor andersoni (assembly GCF_023375885.2). Taxonomy (NCBI): domain Eukaryota; kingdom Metazoa; phylum Arthropoda; class Arachnida; order Ixodida; family Ixodidae; genus Dermacentor; species Dermacentor andersoni. The sequence goes on along the minus strand of NC_092815.1, from coordinate 211,656,266 downwards.
CAAAGAGAGAGGGAGTAAGGGAGAGGAATTCGAGGACAAGCCACGCGCCAACGACTGCTCGACACCGAGCGAGTGAGTTCCAGAGCACCAGCTCGCGAAGAGGAAATCAAAAGCAAAGAAGATGGGAACACCAATAGAGGGTGTGTGTGTGTGTGTGTGTGGAGGGGGGGAGGGAGGGAGGGAGGGAATGGGGGGGGGGGAGTTCAGGCAGTGGCGCAGGAGCACGCGCGCACGCAAGCCACACTCCCGCGATAGCCATTTCGGCAGCCGAGCTTTTGTTGCCTCGCTTTCCATTATCATTGATTAAAGCCAGCGCAGTAGGGAAGCGCCACAGGGAGAGAAAACCTTTCTTCCCACGCAGTGCGGCAGCACATGAGGGTAGGGATGTGACGAAGCGAGAAGCACGCTCAGAGACAGCGCCCGCCGCTTTCGCACGCCTCATCGAAGATACCCAGCACCGCCTATGGCGATGGCCACTAGTACTATACACTCCCTTTTCGTTTGCTTGTTTATTCCTTTTTTAGATTCTCTCCCAAAACCACGCAAGACCACGCCACTCCCTAATCCCGACAGACTCCTTTGATGGAGTCGCCCTCCTCCGAGCCGCATCCTTTCTCTGGCGCAGCTTCGGCCAATCCGCCTATTGTCAAGGAAGTCCCACTGCTTGGCGATGGTCAAACGACCACTGAACGCTGCTTGCTCCGCGGTCGCTTCCGCGTCCCGAACTTCCTGTATCATATTGCCGCACAGAGCTTTGCCGTGACTGCGGTAGCAACCGTCAGATCTGCCACTGCCTCTTCTTTTCTACATGTTTCTTAGATGAAAGAGACCGTAAGCACTTCCGACCAGCCCTGGCGTAGCGTGTGCAAGAAAGAGGGCGTTCTTTGCCGACGTTATCTCTATTTCAAAGGCAACGAACGCACTTATTGCTGCAATGTGTCCGTTTTACCTCTCAGCAACAATATGTAACCACTGAACAATTCATAGCTAGTGGGGAACATTGCGATAAAAATTCTTGCCAACACTTGCAAATGCATTCAATTAAATCAGTAAATCAACCTAACGACCACAATAAAAATCTGACAATCTGCAATGCTGGCTTCGCCTTTCGCTCGGCTGTCATGTGGCGGAGCCTGAAGAAACGCAAGGTCCGTTTCGTGTCACGAAAAATTTTTGAGCCGGTCTCTCCAGAGAGCGTGAGAGAGAAAGAGGTATTTATTATGATATAAAAGCTGAGAGGTCAGCCTGAATCAATGTTCTGACCTGCTACTCGGCGTTGGGTAAAGGGTGTAGACCGAAAGAATAGAGAAGACGTTGATTATGAGGATGAAGATGGTGGTGAAAATCTTGCACGCTCCAAGACGAAGACGTTGATTATGAGGATGAAGATGGTGGTGAAAATTGCACGCTCCAAGACTCTTCAATGCCTCTTGTCCAGTCCGCTCTCATATAAAAATTTGTTGAGAGCCTTCAGACTATCAGGCTGATGACGAGGATCAGGCGAAGGTCCCAATGGCATCTTTTCAGTTAATGGTCCAACGACAAATTTTGACAAGATCTCTGTGAGCGATTTTTCAGTAGCTGCAGAGCTGGGTGTGGAAGGAAAACCTTCTTGCTGCCATAGGAAATAAGTTTGTTTTCTAATCGGAGGGGGGAAAAAAGAAAGTGCGATATGTATGAAACACCGAAATCTGCTCATGACACCACAGCATAACAGTAGGCTGGCTTCTTTCCGTTCGCGTGTTTTCTTGAGGACGCCTCGCTAGTAAACACCAAGTAAGGAAAATCCCTAGTAAGAACAACATTCAAGTTAGCCACGAAAGACCTCACATTTATTTATTTATTTATTTATTTATTTGAACAAAATTTGAAGAGTAATAAGAGCTGTTGGCACACACAGAAACAAGCTGCAGAAGCAGCAACTTCCTCAGCCAGATAAAACAAAAAAGACAATGTAATTAGAGGTTTGGCCGTATAAAAAGGAAGCATAACCACGTAAGCGACCAAGTTTGCTTCAATTGATAGCACTATTGATTCATACCAATATTTTGCTTATAATGAGGCTGTTTGTTATGTTCTGTATTGCCGTTTTATTTTCGTTCGTATTACCCACCCTGCTTGGACCTTGATTTCGTAGTTGGGGCGAAAATTAATTAATTAAAAGTACACTTCGATTCATCGGGAGGTGTTTTCGTAATAGGTGCACTTATCTCTCAGCATCTAGTAGTAATAAAAACTGCCTTAACGTGCAACATCAACACAGAAAACGAATCGTCAGTAATGTTTAGCCCCAAAAAGAGGGCAGAAAAATGAACAACTCGATTAGTCACAAACGTTTCCTTTCTTTTTTTTTTATGGACTTTTTGGGAGCCAGGGAAACGAATGAGGCCTAAATTAGTCGATAATCGGTGACGCTGACTAATGGCGTCTATCAACAAGACGAATATCCCACAGGAACGAGAAAGTAGCGAAAATTAAAGAAGAAATTGTTCAGAGTGATAAAGCAAGCGAGAACGGTGTGTGCCGGTGAAAGCCTGGACGAGAGCAGCGCAGGCAGCGCCGGCACAAGAAAGATTTAAACCCGCAATAAATTGCCACCGAATGAACTTCGAAGGGAGCGAGCCGTAAACACCACGATACGTAAGAAAAAGGTATATAAAAAAGAAAGTAGCAAAGGTTCTAGGAGCAGAAGAACGCAAGAAAAAGAAGAAGAAAACAAGAGGAGGGAGAGTGGGGAGGGGGGGGAGCAATCGAGGCGGCAGATACGGCCGTATCTCACGCGTTTCACCTTTCTCATTTCTTCTTCCACGTACTCGTGGCTTCCAATTTCGTTTCTGCAACCGGCTTATCTCCTCGTCAATTCTCTTTCTTCTTTTGTAATTTCTACTTTCCATCAGGGTGTCTACGAGTTGAGCCAAGACGCAGGCACTAAAACGGAGACATACCTCGGCGAGGCAGTGAAAGAAAGCAAGCAGGTGGGGCGTTGAAAGAGACAGAGAGAGAAAGTGATCGCCACTTTCACCTCGAGGCCAAATTAAACCGTCCGGCGGGAGGGATTTGTCACTAGGGAAAAGAAAGGTGCCAGGTCGCTGCCGCTTATGAGACTGCCTCACCTCGCCTCCCTCGCTTTGTTGTCTTTTCGACACCAAAGAAGCCGTGGCGCGAAGGAAAGAACCGGATAGCTTTCTCGGGCAATTCGCCGTACGTGCAACTCGAAAAACTTTCTCTGTCGTGCTGAGGGGATAAATTCACTGCGCACAACTTCAACGTGCAGCTAAGCTAGCAATTAAAGTGAGCTAGTGGCTACAAGGGAAAACGCTACCAAAGATGGGAAAAGTAAGCGATACAGCAAAATATCACAAGAAACACTTTTTAAATGATCTGCCTAAACAAGTAACATTCATATATCCAAGAACAGCTACATCTATATGGATATGGGACGAACACAACCGCTTGTCAGATTCACGAAAGGAGTGGCGTATAAGATTATTCGGGCTAGTAACGACACGTGCTAAATCTTACGAGCAAAGGAGGGGAAAAAAAGAAAGGGTGCATTTGCCCGCGCACTGCGGAGACTACACGTGTGATGCGCGTTTTCTGAAATTAGCTACATCGGCAGGACTAAGGGTCAGAGCCAGCCATAGGCTAAGAAGTTGCTTTCTCCGGGTTTAGTTCGCGCTCGAGAGGACACATCTCACATCGCACTGACGACCGGCAATCGTGCGTCGCATGCACAGGAAACGCGTACGGAAGGCGACAGGGCCACGAGTTGCTAACGTCAAAATTGGTGACACAGCCTTCAGCAGAACACTTAGGAGACAGCAGACAAATTGAGTGACGCGAAATAGCAGCCCTCCTGCTATTTTGCGGAGCCAAAAACTCAACAAGGCGTTATTTGCGAGGAAAGTGCCCGTAGGTCAGTATCATCAGCGTGCCTCGCGTGAGTGTCTTCCATACAGGAGGAGCCGCGTCCATGGACCACCTGTTGTGCCTATTTGACTCAAGGGAAGCGACTAGAGGCCATAACGTTCGAACCAATTCTCGGTAGGATTTTTAAACTATCTATATATATACATTATATATATATATATATATATATATATATATATATATATGTGTGTGTGTGTGTGTGTGTGTGTGTGTGTGTGTGTGTGTGTGTGTGTGTGTGTGTGTGTGTGTGTGTGTGTGTGTGTGTGTGTGTGTGTGTGTGTGTGTGTGTGTGTGTGTGTGTGTGTGTGTGTGTGCGTGCGTGTGTGTGTGTGTGTGTGTAGAAATACGGTACTTTTCCTTCTTTTTCTCGCATATGGTTAAATCAATACGACCGCGAAAGTGCGAAAAACACCAGAATCCCCGGCCCCGTGCTCAGCTGACTTTCTGCGCTTCGCGCATTCGCACAATTCGATGGCAACAGTTGTTCGTGCGTCCTATTTCGCGCGCGACTGTCTATCCGCAGCTTCCCGGCCTCATTTCCGAAGAGACAGCCGTCCGAAGCGGGGCGAGAAGATGGCCACCAAATGCGCGCCGCCAGCTTATCCAGAGATTAACCGCTCCGTTCGCGTCCCCTTCAAGCACGGCTTTTCGCGGCACCTGATGATGTCCAACGGAAAAGAGGCCAGGGGTAGGCGTACACGGAGGACCGCCAACTGCGTCCGCAATTCTTCGGGGACAGCTAGGCCAGCCCATATGAAATGTGGAGTCTCTTCCCGGAAGGAAGGGAGAGAGCCGCTCTACTCTGGCGTCGCCAAACCAGCGAGCCTCATCAACGCTAAGCTCGTCAACGAACAAGCGTTCCAGCGCGAAGAAAAGGACGGGGGGCGAGCGAGAGCGGCGGCAAACGAACGAGGCTGCGCGCAGGCGACTTGAGCCGGGGCATAATTAAACTTTGCAAATCATCGGCTCTCCCGCGCGCCGAGCCGAGCTCCGGACGCACCTGCATTATCCTCGCGGGTGCTCGAGCGCGCCCGGGCGGCCGCAGCACGTACTGCGTTTCTCGCACCCTCCGCTACGGCGGACGCGCTCGCTCAGCCGCGCAACGTTTTGCGCTCGCCGCCGAATTTCGTGCAAAGTCTGTCAGCGCGGAAGCGTACGCGGCTGGAGGGAGAAGGAGGAGAGAGGCCCGGGCTTTGTCTCGGCAGCAAGTGGGCGGCGCGCGCATCCATCATCCTTAACAACTCAATTTGCACAACAATGGACGGTCCGGCTCAGGGCCAGAATGCAAGGGTCCGCGGCAGCCGACGAGGGTTTCGAATTATTAAACGGTGCCCCCTTTTTGGCCGGGCCGCGCGGCTCGAAGCGTTGAACGGCTCGCCGTCGAAAGGGCGCGCGCCTACGGGGCGCAGCTTGCGAACGCTGCGCGATACGCGACGTGGCCCTGGCGGCACGCGAGAAGCGCTGCAGCGATCGAGTGGAACGGCAAGCGGGAGGGAGTCACTCTCCTCACAGGGAGAACCCCCGCCGCCTGTGCGAGAATGTTTAATTCCGAACGAAACACCTAAATTCATCATCGCCGTAGTTGGCTTCCTCGACTAATGCTCGTGCGAGTGCGCCGGTGCAGCTAGTCGTTGTACATAGCGTGTACAGCCAGCACATAGCTGCCCGCGTGCTTTTGCGTTCGGGAGGCGCTTGCCGCGCACAATCAGGAATTCGTCGATTACGGCCGAAAAGGAGGAAACTCGAGCGGTCCAATTGGGGAGCGAGGGAGAAGTAGCGCTGCGGCAGGGGTAGAGTCTGCTGGAGCGGTGTTAGCCTGACACGTTGAACGCCCAAAAACATGAATTTGTTAATTACGTGGATAAAACCACGTTAGCTTCCTCGATAAGCAACAGGAGCTCTGCTGGAGTTCTCAAGCACAACAGGTGTAGACGACCACTTGCAGACGTGTATGTACATCCACCTGTGATCTTAGCTTATTTAGCTATCGTCCTTGATGTTACCACTGTGTTTTATAGAGAAAGTGTATGTGACTAGGATCCCGGCGTTTCTTCGCCTCCACTGCCTAAAACTGAAGTAATCATAGCAGGAGACGCGCCCCGCGTGCGCCGCTGGCTTCGTTGCAGCACCACCAAGTGGCGCTCCACTCCGCACGTCCAAGGCAGCGGCGTAGCCGGCCATGCGGAGCATAGAGTGTCTCACTATTACACCTAGAGAGAAATCAGGCGCCACCGTCTATGGGAGTTTGATAAGAGGCGCCGTGCAGTCATGGGACTGACGGTACATGTGTCTCCGAGGCTCGTGTTGGCTGGTGTTGTAAGAGGCTTCGTCTAGAACGTGGATTTGGCTACACAAATAATGCGTTCTTAAAGTAAAACCTTCATAAAATGTTTCAATTCACGCATATTACATCTTTGCTCACCTACAATGCATAACGAAGCGAAGAAAACCAAGAACAGACGACAAACTGTTCCAAAGCGAGTGCGAATCTTGTCGTCTGTCTTTGAAACTTTAGCGGCCCGCTGGCACTTTTTACGTTTCATATAATTGTACATGCAATAACAAGTTATCATAGTTGAACAAAACATGCTTTTGTGTAATAATGAAGCTAAAGCAGCTTTTTGCGTGCTGTTTTAGTAGAAAATTAATCATTGTGACAGACGGAACGGTGCTTGCCTGGCTCTCCGAGAACGATGCCAATCCGAAGTCACAATATACCGGCATTCCCATGCATACCACAGCGCGGCAGCGCCAGGTTTCCCTCTAGGTAATATAGTGAGAAACTCTATGACGCGGAGGAAAAAAACACAAAGATCGCCTTCGCGCATAGCGTTCGCCGCAAGCGTTTCCCGGTAAAGATTGCGGTTGCCGCTTGCAGCGCCAAGCAACCGATTTCATCTGTGTTATGATACTGCTATGAAAAGGGCACGCATAGTTAGGACTCCTTAAGAGCAGCCTGAACACATTGAGCGGCGACGGGAACAGCAACTTCGATGTGTACAACGGCGTCGTGCTCAGGCTAGGTAGGGCCCAGTTCAAGGCTATGTCACCATGACCTATCGGATCAGGCGATACTGCAGATTCGCTGGCCGACTGCCTTCACAGCGTGGATTGGAACCCATTATTTGTATTTATAGCTTGCCTCAAGTAAAGTAGAAAACCGGACGAGCATTTGCTTAGCCTCCCTGCCTTACCTGTATGTACGCTGTCTCTCTATATTCGCTACTCTCTCTATGAGAAAAAAAAGGGGGAAAAAAACGTCGACTAACGTTCTAGAGCCCAGACGCGCCAGACCGAGCTGCCATCGCTACAGATATTGGCTCTCCTAACACCTTGAGGACAGAATGATACGTCTTTCTTAAAAAATCGTAGCTTCGCCAGAAATGCGGAGTACTGATTGTGATAGCAAATCATTAGACAGCTATACGCACTTAGGTCGGTAGTTTTATCAGCTATATAAACAACTATATAGATTCGCTTACTCACTAAATTAATAAGCATGCACGCACGCACAAGCAAACATGAACACATCTCGCTGAATGACCGCGGAAAGTCGTTGTCAGAACACTGGCTTGATGAAGAGCGGCAGCAGCGGCGAGCGAATTCCGCATCGTGCTGCCTCCCGCTTCAAGCCGAACTAGGCTCGCGAGAACACAACGCACACAAAGCCATCAGTTATCTTGGCTCGGCTATCCTTCGAACCCATCGGAAATCACCTTCAAGAACGGACGCGCGGTAGCCGCGCCATTAGAAACGCAGACGCGCGCTACTCTCCCCCTTTCCGCCCCCTCCCCGCATCTTAGAGCATGCATATCTCCCCGCTCCCTCCATGCGAACTGGACAAGTCGGCGCGCACCCTCCCCGCCATGCGCGCACGAGAAGACGCCGCCGCACCAAACGACCATCCTTGTCGGCTCACCCTCGCATGATTTCCCTCACACCTACAGGATACGGCGTGCGGCCGCGATCTTATCGCACTTGGACAATATAGGGAACCTCACGGCGACACCGAAGCCGGCGACGGCGAAGGAGTGTCCATATAATTTCCATCACGATAAAAACTTGTGTCGCGTCACTTGGCGTCAGCGCGTACACGTAGCACGTTAATCGACCAAGCAGACTATCCCACAGACTACGAACAGTTAATTATAGACTATAAGTCCCACAGGCCACTTATGCAGCTTCTTTAAAGAGAAAGAAAAAAAATGCATTCAGTTTAATCAAGAATCACGTGAAACGATTCTAACAAGATTGGACTTGATTACGCAGGGTAAGATATATAGGCAGACGTCGGCCAGCTAATTGATTTGATCCATGATTAACCTCTCTAAGGGCGACGCCGCTGTGGCATGCTCCTGACTAATTTCGGCTACCTGCGGTTCCTAAAAGTCCGCATACATATCGGTGTTAAATCGCGTGTTTTAGCATTTTGACCATACAGGAATGCAGCTGCCGAGGCCAGACATCGTACTCGCGCGCTCATGCACAGCAGCTAGCGGGCGTTGAGCCGAAACGGCCTTGAAATTAATTTTAGATTGTGTGGTACAGCGCGAAGCAGGGACAAGGGACGCAAGGAAAAAAACGAGGACAACGAGGACCTCGTGTCCCTTGTCCCTGCTTCGCGCTGTACCACACAATCTAAAATGGAAAACCAACTAGCCCAAACCATCACCCTTCTAACTTAAAATTCAGTTTTGTGTGGCTGACACTAAGAGATCTGTATCATCAACTTTTTACGAGCCCCGCGGAGCCAAGGGTGCTACAGAAGCCAAGCTACAGCGCTTACTATTCGAGCAGTGGCTTCGTAACTTCCAGTCAAGGTTGTACAGGATATTGGTTACGGAAACCGGCACTGCGAAATGAGAAAGAAAGAAAGAAAGAAAGGCAATACCTTCAAACCAAGCGCGCCCGCGAAGGCACGGAACAAATAAAATATGGACAAAAGGAATTGCTGTTCAGTAATCGCCATTCCAACTGTAGTCTCTTGACTACAGCTTGTCTTTGAAAGTTCTACGCTAAACACGCTCAAGATAATGTGCAGCGCTGCACACAGTAATAACTGCAGGAAGCGTCAAAGCGCCCAGTACTAAAGGCGAGCACGAATGAACCAGCGATCTAGAAGGCCGGAAGAGGGAGCAAAAAGGTGCTAATACTATATAAAATGAAGAATACATTCCTTACGGCCCGTATCGTTTCTATTTCTCCCTTCGTTCGCGTAAACATAGCTACCAGAAAAGCGAAATAACGATGTCGCCAAATTTCACATCCGCGCAGCGCCCTTTTGTCGAAGAATAACGATCGCCCCGAGGAAGTTCCGAATAGGAGAACTCGGCCGATACAATTAGTACACTGAGGCTCCGCGAACACATTCCGACGGGGAAATATGCGGAGGAGAAGATGATGAGAAAAAGATACGCTAAGTTTCTTTTCTCTCCGATAGACTCGCAATCGCGGAGGCCGCTCCGTTCACCTGCGCGCGAGCTGGAGTATCGATCGGATTACAGAACGCATCTTTACTCTCGTTTCTCGTGTTCACCCACATATTTCTTTCACATTGTGGCCATTGATTCGTCCAAGGGAATGTGCTGCACGGCTTCTATAGTTTATAAGAATAAGAAATAGAAGAGTACACACTATCTTTCCCATGGAGTTATGCTTCTGCATGTTTCCGCCGAGATATCGATTGAAGCATAGCCAGAGTACGTTTCTGATTATCGCTGGCTTTCTTTTCTTACACTCCAGGCGCACTTCCGCCGTCGTCGTCGCCGGCGGCACTGCCGTGGTGTTCCGTGCAAAGTCCAAGGGCGATAACAGAGAATTTTAGTGCGTCCAGTATTCCGGTAAGCGCGGGCGGTTTGCCGGATGAGCGGGGGCGTAAACGCGAGCGGCCAGATTGGTGGCGCCAGCTGGTGTTGCAAACTTCAACCACATGAACACAGAGCCAATTGCTATATTCTTCTTAGCTGCTGGTGTAAATTTTCGACAGCGGCGTAATCGTGTTCACAATTACGCCGCTGCCGAAAATTTGCACCAGCAGCGAAGCAGAATATAATAGGTTACTGCAATTCTAGCTCTGTGTTTGTCAGGTTGAGCTCTACGCCACCAGGAGGCTGCACCACTCCGGCCGCTCACGTTTACGCCCCCGACCATCCGGCAATCCAGCCAAACCACCCCCGTTTGCCGGAATAGCGGACACGCTAAAAATCTTTAACATCGTCGCCGCGCGCCGTATGCTGTGTGTGCGAGTGAAAGCTTGCGAGGGTGCGCGGACGATGGAGACTCAATCTCACGCTTGCATGGGAGGAAAGCGGTGAGGAATCCCGTTATCTTCCGTCGCACGCAAGTCACCGGGAGGGGGCGTTCTACTCTGGCGGCTGCTGCGCATGGGGCGGAGGCGCGCGCCCTATCTTACAAGACATCGGCGATGAGTCCAGAGTTTGAGTGCGCCGCGGGCTCACAGCTTCGTGGGCGCAATGTGCTGGCTGCTTAGTTCGCCTTGAAGCGAGAGGTAGCACAAAGGTAAATTCGCTCGCTGCTGCTGCCGCTCTTCGTCACGCCAGCGTTCTAACAGCGAGTTTCCGCGGTCATTGAGTGAGATGCATCCATGTTTGGTCGTGCGCGCCTGACACCATGCTTGTTAATTTAGTTAGTATGCCCATCTTTACAAGGTTATACGGCCGATAAAGCTACTATCCTTACTTAGTATAGCTGTCCATTCAATTTCTATCGCAATCGATGCTTCGCCTTTAGGGCGCAAGTGCGACTTCTTTATTTAAAGCCGCACAATTTCGAAGCTTTCTCTTGCAGTTCGTCGTAAATTTCCCATTCTTTGACGTCACCGTTTCTTGATCCCTACGGAACTGTGTGGGTAGCTGCGGAATTGAGGGTCCGATGCGCACTGCAAAAAGCGTTCGAAATAGCACCCTTGCTGCATGGAGAAGGCATTAGTGCACAAAGCAAGAATTTCTCAGTGTTATTCACTCGTTTTTTCTGCCTGTATCGAGCTTTACTTTCGCTTTCTGTTTTACGCTATCGTACGCGAAAAGAAAAAAATTGAGGAGCATGGACTTGCCACTTCGGAAAATCAAACGAACACAAGAAGGCCATCGACTTTCGTGTGCAAAAGAAAAAGGAAAGAATATTGAATGAATCCCAATGTGTTTATGGATGAGAATCCTCAAATTCGATGCTTTTGAGGGGTAAGTGGCAATCTGAACTTGCTCTCTCTTTTTCTTTTTTTTTGCGGAAGAAGGAAGAGGGACTGTTGTATACATGTGCGAGAGAAACTACACTTCAAATACTGCTCCGGCTGAGTGCCAAACAAGTCGGTGTCAAAAGTAAGGCATGAGCTAAGTACACCGGAAGCGAGTGAATAAACAACGCACATTAGCGAGCACTCTATCTTCTCCTATATCGTGGCGACTATTGAGGGCTTGTACGGTGTGTATTACGCACGCAGAATGGCGCAAGCGCGCGCCCACAGGCAGACACGCATGCACGCAAACACACGCACACCATAAGCGCCTTGTTGGTGAAAACAGCGATTGCTGAAAACGATATCGACGGAAAGCATACCGAAAGCTACTCTAGTCAACGACAATGGTCTGGGAGAAACCCGACGTTTCAGCGGACAAAGTATACGAAAGAAGAAGAGAGACGATGTCTTTCTTCCTACTATAAATTATTTGCAGTACCTCGCGTTCTCGGTCCAGATGTAGGTTCTTGGCGAAAGAAGCGCTTGCGCGCCTCCGGGCCTGAGTTCATATTTTGCCTATTTTCTCCGAGTTCTCTTCCTTTTAAACGGTTCTTTCTCATCATTTCGAACTCCCCCATTCATACGTGCTACCTGCATTTGCTGCCGTTGATTCTATCGACGTTCCGACGCTTTCATTCGGACTCAGAGTAACCAAATAAAACAAATAGAAGGAAGGAAGAAAACAGCACAACAGAGGGTACGCGCCACTCAGCTCAACCCGAAAGACAGCCATGGCTGCGTAGTTTTGTACCGAGTCCCTTTGCCTCCGCTGTACAGAAAAACACGGGCGCAGAAAAAACGAGCAAGAAACGCGCGTCGATATGTACCTGCACCAACCCAATGCGATTTGCCGTGCGGCTTTCGATTTTGCTCGTCTCCCGCGCTGCGCCGTACTTATGGGAACACAGGGGGCCGACATATGTGCGGGCGTGTTTCTCCACGTGTACACTTCGCTCTCGCAGCCTTCTCTGCCCCGAGATGTGCGCGGCCCTCACGCTCTTAGTTCTGCGAACGCTACAACGGCCCCGCCCTCACGCACACGAGCGACGTTCTCACTTTTCTTTTTCTTAGTGTGCGTGTGTACTCCCCCCCCCCCCCCCCCCCCGCCTTCTCGCGGCCAATTCCTACCCACTGCCGCGCTCTAACGTAAGTGCATTTGGGTCGCTCATAACGATCAGCGCGACATGGCTTCGACTTCGATCCTGCCGCCCACCCACCCTCTCGAGTCGAGCATCGAGCGACGACGACGACGACTTTTCGCAGGGTCCCTTGCGAGTCGCGCGAACGCAGCGCAGTCTCTCTCTCTCTCTCTTTCTCTGTGCAAAGGTGAATTGTTCGGCGGCGCAAACGAAACATAGTGAGGAAAAGCCAGGAGAAACGAAGCGGGATGAAATACACGACAATAGAACGAGCGGCGCGGGAGAAAGTGGCGTACGTACGAACTGCGCCCCTCAGTTGGAGGTATAGGGGACAGCCATCGAAAATCGATGGAGAAGAAAATATGGCGCTTCCTCGGACCCCACCTCCCTCCCCCTCACCTATTTCGATCTGCTTCTTTTCTCACCACCCTTCCACAGTCGCAAGTTTCTGGCTACTGAATCGTCGGTACGTCCTTCTGCGCGGCGGTCCGCAGAGTCTTTCTTTCGTCGCGTGTTCTCCACGACATAACAGATGATTTTTGGCACAGAGACTGTTCTTTGCTTTTTCCTTACCAACAAAACCGCGAACGAGGAACTCTCGTGTCGAAGAACCTTCCAAACGCCAGTGCCCGGTTTCATTTTCTTTCATGGAGGAGAGTGCGCATGTTCGTGCGAAGTATGTTCGTTTCTCGCCGCTTTTCTTGGCCTACAGTTTCGCGAGCACTTGAGCGTACGCAGGGGTGAAGCCTGATGAAAGGCGGGTGTAATAATCCTAAATCTTAACACAAGATGATGCCTGCGGCCTTTCTGACGGTAGTGTTGCGAGATGATGGAACGGGCTCGCGCAATGTGCCTAAAGTGCGCTCCCAGCACTTCCGCCGCAATGTGTGTTTGTATTGGTTGGTCTAGGGCGATTGCAATAGTCGCCCCTGTTGACGCGCATTCAGGCAAACCGAGGCAAGCTCCGAGAGCCACAGCTCGAATAGCCCGCAGAGCACGAAGGTTTTCCTGCAAGTGTTGAATCAATACGGGCAAACTGCATCTCAAGAAAGCTCAGAAAACGAGCCCTGTACAATTCCGACATGGCATGCACTGGCATTCCCCAAGTATTTCCACCCATAAACTTGAAAATCTGGGAGAATTCTGTCAGGCGCCGTTTTTAAGCAGGTCACGTGTGGCCTCCACGAAAGATATCTAGCAGTGCTTCCTGCCTTTCCCCTTTCTTCTGTCTCTAGGCGTACGCGAGTGCGCCATAGTATCTTGAATTTTGAGTTTGGGCACGACATTCTGCGCACAACGCTTGGTGACAGAAGTGTACAGGAGTGCGTCGCATGAGGCCACGAAGCCTTACGAGCGAAATCTCGCAACAAGATGTTGTCCAAGTAGATAAGTGTGTGTGTGTGTGTGTGTGTGTGTGTGTGTGTGTGTGTGTGTGTGAGTGTGCGCGCGTGTGTGTGCGTGTGTGTGCGCGTGTGTGTGTGTACGTGCGCGCGCGCGCGCGCGCGCGTGTGTGTGTGTGTGTGTGTGTGTGTGTGTGTGTGTGTGTGTACGTGTGCGTGTGCGTGTGTGTTAACTGTTCGACTCATAGTGGACACGTAAATCACGGTGAGGGAAACCAAGAAAAGTAGAGAAAAGAAGGTCGTCAAGGCAACGGCAAGCGAAGACGAGAATAAGAAATCAGGGCGGACGGTGCTGCATTCACAGCTCAAGCAGGCCAAACGGGTACATCTTGCTCCCAATGTTAGTCTTTTTTCCCCCTCCACTCTTCCGAGGAAATCCGAGTCAGCAGTTTTCTCCGCAGCACGACATCAGCCAGACCGATGTTCTTGCAATCTTTTCTTGGCCTTGCTGCTTTCTCGCTCGCCGGGTTTCAGCACGAGACAGAACTTCAACGAGCATTAGGCGTTCACAGGCAACGCCGTAGGCCGAAGCAAAAAGAAAAACAAAAAGAAAGAAAGAGAAACACGACGACCAGACGCCCGCTGAAGAACAAAATCTGAAACGCAAGGCACGTAATCCAGGAGGACGAGGCGGCTACGCCACCAACCAGCTTTCTCATTTTTAACGCGTTCTTGAACCCACCGCGTCCACACACAAAAAAAAGAGAGAGAGGAAAAAATAGAAAAAAAAAGATAGACGTGGTAGAAACAGAAACAATGCCGCTCGCGAGATAAAAACAAGCAAAATAAATTTGTCGGATAACCAAGCAAGCACCGGTTCAAAAAAAAAGTTTAGTGAGAGTGATAGGGGAGGTGGGAAAAGAGAGAAGAATGAACCGGCAAAAAAAAAAATTGCAGCGTTTCTGTCAACGACGCAAAGTCGGCGGCGGGGTATTAGAAAGGCGCGTAATCGCAGTTCCCTCTATTTGGCCCGCGTCCGCAGCCACAGAGCGCGCAAGAACAAATCTGTCGCGCTCGCCAGCTGCGGGGGGGAAGCAACCTGGCGACATCGCGACGACGGTGCAGCCGCTGAAAAGCGGGCGCGAGCAGAGAAAGCGCGCCGACGCACAACATCGACGCGGACCTCAACGTCGCTCTGCGACGACCGAAGAGCGCGACCGACATGCGGGGCCGACCGACCGTGCCCCTGCGAGGCGGCAAAGCAAATGAGCTTCAGGCGTGTGGCATATATCTCGTTTTTTTTTTCTAAATTTATTTCCTTATTTATTTGTAAAGTTCTTCTCCATCTCGTTCTCTCTCTCCCTCTCTCCCTAGTTTTGTCGTCGTAATATCTCTCGTGCCGTGTTTTGGCTCGAAATGGAAATGCGATGCTAACTGTATTACGTGCTCTCCGGTGGCGGCTCGCATGCACGAGCGAGAATGCAGCACGCAGCGAGCACCGCGAGGTGGCAAACTCTCGCGAGGGGGCCGGCGAAACGCAAAGAAAGCTAAATAAAGAAAAGGAGAAAACGCGATAACTGAAAGCCAAGCGCGGTACGTAAACGACAGCCAGGAGCCGTTCACCTTATTCTGTCGACCTCGTAAGGCCAGGTGCCGCAAGCAGCCTTTCTTCTTCTTTTTTCTCCTCCGCTACTTCTCGATGCAGTGCATTCCTTTTTTTTTTTTTCTTGACCGCTTAACAAGAACTTCGTGACTAACAGCGCCTTTGGAATGCCTGCAGCTAGAATGACATCCCGGCTGGCATACATGTGAATTCGCGTGCGTCTCGCGTTCGCGAATTGTATCGAGCTACCCTTTAAGGAACTTTTCTGCCAAAAGTTCTACAGTCACTCCAGAACTGAGTACACTCGAAGCCGGTTATAACGAAGTGGTTCGTGCGTATAAAATTTGGTTCGATATATGCAGTACTTCAGTATAACCGAACCCGGATCGAACGGCACTTCTGTGATGAGCTTGTTATACACGGGTAGAACACAGCTGCGTTACAGTGCTGGAACACCCTCCAGCACTTGTGGAGGTAAGAAACAGAAATAACGTGGGAAATGCAATGCGGTTAAACCAACGAGAAGGTTCTGCTTTGCTACGCTACACTGGAAGAAGGGTGAGGAGGAAAAGAAAGCCCAACAGAACAGCGCGCAAAGAAAGCAAACGCACAAAAAAAAAAATAAATAAGAGGAGTTGGCGAACGCCCCGCGAGTATCCAAGTCTATCTACTAGGTCACTCGAATGCAGAAACTGTAGTCGATCGTTGTTGTCTTCTGTTTTGTGTATGTTGTGTATCTGTGTTGTGAACTGCGCGCATCATTTCGTTGTTCAAGCCGTCCATCTGGAGTAGCATGTAGAGCGGCCCCAGGGCCCATCGTGGTCCTCCTTCAGGAGACCCCTCACATGATTCTCTCGTGAATCAATAAATTCGTTTGCCTACCTACCTACGCGTCCAGCCAGGCGAACATCTCGCGAATCCGTGAAATATATATATATATAGAACTCCCGAACGTAGACACTCGAATAGCACCTTGACCGATTTCTGGTGTGACGCCCGCACAGGCCGGCATTCCAGAACTGTCTGCTGTGAAAGCAGCAGGTCATCGAGACGTGGCGATGCGGTTGCGAGCGGCTGCCTGTGTCCGCCACAACGAGGACAACAGCAAATAAGATGTTCTGTAGTTTCCTCTCTGCCGCAGTCACCACAGGCAACTAAGCCGGACTTGGTCGACCAACGCGAGGTCGTCGCCTAGACCCGGTCCACGACAGAGCGTTCCTGGAATGAGGGACCCTCCCACCTCGAGCGACGAGACACCGTTTCAAATAAAGGTTTATTCACTCATTCATTAGGAAAGCATGCGCAGGACGAAAGTGATGTGGGCAGATTTTATGGCAAAGGCTGTAGGGGGCCGCGCAAAGTTCGATATATCTTGTATCCAGCTCATTCAAGCAAATTATTTTCCGTCCGCATTATCTTCCTTCGTGGTATTTATTGCAAAGAGAAAGAATGACGTGCGTACACGAACTACATACATTATTTCGAGCACGAAATGGTCATATCCATTGACAAGCATGTGAGCCGTACAAACAAAGAAAAGTAACCTCATACAAAGCAACCACAACATGCAAGTCACAGCGCACTGGACAAGGGACGACCGCAGATACAAAACACAGAGAGCGCTGTCTAATGCGCTGTGATACTAGACTCCGATGTGTATCCCCTGTTATAGACTTTTTCAGCACATCCGGGAGCCCTCGCTCGTACGGTCCGACCTTCGCGGCGACCGGCATGCTGACTTCAGCAAGTGGAGTCAAAATGGCTGTGATTACAGAGCCTCGCTGGACTTCCTTCACGATGTGGGATCACATTCACATCGATACGAAAGAGCCTGCGTTACATGTAATATTATTTCAAAGTGCTCTTGTTTTTTGTTTTTTTTTGTATGCCATTGCGCAGTGCTCCTCTAATATAGAAAAACAGCTCGAACATCAGTTTTAGAAAAGCAACTAGTCATCGCACTAAAAAGCCACAAAGGCGGTGAAGCTAAACAGCTAATCAAAAGTGGATGCCGATGTCATGCCAAAGTGGAAACCTTGTTTTGTTATCAATAAATCACCAACGACATAAATGTCACAGATAACTAATATTAGGAAAACTAACAGACCACCAGCAAGCGTCAACACGGCCGCCGTTCTCACGAACGCTATATAGAAGCAATACACGATAAGCCCATTCAGTACGAAGAAGGGCGAGGACGACCGAGACGTATTATGAATGCAAATCCTTCTGCCGGAGCACGAGCACATAAACAGGCACAAGCGCCGAGGGCGGGCGTAGATGCATCATAGGGGCAGAAAGCGCCTGGGTCGCCCTACGACCTCACGCCACACCGCTTCCCATCCTCCTCTCCCTCCACACACTTCCCTCCTAGCCAGACCTCGCACGACCTCCTTCCCTGTGAGACTGGTCGGCTCCCCCCGGCAAGGTCTCATCTCCTTCCACCGTACGGCGCACGCCGCAGACAAGCAAGCACGCTTCTTGAGGAAAAGGTGCGTTGCCGGGCCCAAAGACCCTGCGTGGCCGCTTTATTTCCAACGTCTGTCGCGGCTTCTCCTTCTCTGTTTAATTTTGTACGCCCGTGGGTTTTCTGGCATTGCGCTCTTCGTGTAGTCACGGGTCTCACACGCACAGTCGGGAGAGGAAGGCAACGCAGAATTCGTGTGGGGCCACTGCTTATGTAACGAACCCGGAAAGGTCGCGCGCAATCATTGTCGCCTCTCCATGGCGTGGGAGCGTTCGGTGGCGGCGTGTCGCATATCGCGGGACCACCGGGTGCGCCACCACGTGTTCCCTTTTTGTTTGTTTGATTGTCTGTTTTTGTACAGACCTAACGAGTGTTATAAACATGCTCGCGCGCCGTCATATCCAATCTTAAAGGGCATACGCTAAAGTGAGGCGCAGATTTCAGCTAGTCAGTCGAACATAACTGGACTAACTGCACGCAGATAGAACTTGGACAAAAGAATGAAGAAAAGGAACACAACCGACCGTATTCGTTAAAAATTAAATTAAATTATGGGGTTTTACGTGCCGAAACCACTTTCTGATTATGAGGTACATATTCCTGTCGCAATTTCTTATCTCGAAGGTCTATCTTCGTGACGTTAGTCTAATGAAGTATACGATACGTTTTAGTGTGTTCGGCACAAATGACACAAGCTTATCAAATGGAGGAGAACGTCTTACTGACAAGCACAACGGAGGCTATAAAGCAATGCTAAGTGGCGTTAAATGCCCACACGCGTGTCGGTGTCCATTCGAGCAGTCCATCACGCGATTTGACTCGACCGAGAACTGTAAACAGTCGCAACGTCGTTTATACTAATTCCAGAAAGCTCGCACTGAAGAGTTTTTCTCTCCCTGTCTCTCTGGTTATTATGTTTCCTTTTTGCGAAATATGTATCCGTTAAATTCGGCGTCACAATGGCATATGAAAGAACGAGGCAGGTCTCGTTTCCAGCAGCCACTCTGGCTCCGACTCCCGTTCGGAGCTTTTCCGAAGGACACGGATCCATCGAACGTCACAAATGCTCGGCCGTAACGTCGCTGCCCACAGCGACGATCGTTTCGTACGCCCTGCCGGTGACGCTATAAACCATTAGTGGCGAGAACGCTGAAACATCGCAGCTACTGCTCGTAGCCAAAGAAAGAAAGGAAGAAAGATGAGCGAAAATAGCAGGCATCGAAAGTCGGGATAATGTACTGCAGCGCCTGTTGCGACCGAGAAGGAACGGAGCGACAGGTATTGGAGCAGCCTTGGCACAGCGACGAGGCGCAAAACCATCAGTGGCGGAGCTGTAACCGAGAAAGAAAGAGCAACGGACAGGCCGTAATGATAAATCGGACGCGTCGCAGCGAGGAACTGTTCCGAGAGAAGTTTCGCCGCCCGCGCACAGTGCGACAAGGCTGCAGCACAGCGCGTCAGCTCGCCCAACGAAAGATACGCAGCGAACAGGCGGCGACCGAGAACTACACTACCGCGTTCCGGGAAATGTATTGATCACCACTGCGCGGCCGTTCCAGAAGAATGGCTGCAGCAAAGGGGAAAACGTGAAAGAAGCGCGCAAAGTTTGCACCACGCACCCAAAGAAACGGGACACGATTCGATCGCCATCGTCGCGCTCCAACAAATCCCCGAAGGGGCGTGTGCACAGAGACATACGCGTCCGTCGGTGCGTCGATCAAAATTTTAAACCAGGTTATTTAACAGCCTTTCTATGATTAACTTGTGCATTAACCGGCCGCGGTGATTTTGGCGCGCGCGATGTTAGAACTGCATTAAAACGCGTGCTTCGCGCGAGGTAAAACCGTTCATTTACTACGGGTAACAGCTTGAAACTGGGTTTGCTAAGGTTCTTAAACGTGTGTTTCTCGTGCAGAAATAAAAGTTCCTTTGATTGATTGATTGATTGATTGATTGATTGATTGATTGATTGATTGATTGATTGATTGATTGAAGTACGGTGCTCATGTGTTTTTTTTTAAGTACCACGTACACCCTAATGCAACCATCGCGGCCAGGAATGCAGACCACGACCTCGTGTCGAGCGACGCAACGCCATGGCCACTGAGCCTCTGCAGCGGGTATAATGAAATACGAAGCGCGTGAAGACGGACTAAGTAAATTAAGCTCTTTTCACTACTACACAGCGCACGCGCTTCGTGCGGAAAGTACAGAGGACTGGCACAGAACCACGAAAGAATCGAATGTCACATCCTCTTCCTCCTCCTCCTGCTTCTTGTTACAGCCATCGAAGTCATAATAATGAGAGACGCCGCAGCGGGCGGCTGCGAACCCCGAGTCAGTCGCAAGCCAATTACCGGCCGACGCACGAACACACGCACACACGAGCAGAGGGTCTCATTAGCCATTCACGTACAACTAGCCTTTCACGAGGATATATTGCTGAAGCGCACGCAGTAGCACCAGCAAAAAGACAAAGAAACAAACAAAGGAAAGTCAGGCCCGCGAAGGGCGGTATGTTCTCGAGAGATAAATCACAATGAAAACAGGCGGGCTTGCCGGAACAGCGGGTTCACCTCTTCAGCGCCGAGTCGATATGTGGCTGCCCTGAGCCGAATCCATGGCAGCTGCGACACAAAGAAAGTCAGCGAGACAAATGAGAGAGGAGGAAGGGGAGAGAGGGACAGTGGTTTAACAAATCCTGCCCACTTGACTAGAACACACACGAAGCAGTGAATGGAGGGAGGAGAAGGAGTGAAGTGGGGAAGGAGATGCCGAGTTTATAACACGAGTGCGGTGGGTGCACAATCGACTCTCGGCGCACCGTCCTCGAAAAGGGAAAACAAATTAGCGAAAGGAGAAAGGAGCCCCGAAGCGCCAGTCGCTGTAATCACTGGCCCTCTCCTCCCTTCCCGCTGCCTCCCCCCCCCCGCTTCATTTCCCCCCTCGTTTTGGAACAAAAACGAAAGCGGCGAAACCCCACGGGGCATTTCAGATGCGAGGCACAAAAACGGGTGTCATCAGGGAGGAAGGATGAATCGAAGATGAGGTAACAGAGCAGAAGAAGAGGGCCCGCTTTCCTCTCCGGCGAGCCACTGCCGGAGGCTCGGTTTCGGGAAGTGGCAGCCAAGGGTGAAAGGGTGGAGGCCGAAGGAAGCGAAGGGGTGGAAGCGATACTGAACAGCTTATAACGCGAACGGAGAGCGAAAAGAAAACAACGAGAGCACGCAAACTGGAAAAAAAGACGAGAATGAATGAGCCGGAGGATGACGCTGATAGCCCAGTCGCGTTTAATTAAGCGCAAGTGTCTGCGACACAACGTGCCGGAGGAGGCAACGACAGCAGAGCGCGGGCCAGGTGAATGCGGGGAGGAAAAGTGGGGAGAGAGAGCTCACGTGCAAAGGAGGCTGCACGAATGCAACGGACGAAAAGCGCGAAGAGCAACAGCGACCGATAAAGGAGCCTGCGTGATCGCGCGCGCCATTTCAACGCCGGATCTATGCAACAACAAAGGGATGAACTTGTTCAAATAGTTTCGTTGTTTCTTTACTTTTATTTTTGCTAAGTTGCGTCCTCGTTCTGCCTGCAGGTATGGTGTACGCGTCGCAAAACGCGACCTTTACTTTTATTATTATTTTTTTTATCATTCTTAGGCGGTGCCCTGCTCCCGCGCGCGTCGCCATTTCCTAACAGTCTTGTTAGAGCCTTTGCCCCCAGGTAAGGCAGAGTCGGGGAACGAGAGCGTCGTGGAAAGCGAAGGCGGCGCGGAGAAACAAGTACGCAGGAGTGGGAACACAGCGAAACGAACAAATATAAAACGTGCCAGAAATGCACGGAGAGAGGCCCCGAACGAAGGAGCCCATACATACGGCGCAGTACCTGCAAGGCCGCCAGAGGGGTGTGGGGGAATAGCCCGCGCACACGTAGGGAGCAGCTGACGCCGGAGCGGTCCCTTCTCCACGAAGGGACCCTCGGTTCGATATTACCGCGCTGCTCCGAGTCAGTCGCTAAACAAAAGGAGGGGACGAAGCGATCCCGACTCATAAAGCAAGCGGGACGGTTAATTTGTAACAGGGCCCGGTGAGCGCGCATACAGAAGACGTAGCGACTATGCGAAGACGACGACGCCGATCAGAAGCAGCAGCAGCGGGAGAGCAGAGCTCCCGCTCAGCGCCCCCCCTCCACCCCCCCTCTTCCCTCTTCGTTTTTTTTTTTTCGTTTTACGCCGCTTCTCTTTTGTTTCCCGCGTTGCTCTCTCCGTTCCATCTCCTCTGCCCATCACTGCTTTGCCTCTCAGCCCCTGCCGCCTCCCCCCCCCCCCCTCGCGATCGCGCCATTCATCGAGCCAGCAGCGACCGCCGGGCTGGAAAGGAGCGCGACCGTCAAGACCGACTGCCGCCGAAACTCACCCGACGTTTAATGAAGCCAATTTCCCCCCGCGGCTATGTTTCGTTCTTTGCAAATCTGTGCTTAGCGGCCGACACGCGCGAGCCCGCGTCCCCTCCCCCTTTTCTGCTTCCTAACCCTCGTCCCTGCGAAGCTCAACTCGTCATTTGCTCGTCGGTCTGTACACTTCGATAGGAGCGTGGGGAAGAAGGGAAAAAAGCAACGCGAAAGTACGCCTTGAGAAGCGAGCGACCAACGACAGCGTCGAAAAACACTCGCGACAACCGAGAAACAGCCCGAGGACTGCGCGCTTCCCCTCGCCATATAGGAAGGCCTCAGAAGGTTCGACGTTTGGCTAGCTTCGTCGGAGAGTGCCTGACCGTCATGGCAAACGATCGAAGTCGACGCATGGGCATTGGTTTGTATGACTGTATTGAAGCACACATTTATCTACATTTAGTTCACTGATGTCTTTGAGAGATTCCATTTGTTTATAATATTTCTCCTTGCTTCGTTGTAGCAATATTAGCAAAACGTAAGTCCCGCTGAATGTGGTTGCATAGATTAGATTATTTTCCGAGAGCGGCAATGTGTTCCCCCAATCACCTGTAATCAACTTTTCATGACGCAATCAGTCACATCTCTGGTCTCAATCGTGCGGATACTTACTGAAGTTTATCACGACAGCCTGAATTAATATTTCTCTCTAGTGTCCCCTAAAGCTTGTTTTTCCGCAATAAGACACATTATGGGGAGAAGCCCACTTAGTTTTTGTTTTTATTAACGTCAGGACTTGTCAGCATATTGGCCAGCAATGTCGTGAGCTTTCGCGTGAGTAGGTATGCGCGAGTGAGCACCACCAGCATCCACGGGTTTTTCTACCTAATAACACGCGTATCAATACGCGCGAAGAGGCCCGCGCACGTTAGGCGGGGCTCTCTAAGTTTTTCTTCGATTCTCTAGCGACTCGGCGTATTCGTGATTTGCAACCGTCATTTCTGCCACGCCTTTTCCCAAAGCCACCTGAATCTACGAAAGAGAAACAATCCCGCTTGCTACACAGACAGTCGCGCAGGCTGAACATCTCCCTCCGATTCGGCTACACGCATGCAGCGTACTGAGGTATTTGAGCGTTTTCTCGTAAACGCTACTTCTAGTGATACGTGTATTTTTCTTGCAGAACAGCTCGTGACCGGTTTTAAATATCAATCCACAGTTAAAACAGGCGGCGAGAAGAACGTTAACTCAATGCGCGATGCTAGCAATCGTCGGTCGGTGAGCTTAACATGGAAAAAAAAAGTGTCCAATGACTCCTGGAAGTTGCGTACAGTGTCTTGTATGACACTCGCATCAGTCTGGCCTCCTGCACCGGTGAAAATTTTGTCCACAATGATTTGGTTTAGCTAAGGCGCGGCGACCGTGGCTTCAACGTATCGTGGAAGTGAGCAAGGTCCGCGAGCGTTACAGGAAAGACTGTTAGCTAACAGCTGCTAGTCCTTTACGCTGTTGCTATGCTAGCCGCGTGGGCGAATAACTGTGCTGAAATATACAATGTGGTATCTTCCCTACTTCACCAGTTTACTGCAGCGACTGGCACAAAATAAAACGAAATACTTTACAAAGTTTGCCACCACAAGACAAGCAGAAAAAGAAAACGAGATAACCTGCGAGTAAACCCATCTTTTTCGAGACTTGGGCGAATAGAAGAGAGAAACTGACAGTAGACGCACTTAGTATAGACAGGTAGCCTGTATCCGCAACCGTTATGCCCAGTAGGGTTCTTTTCATGAATATATAAAGCAGAATGACAACGCGACAGCAAACCAAATATCACCCTGCATAAACGCGGAGGAGACGATGCCCCGCGTCGTCTTTGGCTATCGAAGACTCGTTTGAGAGCTCTATTCGTTGCGCAATGGTATGAACGTTTCTCTTACGTCACTCTACTTTTCGTTGACAAATGGCAAGGCAAAAAGAACGCGTGACCGCGACTCCTCCTTGGAACATCACGTCACTGCTTTCTATAGACTAAATTACGGAAAGAATGGAGCGACGCCATTATGGGCCTGTTAACGCGACTGTTTCCTGAACAGCTAACACGTGGTACGTACTACGGCGGTCAAGTCGCATGCGCGAAAAA
Organism: Dermacentor andersoni; assembly: GCF_023375885.2. NCBI lineage: Eukaryota > Metazoa > Arthropoda > Arachnida > Ixodida > Ixodidae > Dermacentor > Dermacentor andersoni. The sequence goes on along the minus strand of NC_092815.1, from coordinate 211,632,006 downwards.
GGTTGCGCGAACGTGTCCCACATCTCCCAACCGTGCCGATTCGGCAGCATTTCAGTTGCGTTCGACAGAGAACACGTTCGCACGACAGCCAAAGACGGCTGCACCAAGGAACTCAAATTTCCGCCATTAGCACCTCTCGCACCCATTCTCCAGCTTCCCACGCTGCCTTCTCACCCCTGCGCTCTGCCGGCTTTTCCCGAAGAACTGCGTCGACGTGTGGCCCGAGCGAAATATTCCCAAAAATACCTACATCCGAATACGCCTGGTGGGAGTGCTAGGGAAGGCGAGGGAGCGAAGGGTGTAGTAGAATAGCGGCTGCACTCGAGCTATAGCGCGCCAAGAAGCCGGCGTCGGCGCACGCTTACACCTCGTCAGGATGACGGAGGGCGGTTTTCGAGAATCACTCGCCCCAGCGCCGGCCGGCCGCGGGCGCAGCTGCGCCTAATGTCGCTTATCTGCACGACGCCCGCCGGGGCGGTTATTGCGGCGAGCGAACGGAAGGCAGCGCCGCGAATTCAAATTCCCCGGCGCTCTCGCTCGCCGCCGCCTATAACCCGCGTGCCAACACAGCACTCGGCATGCGAGCCGCCCTCCCGCGATTCATTGCCGTCGCTTTAGCATTCGGGAACACTTGTCGGCGGGAAGAGGGTTGAGAAAAAAAAAAAAAAACACTAGGGCTCCATCGAATGCCGACAGACACTCCGCCCGTCGCATTACGACGCCCCCAAGCGCACCTCATTGTCAACGAGAAAGAGGCTTGTCAGGAAGGAGTGCAAAGGGGCAAGAAGAGAGAGAAAGGAAAGGCTAACTAGAAGGACGAACACTTGCTACCCGGCACCATCGTCTGGAAGAAGATACAGAACCAAAAGAGAAAAGGGGAGATGAGCCAAGAAACCTAAAATCGCGTGCAAGAATCGCGTGCCTCTCAGAGCTCGTCCTTTAACGAACTTAGGACTATCAGGATGATCAATGCACTTTCCCGTAAATGTCTATTTTCGGATCTAGCCATTTTCCATTCACGCCACTTGGTTCACGGGGTAAGTGGCGTTGGGTACGTGCCGCTGCATATTTGCTACTGGGTATGTGCCACTCTTCGATGAACCTCTTTGACACCAACTTGGGTTACTGGATATATGTCACCGCCTACGCGCCGCTTTTCATAATAATCACCGTATAAAAGATATCGCCACCCATTACAAGCTACACTGCCAATCGCATTAACGCGGCCAATGATTTTCAAAGGATGGATGCGCCGCCATTTAAAACAAGAATATTTTTTAGAAGACCTGACTGTTGAGCTAGATCATCTTGCATTCTAACTACGGTAGCACGGCATAAAATGGTGCACGTAAAATAGTGCTCATCTTAGCGTGTTACGTGCTTGCGTCTGTCCGACACTTTGCGCTGAGTTACTATGGTTATAGAGCATGTCTCACCGAACCGTAGACCGGAAGAATCAAAGGATCACTCCAGCTGCCTATAGTGCCAACATCAGTTGCGGCCACTCCCTCTATACACTTCGCTTTGACAATGGCCGTTTGTTCCGTCTCTCTATCGCGGCACACAGCGTTTGCCTCTGCGTACTGCGATGCGGGCGCTCACAAAGTAGGTGCGCAGCTGTCTAGTCTCAACAGCAGGTGCCGCAGCTATACTAGACTGTCGACCGTTCCAATAAGAGAAGGACGCGGCCTGCCATAGGTTGCATTTAACGCGCATACTTTGCATTGGCATAAGGGGATAACGGGATGGGTAGATGAAGGAAGGTAAAAACAGCAATGATGTTGCTTGCAAATGCAAACATGTAGGTAAACAAACGCGCAATTCCGGTGCCATTAAAAAAAAGGATAGACACGCAGAGCGTAATATGTCAACGATAATAATGGCATTCGGGACCAGCGCCGAGAACGTCGTGCTGCGACCGCAGGAGGTGGAAGAACTCATCAGCACAGTGGACAGAGCTAACGCGCCGCGGTGGCTTAGCGGCTATGATGTTGCGCTGCTTAGCACGAAGTTTCAGGTTCGAATCTCGGCAGCGGCGGCCGGATCTCAGTGGTGGCGAAATGCAAAAACGTCCTTGTAGTGTGAAGTGGGCGAATGTAAAAAAAAAGAAAAGAAAACTCGCATGGTCAAAATTAATGCGGTGTCCGCCACTACTGTGTGCCTAACAATCATGTGGTTTTGGCACTCACTATACTCAGAATGTCATTCATTTCTTTAAAGAGCTAACTATACATAGGTGGGCACTGAAGAAGCAGAGTGCAGTCACAAAAGGCGACCACCTAGAGTCATCGGTGGGTCACTAACGACCACTAGAATTTCGTAATAAATAAGTTGCTGTGCATATACCGAGGGAGAAAATAATTCTGCTGGTCTATTTCTCTACGTTTGCCAGAAAAAAATTTTTTTTGAGGTGATATAATGGTAATCGTAATACAGCTGCGACGCGGACTTCGGTCGGCTCCTAACCGCTACTTATATGACCAAGCACACTGCCGAGTTTTAGCTCCTGTTATAGTACAGAATATCAAAGGCAGCACACTGGGCGCATCAATATATATATGTATATATATATATATATATATATATATATATAAACAAGCTGCGACGTCATGCCGTAGTGTGACGCAGTGTGCAGGTACAGGCGTGAGGAGTTCCATTCCGAAAAATGCGGTCGCCGTGTCGTCTCTGGCAGAGCAGGCCAGAGATCACACAAGATCTCCGCTTTCTCCCTTTATTTGCTCCTCCTCCTCACACAACAAGCGAAAAGAACGCTGTACACCAGCGATCAAACACTGCTCCGCAGGGCGATGACAACGTGGCGCAATATGGAAAGAACAATCACTCCCGGGATGCGTAATGTGCGTTCGACGCTCGAGCTCATTCTTTATGGCTGCCAATGTATACGCGGGCAAGGGACACTGCCCGCACCTCGTGCAGACAAAATCCACGTCGCACGCGCGGCATGCCCAGTGCTAGAATACAAGCCGGAAAAAATCATCCATTTTTCTTCTCGATCACCGCGCTCCGCACATCATCGTCTTAATGTTTCGCGGCAACGTCGGGCGTCTTCTGCGTCGACCTCCACTTCCACCCCCCAGGAGCACTGGTGAAAAGAGGCCGCGCATACTAAAGTACGTGCCAGCTTTCGCTAAGCGTCAGTTTCATAAGCGACCTGGTTTCTTTGTTGTTCTTTTATTTTACCGTTTGCCCTCGTTGTCTCACCGCCGGTTCTCTTATTCCTTCGATTTTCGGTCCTCTCGTCTTTCCGTCGCGTATATTAAAGAGCACCTGTCAGAACCTCTCGGCGGCTGCTGGGGTTGCGACCTCGAGCGTTAGCGCTGCAAGAATTTTCCGGTTTTGTTATCTTTTTCCGTGAAACTGGGCAGAAGGAAGAGACGCTCGAAGAGCGACGTGCAAGGAATCAAGCGAGCGAAACGAGGTAAATAGGGATACGAAGAAGGCGCCGAGACTCGATCAATCTCTATACGATATGCGCCGAGTCTCCGACGCTATCAATAACGATCGTTCCACGGAGCTCCCGCTCGATTCTGAACGCGGGCGCTTGATACGGTGTGACGGGGGTTATGCGCAGCGTGGCAAGTTAGTTTCCAGATGCCAGCTTGCATTGTTTCGGAGCGACCCACCGGGGGAGACTCGCACTTCCTACGAACGTCGTCTGCCTTACAGCGTTACAGCGTTTCAGGCACAGCCTCCGTCATACTTAATCCGAACACGCCCATTTTCTTTTCTTTCGCTGCGAACGGGTGCTGGTGATTTCTGGTCTTTCCAAAGCATTAGATGCTTGCTTATGACAACCCATGCTCGGTAAACTTAAGCAGCCATTGACGTGTTTTCATAGTCTAGCTTTAAGTCTGGTGGGGACTGTACGTGATGACACTTGTCCCCTTAACAGTTTAAGCTACCCTCGCCATTGGTTTTCTCCCCCTCCGGCGTACACGCATACGTATTTACGCCAAACTCTCTCTCTCTCCCTCTCTCTCGGCGCTTTTGTGCGTTGGCAAGCGGTCATGCTTCGGCACCTCCTTGCCAGCAGTGTTTTGACCTATCGCATTTCTGTACAATAGCCTGTTCCGTGGCAAAACCTGTTGAATCACATCGGGGATTTCATTATCGGCGAAAATAGCGATAACCAGATGCGCTTTCGGGCACAATTGATCTTGTGGAACTGCGCTGCCAACCAGCTCTCCTTCCGGAACTGTATCCGTAAGGCACAGAGAACGCGCTGCGTTCCATTCCTGCCCGAAAGGAATTGCACTCCGTCCCACTCGCCAATCCCCCTTCCGTACTTACGCCACACGTGTGCGTATGACCACCGGGAGGAGTGAGCGATGCGAATCGGAACCGCTCCGTTTCAATCACTGCGTTGTGTTCCTCAATTTTCGGCCCTTCCGTCGGTCATCCATTTCTGCGCTTTCATTAGAGACGAAAACGAACCAATGAACAAAAAAAAATGGAAAACAATGATGGTACAGCCGAGTACGGCACGCGAGTTTTATTGCTTACGATGCCGTCGAAAATAGAAGAAAGAAATCCATCCGGCGCGTTTCTCAATACGCCGGGGAGTCCGCGCTGAGATCGGCCGGGTAAATGATGGCCGGTCGGATGGACAGACGGAAGGCGTCTGCCGCGGAGCAGCGTCAGTAGGGAGTCAGGAAGGGGAGAGGCGCGACGATCGCGGATGCCATCAATCTTGCGCGCTCAGTCGCCGCGCCGCCGCCGCCGTCGTGAAACAATTCAATCTGTACACTGCCGAGCGTCGCTTGGAGATGAGTGTCCGTGTTTAACGAGCGCCTCTCTCTCTCTCTCTCTCTCTCTCTCTCTCTGGCGACGGCTGCTATGCGAGCACGGAGCGGAGCTGAAGGCCGATCGTCTACTTGTTAAGGTGCATCGTGAATCATCAAGAAGAGCGTACAGGCGAGGCAAATGAGAATGTACTAATGCGCCGTTTAGTTCTGTATAGAGCGGTGATCGAACGAATGGGAACCGGCGAGCGGACAACCGCTTGCGAGTGAACCTAAATAAGTGCCGTGACGCGGGTGATGACGCCGGGACTATACACGACGACGATGACGACAGCGCAGCGAAAAGGACGGGCAGATACAGCAAGCGCAGGCCTTGAAGAAAGCCCGACAAGCGACTCGTCAATTCTGCAAGCGAACTTGCCAGGACGAAAAACGCAAATCCGTCTCCGTAGGCTGAACTGTGGAGTCTGTTGCGCGGATGTCCATAAGCGCGTATGCAGATCGCAGAGAAAACGTACATTGCTTAGTACTCTCAATCGTATTGTATTTACCTTATATACTTTTACTGCATTTATTCCAAAGTATACGATGCCTTTTTATACTTTTTCTTAAATGCAAAAATGAAATTGCACGTCTTTCTGCTTTGTTTATTTCTTTCTTTTCGTCCTTATTCAAAAATATTACTTTTCGCTGGCATGCCGCTAGTATTACGGCGGCTGTCTTCGACTTGTGGTATTCCTAAATGGCAGGTTTAGTTTATTTGGAGAACGAATAAGTAAGCATCGTTTCGCACATGCAGAAGTTGTCTCTCCAATACAGACACAGAATAATCTCGACTACACAAGCATGTCCTCCGTGATCGTGCCGCGCATGCGCAGGTGCATTACCGGAGGCCACGACCAGCCACGACTCCGGCAAAATACACACCGCGCGAGCGGCCCGCTCCGTCCGAAACAGAAGCGTCGCCGCTTGAGAAAGAGCGCTGCGCGCGTTTTGTTGATGTGGTTCGAAATCGTGGCTACGTGAGCCGTGATTTTGAGGCCACAACAACAACCAAACGTGCGCACTTCTACGCATCTGTACGCGCGCGTCAGCTAGGCAAACCCAGCGGCCATAACGAGACGTCGCTCGCGTCCACGGAGCTGGCTGGTTGGTACTACAAACCTATGAATACGCCGGTACATGCTTCATCTTCATGCCACGGCGCCCAGAAACCGAAGGCCGGCATGGTGGGCAGCCGGCACTCATAAACATGGCGGTCGCTTACGCAAACCACCCGGTCACGAAAACCGCAGAAAGCGTCCGAACATTTTTTTTTTTTTTTTTTACGTACAGCTCGTCCTTGAACGAAACAATATGCGACGTTCTTCCGGCGCGCGTTCTTCAGCGTTCCTAATCGCACGCGGCCTACGTACCGCTTGTACGGGTGGAAAGGAATTGCGATAAGGTTACGTGGTTTGCCTATAGAGCCCGTGACGTTAAAGCGCAGTCCATATTAAACAGTGTTTATTCCGGCTTTACTTTTTTCATTACGATATTTGTTTTTATCACAATAAGTTTTGACACTTCTCGCGATTAAACGCAGCTGCGGCATACACGGCGATACGCTTTTGCTTTATGCTTTAGCTTTTTAGCTCTGAGGTAGCAGCCAGCTTTTTTTTTTCTTTTTTTGCCTACGCACACAAACCGCCAGACCCTAGCGTATAACAACTCCGCTGTACAAAAAAAGAAAAGAAAAAGAGAAAAAAAAGAACACGAAGGAAGATGCTCTCATCGAGCCGAATAAAATTTCGGGCTCGGTAATGTGAGAAAGCGAGAGGGATGCAAACGCGAAGGGCGGACGCCTCTCAGCCAAATTCATCGCACACCGAGGAAAAAAGAAAAGAAAAGCTAATCACAGCTCCTCCGCTGTTTTCCTTACGACGCCAGTCCGGCCGCGGAATGAAGTCTCTTCTCACCACGAGCGACGTCATCTCGTCCGGGCGGCTTCGATATTGGCCACAACGCGGTGGCCGCGGCCATGATGGGCATCCCGTTCGATATTCTCGGCAGCGGCCACTCAATTAAACGTTCTTCAAAACGACCAGGCGCGATGACGCGAAAGGGATGAACGCTCGAGGGCCCGAGACACGTGGGAGGCACATAAAACGGGCCCCCACTGCTCGCGGAAGGCGTTCGAGAAACTCTAGGCGCGCACGCATTGTACACACACACACACACACACACACACACACACACGCACACACACATATATATATATATATATATATATATATATATATATATATATATATATATATATATATATATACTTTGCGTACGAGCAGCGCTCTGTATGGTCGTACCCCTCTCTCTGCCCGGTGGCCACTGCCAAAGCAAACAGAGAGCGAGCGATAGTGAGCAGAAAAGAAGGAACTGCGGCGCTTCATTACTCGCCTGGTCCGCGGTGACGATCGAGAGCGCGCCCGAATGGAGGATGCGCCATTTCGGTTTATTGCCGTCTGCCGACGAACGACGCTCGCCAGGCGCCTCGTCCTCCCCTTTCGGTGCGTCCAAACCCGGGCTCGCCAGACGCGAGGTGCGCGTTCGCTACGGTCAAGGACCGCTTTGTGGGGCGCATGTCTTTTTTTTTTTTTTCAGGTAATACGAGTACGCCATCTTTACACGTAGAGCAGCGACATCACTAGAAGCCTTCGGAAAGGTAGGGAGCTGGCTGCAGCGGGCAGCATTTAAATAAAATGCAAGAAAAGAAACGAGTGTCTTTGCTACGTCATGCGTTAGCAACGATGGAGGGAGGTCACTCGCTTCGAGCAGTTTCCGAGATATCTGGCGAGCGCTGCCTCTCAAGCAGAGTTTTCAACAAGAATTACTAGAGGGAACTCTGGCGCTAGTGTCTACGGCAGCTGCAATGGGAGCGGTTGTCCCAGCATGGGAATTATGGGAAGTACATGGATTTGCCTAAATCCATGTCCTTTTGGCTTCAAACGCCATTGTGACTTTGTTAACTCGTCATTTTCAACAGTATATTGCGGAATAAATAATTAAATAAACATCATTAAAATTGCCCGACGGCAGGATTCGAACACAGGAACTCTAGCACAGAAGCCTGATATTGAAACCATTAAGCCACGGACGCACGTATCGACAAGCGAATGAAACGCCCTTATGAATTTATCGCAGGCATGCCAGTGCCTTGAGGCGCTTGGCGCGTTTCGATTTCGCCACCTGGACAAGCTCAATCGTTGCAATTAATAGCAATTGTACGCGTTCCCGGCGTCTTCTGCACTTCGAAGAATATAGAGTGCGCCGAAATATACGACAATAATATTTATATCGCGTAATATACAAAGCCACAAGAACGTCTGAATCCACAAGCACGAAGATCAGACAAATCCATGTACTTCCCATCATTCCCATGGTAGGACAACGACTGCAGCGCCAGGTGGTGGTGGTATAAACTTTATTTAATGAAGACCAAAAAAGAAAAGAAAATTAAGATGCCGTCGTTCCGTGGGTGGCCTTCAGGCTGCCGGTCGTGGCCACCAGATCATGCCTGGCGGCGACTTCCGCTGCCCAGATCGTTAGCCGTAGCTGGACATCCGGCTCCGAGCTGGCCAAAGCAGCCTCCCACAGCTGCGGACTAGATACTTGCCAAGAGGCAGAGGGAGAGTGTTTTGGGCACGAATAGAGAATATGAGCATAGTCTGCTCGTGGGTGTTTGCAGAGCGTGCATTCGGGTGAGAAGGCCCCGGGGTGAATAAGGGCAAGTCGGGCAGGAGAGAGGAAAGTGTGGGCCTGTAAATGGCGCCACGTGCTCTGTTGGAGCTTAGAGAGGGATTTGTGAGGGGGAGGGAGGGCTAGGCGAGAGTTGCGGTAATGAAGGGTGATGTCATGGAAGGTGAGGAGGGAGTCACGCGTGTCCATCCCGGAGTGGAGGGGGCCAGCTCGGTTTGTCATCTCGCGAGCGATGGAATTTGCCGCCTCGTTACCAGGGTGCCCCGCGTGAGCCGGAACCCAGATGAGTTGGATATGACGAGAGGGGGGAGGGGAGTGCTCAAGGATGCTGAGCGCAGAGGAGGAGATGCGACCCTTCGCAAAGTTGTGGACAGCGGCTTTGGAGTCGCTGAATATGATACGGGCCGGGGTAGTGGCAATGGCGAGCGCAATAGCTGCTTCCTCGGCGGCAGTGGAGGTGGGGGCAGGTATAGTGGCAACGGTCAGGGGAGCAAGTGTATGGGAAGTGGTGGCAAGGGCGTAGGCGGGGTGGGAATTGTATGGCGCAGCATCGACATACACAGCATTAGACTGTGAGCCATACTGGCGCCAGAGGGTGGAGGCGCGGGCAGAGCGGCGGGCGGCGTCATGCTCAGGGTGCATGTTCCTCGGAAGAGGGTTGACAGTGAGCATGGAAGATATAGAGGAGGGTAAGGGGTGGGTTACACAGGCAGGGGACACAGGGGTCAAGCGGAGGGAAGAGAGAAGGGCTCTACCAGAGGGGGTGCGAGAAAGGCGGTCGAGTTGTGCCGTGCGATGGGCCTCCACAAGCTCTGAAAGAGTATTGTGGACGCCCATCGCCAGCAGACGAGAAGTGGGAGTGTAGGTGGGGAGCGCAAGGGCCGACTTGTAAGCTTGGCGGATGAGACAGTTCACCTTGTCTTCCTCGGTGCGAGAGAGAAAGAGATAGGGGAGGGAGTAGACAAAGCGGCTGAGAACGAAGGCCTGGACAAGACGACGGAGGTCGTGCTCACGCATGCCGTGGTGCCGATTAGCGACACGTCGAATAAGTCGGACGGTCTGGTGGACAGTGGTAGTTAGGCGGGAAAGGACGGCAGTGTGTTTGCCATTGGATTGGAGGAGACCCAGTATGCGGAGGCAGGAGACAGAAGGGACGGGGTGCGCGTCAATAATGATGCTAAGGGTGGGAGATGAGTTGACGGCCGTGCCTCGAGCTGGGAGGAGCAGAAGCTCCGACTTTGACGGGGAGCAGGCCAGCCCGACTGCGCGAGCATGACCGGCAACCACGTCCGCGCCCGCCTGGAGGACGGCCTCCATCTCTCCAATATTTCCCGTGGTCACCCAGAGGGTGATATCATCGGCGTAGAAAGCATGGGAGAGGTTAGGAATGGTAGCGAGAGCGCGTGCCATGGGGAAAAGAGTGATGTTGAAGAGAAGGGGGGAGAGGACAGAACCCTGGGGGGTGCCCCGATTTCCAAGAGTGAAATTTGGAGAGGAGAGAGGGCCGAATGAGATCTCAGCCGTGCGACAGGCAAGGAAAGCCGTGATATAACCGTGGATACGAGGACCCACGTTAAGGGTGGAAAGAGCATCTAGGATGGCGGAATGGAGGACGTTGTCAAATGCTTTCGTCATGTCCAGTGCCAAGACCGCACGAGTGCGCTTGGCGTGAAGAGGGTGAAGAACCTCTTCGGAGAGCTGGAGCATGACGTCTTTGGTAGAAAGGGAGGGGCGAAAGCCGAACATAGAATCGGGGAAAAGGTGGTTGTCATCTAGAAAGCTCTGCAAGCGGTCGAGAACAACGTGCTCCAAGAGCTTACCGAGACAAGAGGTGAGGGAAATGGGGCGAAGATTTTGGATGTCTATTGGTTTGCCAGGTTTGGGGATGAAAGTTACCTTAGCGTGGGTCCATTCGGAAGGCAGAGTGCTTTCATGCCAATGTTTATTAAAGAGGTCAGTGATGGCCTCGAGGGACGGGGTATCCAGATTACGGAGGGCCTTGTTAGAGATTTGGTCGGCCCCCGGTGTGGAGGTGGTGCGGAGCTTATGCAGCGCGGCACGAACCTCGCCGAGGGTGATATCTGCGTCGAGCGTAGAATTAGGGTTGCCGGTGTAGGTAGGGAGAGAGGAAGGGGGGTTGGTGCAGAGATAGCGATCACGAAGAGCAAGAAGAAAGTCGGAATCAGAGAGTGGAGACGAGTGAAGGAGGCGCGTCACGTCCCTGCGGTGCGTGGCCTTGGAGTGCGACGGGTCAAGAAGGACACGCAGGAGAGCCCACGTATCCCTCAGCCCGAGGCTACCAGCCATGCGCTCGCAGGTCTGGTCCCACTGCTGTCTGGTGAGAGAAGAGCAGTGCTCCTCCATGTCCATTGCCAGGCGAGCAAGGCGCAGTCGCAGCGAGCGGTTGTGTTTCTGGGAAAGCCAACGGCGGTGCAGGGAGTGATACGCCTCCCAGAGGTGCAGGAGGCGACTATCAGCCGTGTAGGAGTGAGGAGGGGTGGGGACGGTGGAGGTGGCAGAGGAAACATCCTGAAGCAAGGTGGTGGTCCACTGAGAAAGGTCTGAGATGGAGGTGGGGGCCTGTTGCCGCGAGTGGCGGAAGCGATCCCAGTCCACCACCTGCACCAGGCGCTTGTGGGAGGAAGATAGGGTGGGAAAGGAGAAAGAGACGGACAGGATATAGTGGTCGCTACCGAGAGAGACCCGGCTGTTCGCCCACACCGCGTCCGGGATATTTTTGCAGATGGAAAGATCCGGATTAGTGTTCCGTTGTACACTGGAGCCAATGCTGGTGGGTTCCGAGAAATCGTTAAGGACGGTCAACTGTTCGTTCTGCACGAAGGTCCATAGCGCCAGGCCCTTCCTGCAGTTCTTGGGGTAGCCCCAACTTACGTGATGAGCGTTGAAATCCCCAAGAATTAGGAGCGCATTCCGGCTCGCCCGTGAGATGGCGTTGCGGAGAAGGAGGAGGAGGGGAGCTGCAGGTGTGCGGGGAGGGCTGTATACATTAAGGACAAAAAGGCTGGCATCTTGCCGCCGCCGGGGAAGGAGTTCCAAGAAGAGGTGAGTGCACTCCGGAACGTCGAGCGGATGCTCGATTGCCATGTAGGCGCGATGAACTAGCGTGGCAACGTTGGGAGGTGAAGGGGAAGCAGGGTGGAAAGCTGTGTAGTCACGTAATTTTACTGGGGAGAAGGTTTCTTGAAGGGCGATGATAGCGGGGAGGTCGGAGGGAGGGATGTTCTGGAGGTGGAGCTGCAGCGTGTTCCGCTTTGCACGGAAGCCGCGGCAGTTCCACTGCCAGAAATTAAGGTGTGGGGGATGTCTGGCCATCTTGAGGCCGGGGTGCCCCTGCTGGTGCAGGGTGCTTGGGAGATGAGGATGATGGGAGGAGGGATGAGACATTAACGGTCATCTGGGCAAGATCGGCCTCGAGGGAACTCTGGCGGGCCTCAATTTTGGCCACCCGGTTGTTAATTTGAGCCATCCAGGTCTGCGTGTCCGTACGCAGAGCTGTAATGGCGGCCATGAGGCGTCGTTCATGTGCCTCGAGGAACGAGGCCGTGTGGCGGATGACAGCCTCCATCTCCGGGGTGGGGGCAGGTTCGGTAGAGGAGCGCCTCTTATGTGGAGGGCTGCGGGAGGGGGAGGCGGCACGAGAAGACGCGGCCGAAGAGGATGCGGACATAGGGGCGGGAGGTGGTGGCGGTGGGGGCGGGAGAGCGATAGAGTGTGAGGTTTGGTGAGGGGAAGAGTTGGGGATGTGGGGGCGCGTGAGCAGCGCTTGCAGCTGTTCTTTTAGTAGGGCAATCTCGTTGCTCTGGGCTGCGATTTGAGCTTTGAGCTCCTCTTTTTCGGGGTCGAGTGTGGGAGGCTGCGATCGCCAGCTCACCTGGGAAGCAGTTGATGGGGTGTCTTGCCCCGGTAGCGGTGGAAATGAGACGGAGCGGCGGCGGGGGCTGCGGTCCTGGCTTAATCGGGAGCTGGATCGTTGACGGGGGCGGGAAGAACGGGTGTCCTTGGCGGATGGTGTTGACTGCGCTGAGTTGGATGACGTTGACTTGTGACTGGATGTGAGTGGGGAGGGACCTCCCCGTTCGAAGCGGAGCTTACACGGGCGGGATCCCGTGACATGTGTGCCGCTGCACAAGATGCATTTAGGAGTGCAGTCAGGGGGGTCCCGAGCCGCGTGCACAGCTCCGCAGCGTGGGCAGCGTCCGGGCCTGGGCTTGGTACATACGTCGGAGCGGTGACCATGGCTCCAACAATTGACACAAGCTTCAGCCTTGGGGCGGAAGGGGTGACAGGTGAACATGCCGCAGTTGAACACCACGGTTCGAGGGAGTTCTTTTGTGCCTACGAAAGTGATCAGGATGGACCGGGTGCGACCCATCTGTCTTGCGTCGGCGATGGCGTAAGTACTGCTGGGATTCATAGCCTGCAGGTCCTCGATTATCTCCTCTTGGTTTTGATTGTCCACGGCGTTGTAGATTATGCCGCGGAGGGCGTTGTCAGGTGCGGCCACATAAGCGCGCAGTGGGTACAGCTGAGTGGCGAGACGCAACTCAGAGGTATGCACGTACTGCCGGGTGCGTTGTTCCGAGGGCGTACTGACGGTGAAAGAGTTGTTGTATGGGTTTATGCGTACGCGGTCATCGCCACGGGCGGCGGCGTACTCAACGCTGGCGCTAGAACAGAGTGAGGCAAGGAGGGCCCCATTGGTGGTTGTACGGAGGTCGAGGCCACCTCCAGGGCGGAAGACGATCTTGTAGTCTTCCGCTGGGAGTCGAGGCAGCGGGACGTGGCGGCGTAGGCGGTGAGTCTTCAGCGATGGCGGGGTTGCCATGGCGGTCTTGAGGTTGGCGTTCGTGGCTGAAACGGCTTTCTTTGGATGGGCCGCTCGGTGGGCTTGGAGCATTCGGGTCCAGCGGGGGTCGTCATCAAATTCTTGTTGGGAGATGAGTGTACCGTCGACAATACTTTTCATATCGGCGGCTTCGAGGCAACGGGAGCGAGTGCCGGCGCAGCGGACGCCGGTGCGACGCTAGGGGCAGCTGCGCGCTGCGGGCGAGGTGGCGTTGCGCCGAGCGTTGGGCTTAGCTCGGTGGCCCCGTGGTTGGTCAAAGATGAGGCTCTGGTGGAACGGTGGTCGGCGGGTTCGGGCAAATGAGGTGTCAGGAAGGTCCTTACACCTTCGCGTGCTCGGTAGCAGAAACTGGAGGATATCCCGGGCGAGATGCCAAAGCCAGGAGAAGAAATCGCGGAGCCCATGCGAGGCACGTCCGAAGAACGCCGGGCGTGGGTTGCGTCCCGCAGCGCCAGAGTTCCCTCTAGTAATTTTGTAGGAAACTCTATGCTCTCAAGTACCTTGATCTAACGGCAGCTGCGCTGATGATCTCAGAGGCAATGTTAAGAGCCTGTGGAATTCTACGCGACTCCATGTAGCGACAGCTAACGAATCATCTAGCGAATCACCATAAAGCTGCAAATGGATCGCGCGTCGCTTCCTCGCAACTGCCGTCTTCGTTGCGTTAGCAATAATAGCACGGCTGCCGATGACCTGCTAATCGGGAGCGGTAGACCGGAGTTTTAATTTCTCAACCACAAGCAAAATTTTGTTGTTTTAGTGGTCTCCGGCATCGAAGAGCTCTGGTTTTCATAATGCCTAGAGTGTAATGACTTATGCGGCCTCCCATTAGGGTACGACATCGTTATTGGTTTGCAGCTCTTGGAAAACCTGCTGTGTTAGAAAACACACAAGCGCGCGCACGCAGAAAAGTCGGGAGATCAACCATTAAAGAAGGTCAGTTTGTTACCTTGTACGGGGGGGGGGGGGGGGGGGTGAAATGTATTGGGGGTGGGGGATTCAAGGATATCATCAGGGAACTCGATGACTACGGAAATGGAAATGGGTGCCCCCTTTTAAATTCTGAGGCGCGGCACACGTCACTAGAACCGTCTATCTCACATGCCCACAGACCGCAGCAAGCGATAAAGAAATAGCGCGTCTTGCTGCCTCTAGAACATAAGCGCTGTATCAGGAACAACACAGCAGTAATGAGTGAGCGGCTAATTAATTTGCTTCAACCACAGCGCCGGGTCAACTAGGTAGAGAAAGTGAGGTCTCGACAGATTTGAACAGCCCACTCACCGAAGGTTGCCAGAATTTCCTAGCATAGGCCCTGCGCAAACGTTGTCTTTCTGTTTCGCTGCTTCGGTGTTTCCACATTGTTAATTGGCGACAACGGACGAAACTTATATGAGGGAAACAAACAGGCTCTCTCCGGAAACTTCGGACCGGGGCGGTGCTTACATAACCATCACTGGAACCTTGGGTCTACTTTACGAAGAATATGTCCATCATCTCCCGTGTCGGCGGCCGATGCCCGCCATCTGAATCGGACACGCTGTGAGAGAAAGACAGTTTGTGAAAACGCAATCCTAGATATCAAGAACTACACCCGACGACTGTGGGCGTTGACTCGTGGAATTTCCCAAGTCCCTGTTAGAGTATCTGCATGGAACCGGCCTCCATGCTTCACTCATGGCTTCACTTGCACACTACGCCACGTGGTAACCCGCGCGAAAAAAGTAATAGAGAAAAAAAGAAGAAATAAACAAAACACAGAGGCCACCCTGACAAACTCCCAGGACAATGCGAGTGACAGCCGCTCCGGTACGGGTCGTGCTGCTGAAGCCGCGGCACAAAACTCGGAGGAGGAATAAAATGAGTAGCATGTCGGGAACCGAGCTCCCGTCGCTGCTGCCAATGCTACTGCATTATACACGGAATCAGGGGTTCGTTTCTTGATTGTGCTCGGCCCGTATAAACGCGCGGTGTCGCGCCACTCCCAATCGCAGCGCGAGCCCGAGGTGTTCGCGTAACTGTCGGGCGGCGCCCCGGAGCCCCGTAAACCTGCACCAATAAACTAAAGGAAGACGAGGGAGAAAGTAGGAAAGAAAGAAGAAAAAAATAAGGAAGGAACGGAAAAGCACAAACGCCGCATCGCGACAGTCGTAAAGGCGCGGCAACCGGCGCCTCCTCCTCCGACACGTACGCACCACGCTCGCTCGCACGGCGATCAGCGGTCGTCGGGAGTTTCGGCAGCGAGGCGCGAACGAGGTGGGAATTAGTTAATTCGCCCGGGCCACAAATAAAAGGAACGAAATAAAAGAGGGAGTAACGGCTTCTCGACGCTTTTCCCGCCCATCGTGTTTAGCCTGTTTACTCGGCCCGGAGCCGTCGATATACTCGCCTGTCTTGTCTCGCCGCCAGCGCCTCGCCACTTTGTTCTTCCTTCCGTCTTCTGGCTGCGAGCTTCTTCGCGCGAGCCTTCTCGACGCTCCTCTCTCTCTCCCTATCGGAACGGCACGAAGTTGCACGTTGTGCCATCCTAAAGCGGTGCAGCGATGACGTGACTAGCGCCCACGTATAGCCAATCACCGGCCGATCCCGCATGGATTGTCGCACGCTTGTCCATAGTCTGTAGCTGGCCGACGGGCTGTTCGCGTTTTTATTTACTTATATGTATATTAAAGGAGACTTCCACTACTTAACTGGCATCCACAATACAGTTTCTCGCTTCGAGGACGAGACAAAGCTTAAGAAAAGAAAGAAAGAAAGAAGTCTGTCAAACGACACACGCAGAACTAGCAACGGTCCATACTATCGCAGCAAGATGCACACAACACGGACATTTCCGAACACGTCTCAAGTCGAATTCACGGAATGTTTGTGAAGTTCGCAATAAGCACTTACAGCGTTATCGCAGGCTTGCGGTCCATCAGATATTACTCGAGACATGAGCGCAGAAACCCACGATATATCTCCGAGACATGCGCAAGACACTTCCAGAAAAGCTGGCTGACACATTCTTTGAGCATTGACTCGATATCTGCCGCAAGGAAAGTGGTCTTAATTCTGCGCAAAGCTTGCAACCATAAGAATGTGCCAGCCATCAGAACGTGTCATAAGCAAACCTCCGAACAATTTCGCCTGGTTCATTCAGAGCGCTCGGGGGGCGCTCTCGCCCTTCAAACTGGGAGCGCCACCAAAGGCCGGCAGAATGTCGACCACGTGGTTACTTCGATTGCCTTGGGAGCAGTTGAACGTTCGGCTGGGGAAGACTTTCTCTGGCTGCAGTGAAGAGAGGTGTCCGCATTGCTGCTAAAACCAGTTGGAGCGTGGAACCAGTCGACAGAGGGATGAATATTTAATGATAGGAACAACGGAGAGCTCGGCTGTGGCAGAATGTACCATTAGACTTAGCACCGAGTTTCGTTTACCGTGTACTGCCAATGAGCTCAGCAGTCATTCGTACAAGGCCGCGAGTACAAGCAGCAACCCAGCGTACTTTGCGTGTTGGTCAATATCAGTTCTAGTGGCGGTAAGGTAAGCATACTGAAGGACAAATTAATAGAAAGAGCGCGAAGGAGGCAACCAATCTAATTCACAGAAATCGCGCGCATAGTACAAACAGCTTGGATTTGCAGATCCACAGAGAGCAAGGTATCATCAGTATATACTCAACAAACTATCCCAGAGTCGTATCTAGAAACTTAAACTCGATCTTAGATTACGAGATAGGAGGTAGCACTAATAAATGTGTCACCGCTCACATTGACAAAAAAAAAAGTGTTTCGATTAGCTCCCGTGCGACCGTATCACGGATTCTTCCGAAAATGCGATTGTGCATAATGACGAAAAAAAAAACCCACTGATCTGGACTAAACGAAGAAATTAGGTTACGGAATCAAACGCCGCGGTTATATCAGTTTTGGTCGCCGTGAGATAGTTGCCGCGAGAACACCAAGCCTATCAGGAATCACTCTCAGTACAATCGAAATTACGGATTTGGGCTGTGATTGGGCTTACGTCAGAGCCGCAGCTTTGACGCAACGCTGCACGCATTTCGCGTGACCACGGAGTGCAGATACAGCCGAACAAATAAAGACTGGAGAAAGAGTATAAAAGAAAGAGGGGCGAGGGAGGGAGGATTATGAGCGGCCGATATCCAATTAAGGAGATGCACCGATCGGAGACTGCTCCCTCTCCGCACCCTGTTTATTGGCGCCCTTTCTCCCTAGGCCCGCCTCGCTTGGCCTTACTCCGTTCGCCATTTCATATCCAGCAGTGGCGAAAACGTGCGAACGAACTCGCTGTCTTACGACTGTCGTAAACGGGACTCTCAGGGAGCGCGAGCGAACGAGTTGCGCCACGGGCTCCTACGAGGAGGCCGGCAGATATTAATTACACGATGGCCGTACGGGGTTATTGGCAGGGAACTCGTAGGTGCGTCATTTCGTTTTACTGTCTCCCCCGTCTAGCTACGCAGAGAGCAAGGAAAACAACACAATCCACGGGATGATCAAAGGCGTCGCCTGCGCGTTCGCAGAGTATTGGGAAGAACGCTGTCGTTCCCGAGACGTCCTATCCAACGTGGCAAGGCTTGCGCCTGTGTCCAGTCAAAAAGGGTGAGTTCCAAGAAGACACGAAAGGAATAATCCGTTTGATTTGTCTCCTAGGACAGTGCCCGTATCACGTGCTACGTCCTGCTAAGCCAACGGGATGATACTGCGGTGGCGGGATGGTCATCGACGAAGTCATATCTATATTATCAAGAACAGGAAGCCGTGTGATAAACACACACACACACACACACACACATATATATATATATATATATATATATATATATATATATATATATATATATATATATATATATATATATATATATATATAGGGTATCCCACATAACTTGAGCCCAGAATTTAAAAATGAAAGGCGCGTCGGAAGCAAATTGAACCAAAGGCATACTATTCGAAATAGCCTATACTAACTCAGACATCTTTTTTTTTCTTTTCCCCATAACTCCCTAATTAATTAAGTTTAATAACCCAACTTTTTAATTCTTGGCTGAGGACCCAAGTATGATATGCACATTTGTAGAGCACCTTCAGAATCCACCTATCGAGTTGTTTCCTTTACGATACGTCTCACGTAATCGTTTTTTCCGGGTTGCAAAGAAATCCCGCGAAATATAAATAAAGCCACGTGACGGAGCGTTTGCGCAGTGATATCGTGCTGCTCTCAAGCGTGCGTTCGGTGAACAAGGTCGGCTCCCATCAGATAACGGCAAAAATGCATGCTGCTGGCTTAGCGCTGCCGATGAGATAAAGAACGCCCCGCCGCTTCCTCGTCGCCAGTCACGACGCAGCCGACCTTGTTCACCGAACGCACGCTTGAGAGCAGCACAATACCACTGCGCAAGCGCTCCGTCTCGTGGCTTTCTTTCCTATTTCGCGGGCTCTCTTTGCAACCCCGAAAAAAGGAGTACGTCAGACGTATCGTA
This sequence comes from Dermacentor andersoni, assembly GCF_023375885.2. Taxonomy (NCBI): domain Eukaryota; kingdom Metazoa; phylum Arthropoda; class Arachnida; order Ixodida; family Ixodidae; genus Dermacentor; species Dermacentor andersoni. The sequence continues at coordinate 211,613,153 of NC_092815.1, read as the reverse complement.
AAGGAAACAACTCGATCGGTGGTTTCTGAAGCTGCTCTACAAATCTGCGTACCATACTTTGGTTCTCAGCCAAGAATTAAGAAGTTGGATAATTAAACTTAATCAATTTATTACAAATACCTACAGCGCCCGAGTTGGGCATTATCGTAGGGGGGTTAATTACAAACATAAAAGTCAACTTCGCGAACAACGGCATCATATCATCTGTGGTACGTATTAGAAATACAATAATCGTAATTATTAAAGAAAGACAACCCATCCAATACTAACAACATCCGATTATAAAATTTGTTACACAATGCATAAAATGGCACACTGGAAATATTGTCTAAAACAGATTCACATAAAGTTCTCTATGGCAGATGAAAAATTGGGTGCAGACACTACCTCACCCGGGAGCAAATTCCACTCTGCAATTGTTCGCGGAAAGAATGAAAACTTAAATACATTAATACGACTTTGGTAGGCCCTTATTTTCTTGGAATTGTCGCGTCTTTTAGACTGATAATGAGGTGGTTTTAAATATATGTTCTTATCGATTCCTGTGTTACCGCTGTTAATATTGTGCAAAAGCTTTAACCTGATTATATTTCTGCGTGTGGACAGCAACTTCCATCCTAGATTTTCCCTGATTTGCGAACCTCTAATTTTGTAGTCGTAGATGCCCGTGACGAATCTTGCAGCCCTTTTCTGAACACGCTCTAACTTATCTTCGAGAACTTCTGTGAAGGGGTCCCATGCTGCGCAAGCGTATTCTAACACCGGCCTAATATTTGTAAGATGCAAAGCTTCCTTCAGTGGTTTTGGCGCATACTTGAAGTTTCTGTGAAAAAGGTGCAAAAGGCGGCACGCTTTGGCGCTTGTTGCGTCAATGTGGGATGTCCAGTCTAATGCCGTAGTTAACGTGACGCCCAGGTATTTGACTTCTTCAACGCATTGTACTAAAACATTATTTATTAAGTATGAACTGGGCACCTTTTTCTTTTTGTTCGTAAATTTAACATGATAACACTTTGCTACGTTCAAATCCATTTTCCATTTAGCACACCAGGAACAAATTTTTTCGAGATCAGACTGCAACACATTCGTATGTTCGGCACAAGACACAGGATGGTACACAACGCAATCATCCGCATACAGTCTGATATTTGAAACACAGCCTTCACTTAAGTCATTGATAAATATGAGGAACAGCAACGGCCCAAGGACCGACCCTTGAGGCACACCTGACAAAACATTAACCGTTCTCGACGTCGCACCGTACAGAACCACTTTTTGCTGCCGTTTATACAAATAATCGTTAATCCAACCGTAAAGTGAATCGGGGAGGCCAAGAAATGATAGTTTGTGCAAAAGTAAGTTATGCGGGACTACATCAAACGCCTTTCGAAAATCAATAAATATAGCATCAATCTCTGTACTATTGTTAAAGCCGAGTGCAACGTCATGTATGAATTCAGTAAGTTGAGTGGTACAGGATAATCCCATGCGAAATCCATGCTGGGTCGGGATGAAAAAATTATGGTCCTGAAGATGCTTAATAAGACCAGAGTAAATAACATGTTCTAGTGTTTTGCAACAGACTGATGTCAAAGACACCGGTCTGTAATTGCTTGCCAAATCACGACGACCACTTTTAAATATAAGAGTTACATTGGCCATTTTCCAGTCATTAGGTAATTGTTGAGAATTTATTGACTTGGTAAATGATTCAACCAAGATAGGAGCAATACTGTGGGAACAGCGTTTCAAGACGCGGTTTGATATACCATCCGGACCATGAGCAGAATGAGGATTAATGTGGCACAACAGAGCCCTAATTCCAGCCTCACTTAAAACGATGTCATGCATTTGAGGTAATTGTTCGCGTAATTCAGGTATCGGAGTATGACGACATGCTGTGAAGACGGAGTGAAAATATTCGTTAAAGCAATCAGCCTTCTTTGTGTCATCAGTTAACATATCACTTTCATGCCGGAGAGCCGGAACGCCTACACTGTCTTTTCTGTTGCTTTTGACATATCGCCATAGCTCCTTAGGATTAGATGTTATTTTATCAGCTAGCGACGACAAGTATGTTATTTTTGCTGCCTTTAATTCTTGTTTCAAGTTTTTAGTTAGAGTTCTAAGCTTGTCATATAAGTTCTGACTTGGTGCTATCTTAAATGCCTTGTATACTCCGGCCTTCTTTCTTATTTAGGGAGTCATGGGGAAGAAAATGTCTCAGTTACTATAGGCTATTGTGAATAGCATGTGTACAGTTCAATTCGCTCCCGACGCGCCTTTCATTTTTAAATTCTTGGCTCAAGTTATGTGGGACACCCTGTATACATAGCTATTTGCTATTAATGGTACTGTAGTGACACGCAAGGTGGTGCACCAAGAGCTCCAGCCAACGGCTTGGACAAATTGATGCAATATGAAACATGCTCGTGCACTTCAGGTGCACCTTAAATAACCCCAGGTGGTCAAAATTAATCCGGAGTCTCCCCTCTACCACATGCCTCATAACCATATCGTGGTTCTGGCACGTAAAACCTACAGAATTTTCGCGGGATCGAATCCCGGCCACGGCGGCCGCATTCCGGTGGGGGCGAAATGCGAAAACACCCGTGGTACTTAGACTTAGGTGCACGTTAAAGAACCCCAGGTGGTCGAAATTTCCGGAGTCCTCCACTACGGCGTGCCTCATAATCAGAAAGTGGTTTTGGCACGTAAAACCCCATAATTTTTTTTAACCTACAGAATTTAATTTAACTTTGAATGGTCGCTCTTGATCGGTCTCGCGTGCACGGTCGTCTTTTTCAAGTAGTTCGGTTACAGCATCATACGACGGCCTTTCTGACACTAACTAAACGGCAAAGGTCAATCGGTTAGACCCTTGCACTCGGACGACAGACACTAGCCGCATTTAAATGAATGCGACACTAACGGGTGGCATTCTTTAGCGCGTCACGGCAAGTACCATGCGACCGCGTTCACGTGGCACATCCCCCTTCGTTCGAAAGGAGCTGAAATCTGTTCCCGTCCCGCCGGCGGGGTGGAGGAGAGCACGCGGTGGCAGCCGTACCTCTCTCCCTCAATGCGGCACTCCAGCGCTGACGTGCTTGAAATGACGTGACCCGTCTACTCTTTCCTGTGGCGTCAGTGGGATTCGCGTTTATAGCGGATTACAGAGATGGAGGCGGCCAGGGAAGCTTTGGAGCAGGTTTGGAGCATGAATTGTTCGTTTTGGTGCAGTAAACGCGCGTTCTGGAGCAGCATGATAAAAGGACAATATGAATGAAATACAGGCAAACGAAGGAAAGGTGTTCCTCGTTTGACTTTGAAGAACACTACTAGCTTACGGCAGATCAGTTCTGCGGAAGCCTACAAGGCGAGCGAAATTCACGAGAGGGAAAAATTGTCATCTACATGACTGCAGCATGAAGCTACAATAAAACCCATACAGGCATATCAAAAACCACCACAAAATTACATACCCAATGTGCCAACTAAATGTCGCCAAGAAAAAATTAGCGAAGGCTTTCCGTTCATAGGCTAGCGTTATGTTAGCCGAGTGTTTTTGTTTTTCATTGTCAACAAGCGACTGATATTTCCTTTTAGTGAACTAACATTTATCACCTTCCTTACTCAATAAGGTGCCACTGCAAAGGTTTTGGAGTACGTCAAGAAATGACCGATCATAGCATATATAGCGACCTAGGACTTGTGTGGTCCTTTTCTTTTTCGACAAGAAAGAAAAAGGCAAGAAAATGGCTACAATATATACATATATATAACGTAACGGTCTCGTAATGGCTTGGAAAGCGAACCGTTACGAGATAGCGCTACTTCGCGTGCGACAGGGACCGAAGGTTCGCCCACAAAACTGCTGACGCAACGAGAGAAATACCCGCGGCCGCTGCTTCCCAGTGCCACTGTTTCAGGATGTTTGCGTAAAGATTGATGCATTCTTTGGTGCGCAGAAGCATCGTCACGGTTACAGAGTTTTTTCGTTCGGTCTTCGTTAACGAATCCTAGGTTGCTTTGAATAGTGTTAGCGGTCATTTGTCAACGTCATCCACAACTTTTTTCATTTACATCAAATCGATTAGGTATACTCATAAATTCAGCTAATTAAACGTATTCGTCCACAATAAAGAAAGTATATTCGCAGTGGCCACTACAAACAACACCCATCAAGGTACAGTGAAAGTCGTTCGCGTGCTCTCTGGTAATTTTTAATTCTCGGCGACATTCAGTGAAGATACCAGAATACCGCAGAATAAATGTAAAGTGACGTACTGGTCATTGCACGTTTGCCAGTCTTTCACATCGCTTGCCGAGAAAAAGCTCAAAGATATTTTTGAAAACAACAAAGTGATAAAAAGATGTTTCCGGTCTGCGTCGTCGACCAACATTTTGAACAAGCTCGATTATTCGGCCTTACCCGCGGTTCCGCTACAGGCGCCATAAACACAGCGCAAAACGGCAACCGATATTTCGTGCGCCGAACGACGGTTTACTAAAATTTTTGCACTCGACCTGCGCGATTCGCGCCGTGAACATCGTTGCCGCGAACGCAATTTCGGAGGCTTGTGGTTTCGCCTAACGTTTAATTACGACATGAATTTGGCCGCTAAGGTTGACTAGATGTGAAACATTAAATCCTTGGCTTGCGTTCTGCGGCGGCGAGAGCCTGATTTTGTCTGGTGTAGCCGCGCAGAAAATAGCGTAGCCTCAATGCAAACTTGACTGACGATTGCGGCTGCCATCATCGGATATTTGTGACCAAGATGTGTCATGAAAGCGAGCAGGTCGCTTGTCGGCGTACCGCACTACCATCCCGGTAAGTGGACGTGCTGCACGGGCGAACTAGATTTAGAACGCCACACGCACGGCGTTCGCACATTAATGTTCGCACATTGAGATGCACAGATTAACTGTTGAGCTACACGCTGAGAAGACTGCGCTACCGTATTCATTCAGCGCGGCTTTCCTTTCCCGACCGCCCCGTGAAATGAGCGCCAGTTCAAATCATCTTCGGCTGGTCCGCGTATACGCAAACGCGTATATGTTTTTGTCGTAAAACATTCCTAATGCATTGTTCAGCACAAAACGCTTTTTTATTTTCTTGTGGCCCAGTTAAGAGTTATGCCACCAAACTCACCCACACTCCAAAAATACCGGCGCTGAAACGGATTGTTTAGCCCTGCAATTAGCCAACGCATGTCTATGGGCTGTGTGGTTGCCACTGAACAAGCACATCCTGCTAACTTTGGCAACTTCATTCGAAATTGGTGCTTTGGCGCAGGTTGGCGCAATTGGCTTAGCACTTCCACCGCTCGGATTAGCACCGTTCATGTGAGCGCGTCGTGCTAGAAATCAGATTACCCTTGTCGCACTCGTGTAAACACCGCCTACTGCCTCCCATCCATTTCGTCCTCTCCACATATATTTTTCTACCACCAGTACCCATCAATCTGACACCTTATTTTCACCAAGAAATCGCACAGACTGTTTCACCGCTAAAATAAAAATGGAAAGAAAAAAAAAACACGAGGCGTCGAACTCTGAGTGATTGCGAAACATTTTGTCGGGTATGCTTACAAATACGAACGGCATGATGTCAAGTATTTTACGCAAACTGACGAAATTTCTCATTACTTTTGAAAGTCCGCTTCACCTTGAGCGCCCTAGCTATGCAGAGAAAACTACCACATACGAAGCAAAGCAGGTCCTCTTACTGATTGAATAATGGGTTTTAATGGCGCAAGGGCCAGTTCTCACCAAAGAGTGCCAAAACCATATCGCCTATGCTAGCGATTTGACGTCTAGGCACGTCATATATATGCAAATACAGAACGAATGAGTTAAAAAGAACTTAAATGAAAATGGTAAGAGGAATACTCTTCGGATGGAAATTTCAATACAGCAGCAGTAAAGAAACACAACGCAGAAAGAAATAAAAAAGCACACAATCCCCAACTTCAATGCTCCAGAGCCCGGCTTTCTTTATAGACGTCCATGCGTGCCAAATAATGGGAAATATAATGCAAAACACCACAGTTCGTGTTGCTAGCGCCAAAAGGACCACGGACTATTTGGGCTGTCGCTGGCGCTCAATATACTGGCGCGTGTCGAAGTAGGTGTGGTCATCTGTTGAACATAATCAATGTTCCGTCAATTCGCTAAATATTAAGCGATATTGAACACAAGTTTTTACGGAGCACCTCCTAAAATTTCAAGTTTACAGAGCGCGTATACGATCTATCAATGGAGAGGTTGCATGACATGGCCATCATAGTTCTGGTCAAATTTGCCTCGTTTAGATTTAGTGTCGTCGCGAGTTGCACTTTTTGTACTATTTCTCCGACGGCTACACATACACAGACTTTGAAGGCACAGCCGCTAACAGAAGCTAGATAAAACTGAAAAAAGCGATTTCGTTGAGAACGAAACACAGCTCGAACGAACACGAATGATGTGCAAGCAAGGCTATCGAAAACTCACCAAAATCGCAGGCCTTCTTCCCGCTTTGCTTGTGTTCGTCTGACGGCGCCAAATGATGGCGCACGGTGTTCTAGAATGGAACGGGTTCCGACTAGACATTCGATCACACGAAGCTAGCAGTCCAACGCACACACAACAAAGGTCCCACAGCGCAGTTCTACACTTTTCTTGTCTTGACCTACCAACGTTCATCAGTCCCGGAAATAAACCACACGACATAAAGTCCAGACAGCGTCGAACCCAGCTCAACAACGCAAGTATTGCACTCCCTTTTCCTTCTACCGCGACCCCGACGTTGGCGAGGCACAAAGCGGCCGGTGTTTGAGACGAGCCAGCTCGACGCTTTCGCGCTGGCACGTACAGCAAACGTCGACAGGCGCTACCGACGAGGCGCAAGCGTCGGCAGGAAACCGGTAATTTGGTTCCCGCGAGACAACCGCCGCTCTCGCTACACGGAAAGGCGTTCACAAGCCACGTCAATCCATAGCGCTCCACACCGGCGGCTCGCAACACATCAGGCGAGAAGCACATAACCTTTCATCAACACAGCCGCTCGCTGCCGGCGCAGCATCCAGTCAAGCAGACGAAAAAGCAGACGAAGGCCGCGAGATGCGGACGCCGCAGCAGACGGCGCGCGTGCCGCACGAGAACGCGCGAGAACCGGAGGGGGAAGAGGATATAACAGACGCCGCCTGCTCGAGCAGCCATGCAGACGACGACGAGCGGGAGAAAGCGTGCGCGCACTGGCGCCGAATATGCGGAGATGAACGCCGCGCGCTGGCGCAGGGCAAACACAATAAGCTCCCCTTTTTGAAGCCGCGCGCCAGAGAAAAGCTGACAGGCCTTTCAACGCCGTGAACGCATTCTTTTCTGCTCGCATGTATATGGGAGCGCATCGAACGCGATCGACGGACGGCTCGCCGAGGCTACGCGCGTGCATCGCGCGTATAGCCTCCTGCTGCTGCGGTGAAGAATTAGACAACGTGTAGAAAAGGCTCGCCTTCGGCCTCTCCAGAGGGGTTCCCGGCGTGAGATATTCAGGGGGCCGCGGCAGGTGGCTTCGAAGACGCATCACGCTTTTGTGACGAGCGCTGTTCAAGGGTTAGCGCGGGCGAGGTGTTGATGTTTGCGGGCACCGCCACCATTGGACACGACAGCAAGCGCCTCTCGCCAATGGCTTCCGGCATAGCCACCTACTTAGAGGGAACGACTCTAAATTGTGCAATGCAAGCCTGAGAGGCAAAAAGTCAATTACCGGGGGAAATACAGCCTTTTCCGTTTTGCGGTATATACTCGGAAGTTCAGTGATGTACAATCAATAACATCGTAGCAGAGGTATTCGTGCGACACATACATTGAGGCAGACTTAGATAACAAGCAGAGACAGTTCAGGCTGCTACCGATGCAAACAACGGAGTGCCGAACGCCATGTACCTGCGGTGACAAAAAGTTCCAATCGGACGCAACAGTCGGTGGCACACGCGACGCGACTGACGTTCTTTCTCTTCTTACTTTCGTTTGCTTCGCAACAGTAGCCCAACGTACGACGAACGTGTATAGCCAAGCTGTGCCAAGCCACTCTGCTAGGCCGTGGTGCAGTGAGTTTATGAAAGCCCAACAGCGCTGGTCGTCTGCCCCTCGACACATCGAATGACGCAGTTGATGGGACAGCTAGTACGGACATGAGGAGATGCGCTGCTCGATGACAGCACATGTGACGCAATCGAGACAGATGCATTGCCCATTGCATCTGTACATTCGTGCCACTGGTACCGTCGTCTACACTATTCACCGCACCAAATGTAGACCAAGTAGCCATGCTTAAAGCTCTCGTCAGCGACTGCTTTCTTTTTTCGTTTAAACATGCGCGTGTCCCCCCAAGCAACACCCATCCCCTACCACGTGCCTGCAAAATAAATTTTTGGTATCAGCCGTTCATAAAGTACGCTAATAATCTGCATTTGGCTGGCCCTCCATTTTTCTGGGCGGAAAGATTGCGACCAAGGTGCTATTTATTTTTGTGTAATACTGCCAAGCATGGAAATCTCTTAGCCAGTTAAGGCCGAAGGTACCGCGTCCATTACGGGAGGTCCATGGTCATACGTCCTGATGCACCCAGAACCGGGATGCAATGGCGATTAACAAGCTTTAGAGGCCCTTGTAGCCTTTATAATCGAAGTTAAGAAACCATAACAGCAAAGGGAGTACTTCTTGAATTCTTTATAGTCAGCCATAAAATGATGGCAGTGAGCCGCATTGTTCTTTTTTTAGAGAGAGAGAGAGAGAGAGACACTAAACAGAAACGAAATCGCATTAGACTGGTGAAATCTTTTATCGAGACTGTCTAAGTTTATTCGCCAGGTGAAAGGTCGCTTACTATGGGAGTAAAGGAAAGCCAAATTTTTGCGTCAGCGAACATCGTATCGAAACATCAGTTCCGGTGCGTCAGTACGACGTGGCTGATTTCAAAACCTCCTATTAGTACATTTGAAACGTACTCGTGGAGAGGCAGCGCCGTAAGAAGGACTGGTTGCGTCTGCAGTTCTTTCGAAACGCAAAACGTAACTATTGTCATCGAGAAACAAATAACCAGCACCACGCACTCTCTCTCAAAATTTACATTATGGGGAGGAAACGCGGGAAACTGAAAGTGGTGTCGCCGCCGGTCTTTTGTTCTCGCGCCCCTTTTCCGGCTTGCCAAGTTTCCTTCTAATGGTAAGATAAGCCATATCTCGCTATTGCAGAATTGTAATTTACCGAGTAGCCAATTAAGCAGTAGCCCTTTAAGAAGCAGACGACATATTGAACGTCGTTGTTGAACTGCACGTTAGGGAGACAGAAGCGCCTCGCTAACGCTGGTCTGACCACGAGCCGGCCAAGTATGCGCCGACGGAAGCTACGGCGCAGGTGCGACTAGACGTGGCGTGTCATAACTTCGCGCACCGCCGGGCAGTTGAAACAAAACCTTCCGCATCACGAGCGAGGAAGGCAGGCGCGGAAACAGTTGCGCGTGCGCGCAGACGGCGCCGGGAGCGGTTGCTCCTTCAGAGTGCTCGCCTCGCCATTAAATTACGCCGCTGAGAAGCAGAATAAATACCGCCTCCAGCCGTCGCCAAGAATTACTGTTAGGCTAGTGGGTCCCGCTTGACTGTTGAGGAAAATGAGCGCTAAAGAAAATACGCACACACACACGGCAAGGGGGGGGGGGGGGGGTTCTGGTGTTCCGTCTCCTCCAGCTTCGTGTTAGTCAAGTTTCAGAAGCGCTATAATTTCCCTGCATATAAAGTGGAATGCGAGCTAGTTCGTACGAATCCATCAGTGAAAAAAAGAAGCGCGCTACAGATATGGACTAAGGAAGAACACAGGACAAGTTGCAGTTGGCATTCCCCCCTTGTCCTGTGCTCCTCCATGGTCGTTGTTTATTGCACGCAGTTTTTTTTTTTTTTTTTAGCGATGGTTCTCTCAACAGTTGCAAACACAGTATTTCACACTTAGAATATCAGATACAAGTCTGAATGGCTAGTGTATATGCGGGTACTGCCATTACGGCTGTTCATACACGCTTATTTTTTCCCGGAGTGAACGAAAAGAGTTTCCAAAGGAAAATTTCAATTTAGAGCGATTTACGGTTGGTCTTCAGTATAGGCGGACTGAACGAGATCGTTGGGTAAACGGTCTCGGTTAGCGAATAGCGCAAGAGGCAAATTATTGCACGTAGACACCACGTGATCTTGGTCTTGTTTTCGTCCCAGTCACTTACTAAGACGGCCTTCATTGAGCCTTTAACGTGCGCCTTAGAAGCACAACTGCACCACGCCCACGTCGTGTTTGCGTTCGTCAAATTTCGTTCGTCTGTTCGACGTTACGCTACGCCACATGCCGCCAAGCCGCACTCCGGCTCCGCGTGAGGCACGCTCGCCGCTGCGGCCTCCGGTTTGCCGTGGTTCCCCGCGCGTGTCTGCACGAGTGTGTCGGCGGCGGAACGCCACTCGCGCTCGAATGAAACGAGAGAAAAGATAGAAGCGCGCCGCGAGCCGTGTCGAATGAAGAGTCGTGAGACCACCAGCACAACGCCGCTACGGTCCGGAAGAAAAGAGAGAGAGGGATACGCTCGGTCGTGCAACTGCGCGCTGTGGCTATCCGTGTGCATCGCCGCGGTCTGGGCGTCTGCGGGCGAATGTAAACGAGTGTTCGTGCCTGCACGCCTACACCGTCCGGGCGCAGACAAACACGGGAGAGGGAAAGGAACGACCATCGTGCCTTCCCTGCGCCGTCTGTCTGCCGCCACGCCAGCGCCGAAACACCGTCGCGACACGACTGGCGAGGAACGCGCCCCGAGCGCGTCGTCGTAAGCCGCGTGAAAGAAGGCTCGCGAGGTCCAGTCGGACCACTGCGGTTGACATGCGCGCGCGAGATGTGCCGACGTTGCCGAAGCAGATGCTTCTTTGGTAGAAAGTGAACTCTGTTTGTCGAGCCATGCATCGCTCGAACGGGAGTGTCGAGAAGCCGTGTCGGCGTTGACCCCTTCGTTACTGTCGCCGGCTCGTGCCAGTTTGACACGAGCTCTGACAGTTTGACATGAATTCATAGCTCCACGGACATCGGTATTTTCGTCGCGTAGTCGCGGATATTGTAAAGGCTACGCGCGACGCTGTGTCCTCGAGCCACACCGATCACCCCGGTAGACAATGCGGTCTCCTATAGTAAAATTACTAAAGGAAACTATGGCGCAGAGATCGATCAGCTACTATAGGAATGACAGGTATCGTACGAATTTGTATCATATTTGTGAATATGGCCTTCAGACGTCCTTCTCACGTTATTTATTACGTTTTGAATTTTCAAGGCGAAAGCCTTTCTAGGCTCGTGGTGAAGTTTGTGTCACCAGACCTGACCGCCGGAGTGTCCGCTGAAGCGTCATCACGCCATATGAAGACAGATTAAATACAGATGAAAAAATGAAAAATGATTTATAATGACAGTTAGTGAATGAAAAGGTTATAATAGAGACTGGTAGAAGTTAGTGATGACTAGGAATGACTAATAATGACTACTAATGACTTGTAATGACTACTAATGACTATGATATGACCAACATGTCCAACGACGGCTTTCGCCGTTCGCCTCGTCAGAGAGATCTTAAGAGAGACTGTAATTTTTTTAAAGTGAATATCCAAACAACCATATACGTGATTCTACGCACTTAAATAACCACTGCGAGTGGTCGCATTGACGAAGCAATACTCCGTCGGAAAAGGTCGATCTTCAAAGCGCCGAAGTCGTTTGAAGTCAAAAGGACGAGCGTTAGGCGAATCCACGTACAACCCACCGTTCCCGTACTCGCAGCTGTCGCGGACTCTAGAGCCAGATTCCCTCCTTGTGTAACTTTTGCAAGAAACTATATGTGCGACAGACCGAGGTGGGGTGTTTGCGCCAGCAGTGGGGTAGAGGCCGTTTGCATGTCTACGAGAAAATGGCCGAGCGCGCCCACGCTACCCTCTCGCCGAGACCGCCGCATGCGCGAGTGCGATGCGCATGCGCGGGGTGCATTCTTCGGCTGCCTGTCAATTGGGGTCGACATCGAGGGTCGCGCACCTGCCGAGCTGGCGTGCGCGTACGCTCCGGTCGTGCGTGCACGCACTGCGCGGACACCGTCATGCGTGACCCTGGGCGGCCAACCCGCTTCCCGAACGCTTCTTCTGCAGTGAAGCCTGCATTACTGCAATGCAACTCGGTAGCATCGCAGAACGGGGTGCGCGAATAAAAAAATAAAAGCGACCATAGATTACGGGGTTTTACGGCCCAAAAGTGGACAGGGGGTTGTGATTACGGACGCCGTGTGGATTTGACTTTCGACCAACGGGGGTTCCTTAACGTACACTTGGGTCTAAGTACATCTTTGCATTTCTGCCCCATCGCAGTTCAGCTGGGATTCGAACGCAGGACCACGCGCTCAGCAGTCACTGAGTCACCGGGGACGGTGGAGCGTGCGAGAGGCGATGAAGAGGAGGCAAGACGTGCAGAAGCCGCCGTGCTTAACTCGAACACGTGTCTAGCACCGATTTGTTTCCCTTGCGAAAGGATGCTAGAGATTTATGGTTGGTGTGCCTCGGTCGTGCGAGCACGATGCATCCGCCTTCAAAAGCATTCGATGTTTGCTTCTTGGAGCCCCCGTCTGTCAATGTTGAGCCACCAGAGATGTGTCTGCGTTGCTCGCGTTGAGTCTGACGGCAATTGCACGCACTACACAAAGCGCACACGCATCTCGATGCACGTACGGTGAGGCGACTAGGCCACGAGAACAGTCTGGAGCTGCAAGCACCAAAACGCAATGCAGTGACAGTGAAAAGACCCATTCTCCATGAGCCCCGCCAGATTCCGTGTTTGGCGAACGATAGAGTATTACACATAACATAAACAAAAGGCACACGCTCAATAACGCACGGCAAGTTCACAGCCTAACTAGCAATGGCCATGGGTCCACAAGTGCTTGCACTGTCTAGGAGCTTCAAATATGAATAAATAAATAAATAAATAAATAAATAAATAAATAAATAAATACTTCGGGCTCAGCGTTCATCACGTCCTCCAAATTTCGAAAACCTCGGTCTGTACATAGTGTGAACTTCTTTCCTTCTTCTCACCTTAAGCCCCTCTCCCTTTCGCCAGTGCAGTATGCCAACCGGACTCAGCCTGTTTATTCTCCGTGCTTTTTGCCCATCACTTTTTTCTCTACTTAGGTTGTGATTATCTGATCCTCTATCTTTTTCTTGCATGCTCCAAGGAGTCAGCTAACACAGGCAAACACAACGGCTCAAATTCGTGCGCCAAGAGGAACGTGCCATTAGGAAACAACGTCGGAAGCAAGGACATTGCATTTTCAATTTCTTGCCTTCCTTACCAAGCAAAAATGGGAGAGAGAGAGAGAGAGAGAATTCACGGTGACTTTCAGTTTACATAGTACAAACGGGGTGGTCAACGTTACCGCCAGTATTTATTTATTCACTTATTTACTTATTTCACTTTGTTAAGGAGAGAGAGAGTTCCTCTTATTCCGATGACAACCAACCGGAGAGCCCACAAGCACCCGCTAACAGTTTGCTCGTTACGTTGGTTAAAGAGACAAGTAAAGGAAAGTACTAACTCGAGCTAACTCGACAGCACATTCGTTTAGAACTCCATCATCGTTTTCTGAGTGCCAACATATCAATTTCTTTGCTTAGGAAATCGCCATCGCAGGTCCCGTTGCTGCTTCTCGATTTGAGCCGCCCGCGCCAAAGCGGAGGACTTGACGTTATCGGCAAGTGATCGCCCTCTGTACCGTCGCTATGTCTTTTGCAGGCTCTTTATTTAGCTCTACATGCAAAGCGTATTGCTTGGCGGGTGTAGGTGTCCAGCTTGCGTGGGTCACTCCGTGGGGCTCTGCTTGGGTTCAAGTTGCCAGTTAGGGTCACTCGAGCCTACGCTGCCGGAGGAGGCAGGCTGGCCCATTGCCCACACCCTGGCGCCTCGGCCGTTGTCGACAGAGAAAAGCGATGCCGTTCGCGGTGGCGGGTCGCGGCCGCTGCTTGAGTTAGGGGAGCTAACGCCACACATGAGAGGTACCACTGTCGACAACAGATGGCGCCACTCCGATTTTCTATTTTAGTCACTTTCTCGCTCACAAGAGCTCTGTTTTCATTACGAATGAAGACTTCGTTATTACAGAAGAATACTCTTTCATTCTAGCTCGACGTAATATTTGCCTTTAGTGTCCCTTTAAGCTTGCACGAGCATACTGCACAGCGTACTGGGAAAAATAAACAGACAAAGATTTGTAATATTGCTTTGATTTAATATATTATTCTTTTCGGTGTATTTGAGATGCTGGCATAGCCGACCTCCTCGATTTTCTCGAATTAATTTTCGAATTAGAAGAATTAGAAAAAGTAGGCATCAAGAAAAGGTGGTGTAATGCAGGGGAGATAAGTGAAAAGGGAAGGGTGCAAGGGTCCAGTCCACGCATACAAATTGTGCTAGACGGCCAGAGACCAGAGACAGTAGGAAGAAGAAATAGAATAGAAAAGAAAAAAAAAAAGAATGCAGTGATAGTTTGGAAGACCTACCTTTAGCATTTATCCTTTTCTTTTTGTTTCTCTGGCTCTCTCGTAATGCTTCCCGGACCCATTCACGTGACCGTTTAGGACGTAGAATAACGTCCGAGGGTGGGCCATTAGCCGGAGCCTTGTCATTAGAGAGATACGCGGCGCGCAGTGCACGTAGCGAAGGCAAGCAGACGACCGCGGCCTATTCTCGTTGCCGTAATATACGAGCAGACGAAGAGGAGGCCGAACGAGCCACCTATGCGAGAGGAACCTGCCGGCAGCGAGCAAGAAGAGAACGCCGTTTATCTGTTGGCCAAGTGCGCGCGTAGCTGCGTGTGCGGAGGCGAACATTTATGTGCAGGCGCGTGCGTGCGTGTACGCGTGCTCATGTGCGCGTGTGTGAGCGCGCACCTGTCTCGGTCATAGATTCCGACCAAGCGACTCGCAGGGAAATCAACGTCCGCCGAGAGGTTTCAAGGCAGTACCAAGTACACGCCTGCGTCACTACCGGTATGCGCCTTAATGCAGCGCGATATGAGGTTTTGCGCACGCGGATGGTGAAGCACTTCATGGTGCCAGCGTCACAGCGCGGGGGAGGGCGCAGTAACGATGCAAACAAAACAAATGGCGGAGAAGAACGGAGAACAGTTTAGGCGATTGCGCAGCGGGCCCCCCGGATTCACGTCTTCGCGAAAGGCTTACATCACGAATGACAACCGCACGCCGGATGCTCTCGTCGTTCCGTGCTTATACAAAAAAAAAAAAGCGAGCACCTGCTCGGGCTGACAGCGCCTTCGCCACCACCTGCGCGGCTATGCCGGCGGCGTACCACGCGGGCGTCCGATCGCGCGCCATAAATTTACCTCCGCGCACAAAGCGGAAGTCGACGAGCGTGCGGAGACGCCGAATAAAAGTCGGAGTCACGGCCGGCACGCAATGCTGCGACCTATTGCCTATTTATGACGCGAGCACGGCTTGCGTGATGCAGAAAAGACAGGTAATCTACGGCTGCCACGAATGCGAGCCCACTGTCATCAAAGTGTACAAAGCCAGCGGGGAGAAAAAGCCCGATGGGAATAGCAACGTAATGGTCTTGTATATATACGCGTATACCAAGGTCGGCCACGTTCCTACCCTGATTGGTCGCAATTTTTAGTAAATATGAGACGGCGATTCAGCCTGACAATAGCATCGTTATTAAAGAGACTCATTTGCGTATGTTGAAAAAGAATAGGAATCAAGAAAGAAACTTATAAGAAAGAGAAGGGACCTGGAAACCTCCGACAGAGTTAGGAGCAGTGATAGTACGAGTCCTGCTTTCGTAAAGTCGAAGTACAGTTGCTGTATGCCTCACTCTGCCATAAGACAGACGGCGGTTGAAAGTCTGCTTTCTCTAGCCCTCTGACATGGAAACAACAAACCTTGTTTCAAAGGATTGCGCCGCAGACACAGAGCAATGCCTGCCTTCAGAAAGAACGGATAAATGTATAAGTTGGAGAAACTAGGCGGCCAGACACCGACGAAACGCTCTGAACCTTCAGAAGGCACGTGTACATGAACCAGACAAAGTCGAAAGGAGTGGGCGTGTCGGGACAATATCCAGTCATTGGGGTCGCAAAAACGGAAGCGGATCGCGGCAAGGGAGAGTGACGCATCGCGTTGGGTCATCCGTACAGCGACGAGTTGCTTGAATCGCTCGACCCGCTCGACGAAATACATGTAAATGCGTTCGGGTCGGTCGAGGTCAGGCCGACTTCCGACGCGACCCGCTCGCTTCGAATTCACGTAAACGAAGCTAGAGAAACCGCAGAGGGGCCGTAATATGGAAGCCAAAAGTAAGGGCTCGTATTCGCAAGGGCCTCTGACCCTAAAACTGTTCGTAAGAGCAAATGCCCGAGCACATCCCGGGGCCGAACCCACAAAGCTTTCAGTTCGTAAGTGCCATTTGCCACTTACGAACAATTACGAACGCTTTCGCTAATGCAGCATTATGATTGCCCAACTTTTTTCTTATGAACAAATCTAGCGCGAGAGATTTTTGTGAATACGGATCCTGATGCAAGACATTAGCGAAGTCGGCTGGCGAATGATAAAGAGCAGTTATGTTAACTAAAAGCTTCGTGAATCCGCCCCCAGAACTGCCGAGACAAGCAAGTACAACGTGGGAGCCACGGCCGACCCGGTACACCCGCAGGCCTACAAAGAACGAACGCGTCGCGTTTCATCAATGGACAGACGTGGACGGAAGAGACGTACAGTAATTGAGGAGGCAGACCGTGAATGGCCGCGTCATTATCGTGGCCAAATGTATACAAGCGTGCGCGCACGATCGAGGCAGCAGGTGCAGCGCGGAAGGCGCCGGCGATCGCGTGTCTCCAGCGGCCACATTTCATTTGCCTGACAGCAAAATAGCCGGGCTCCGAAAGCGGTCACGACGGACGGACGCATGCAACCGACGAGCCCCCGGGAGACAGCCGGCTCGGAAACGCCGGAGGACGGGGCTGCCTGCGGTGCGTGAAAGAGAGAGAGAGAGAGAGAGAGAGAGAGAAGCCACGCACCGAATGGGGTTTCGACAGCACCCAGTCGCAGTGCATGGCGAAAGCGAAGACTTAACGCAAATTGTATGGCAAACAAATTAACAGCTATATAGTTAGACCGACGGAACGGTGTCGGGCGCTATTAGCACGTCGTGTCTTCAAGGGTGTAGCTACATGGCATGCGCACAATTTCGCCACTTGCATAGAAAGCTGCATTTGGCAAAATGATGCGCTGTTAAAGGGCTGTGCGGTTTTAAAGGTTACTATCTTTTGTTATTTATTACAGATACTGCGAACCACTGTTGCGGTCCAGCAGGAGAGGCCTTCAATCGTACAAGATAACAAAAAGAACAAGCGTTTACGGTACTTTAGCCCTACGTAGACTTGTCAGAAAGCTTATACAGCGCTGGAGTGGCTGGTTGTTTCTATAAAACCCAATTCCTTGAGGAAAACGAAGTTAGAGAAATAAAACGCCTGCTTGATTCACCTGTACACTTCTTGGTGTCTCGCGCCTGTCTCTACAGAGATGCCGTTCTTGTAGTTAGATTTAAATCGTACTACGTAGCAGCGCAGCGTGGCAGTGGCTAAACATGCTACTGCACGCTTAGCCGGCCCCAAACTGTGTGTGTGGCCAGCAATGTACCGCACTTCAGCCTTCAGCGTTCGCGCAGTTACCGAGTCTCTAAAGCGTCTCGCCAAATTAACCGACACAATGGCCCCACGGCAGGGCCGACGGCGAATTTCAACAGCTGCACACAGCACGCGAATATATGGCATGAGAAAGAGAGATAAACCAGATTAAAAAGAAACACAGAGAGAGAGAGAGAGAGAGAGAGAGAGAGAGAGAGAGAGAGAGAGAGAGGGGGGAGGCGGAGCGTGGGAAGCACGTATGTGCGGGACTTGAGGCAGCAGCAGCAAAGGCTGTAGCGCTGAGCTCTGCATCTCAATACTGAATCGATAAGCAGCAATGGCGTCATGGCGAACCGAACAAGCAAGTGCGCGGACGCAAGCACAAGCTCACTGCTAATACAACGCGCGCGCTAGAACTGAACGCGAGCGAACCTATCGCGGCGTTGCCAGATGAAATGGACGAGCACACACACACACACAGCCGTACAGCACGGGCCTCATCACTCTCCATCAGCGGCTCTTCTGCATTCGTAATGAACGAGGGGTCCACCTTTATTTCCTCCTCGAGTTGAAGGGCAACCGCGCGCTAAACAATGCGGAGGAAAAAAAGACGGCCGGGCCACGGGTCCACAGCTTCGGCTACCGCGAATCAATATTGCAGCGGCCGTGCGCGGCAAGCTGCCGCTGTAGGGCCAACGAGATGACAGCGCACATTTTTCACGCTGCTCGAAGGCCTTCGCCATTCCTCAGCATTCTCTCTTTTTTTTTTCTTCCCCTTTCATGCCTCGTGCAAGCGAGTCTCTGCATGCATGTCTTGTGGATTCCTTCAATGCTCGAGACTGGCTCCCTCGACAACATCCGGGCAGCCAAAGAAAGTGGCGTGCTTGAGGCGGAATCGCGCGTGTGCTCACGCGGCCTGTCGCTTGGCGCATCGGTGACGATGTGAACGGCTGTGAGAGCAGAACCGGACGAAAACAGAAATGTATGTCGCATTTCTAAAACGCATCCTATTTCCCTCGCAGCGATCTACATAGAGATCGGAAACCCGCTGCAGACTGGAAAGAGAGAAAAAGGAAGAAAGGATAAGACGGAGAAGCGACCAGACCGTAGACAATTCACACGCGCCACAGTTGCGAGTTGCGAGCCAATACGGACGACCACCTGAACACATCCGCGTGAACCAACTCGCAAGAAAGAGAACTGTAAGCTTCATGACAGCGCTTCACCCCCCCCCCCCCCCCCCCCCCATATTACTGAAGGTAACCTCCTTTGTATATGTACGCATGACTCGTAATAAAGAACTGAAACACGATCGCGCGCTGTCGCATCTCAGTCAGTCAGTGTTTTATTTTCACCAAACAAAAACATCTGTGAAAAAGGGGAGACGGCGAAAAAGCTGCGGATACTGCAGCTTGACTAAGCACGAGACATCGTTGACGCAGCCTTTAAGGTTCAAAGCACCGCAGTTTTTATTGTGAATAGGCGAAATATTGTTTCCAGGACCAGACGCGTCATTGACGCGAAACGTTACTTTTTTCACTGCGTCGGCTTTCACTAATCAACATGGGGGGAGGGGGGGAGGGGGGGCGGTCGACACGAGAGCGTGGCTACACACACGGTAGCACCCGCATGTTGAAGAAGAAGAAGAAAAAAGATTTTGTTAGAACATGGGTTAACCGAGTACAGGATGGTAATTTAACTGCGTAGCTACTTCGTCAGCTGGAGGAGCGCCGGGGATATTCATTACACCAATGTGGGACCGCGCCTCTGAAATGTTGGGCGCGGTGCGTTGCTCCACAACGAAGACCTCTAAACGCCCTGAGCCTCTATGATTCGCGCGAGCTCGATAGATGGCAGTACGGTGCTGCACGTTTCCGACGACGGGGCAAGAACGTGCCCCGGAAGGACATCACTGTCGACGTTGAAGTCTTACAATCTCATTTATTTTTTATTCTTAGAAATTAAGCGATCAGAAACTAACACATG
The DNA here is from genome assembly GCF_023375885.2 of Dermacentor andersoni. Classification (NCBI taxonomy): domain Eukaryota; kingdom Metazoa; phylum Arthropoda; class Arachnida; order Ixodida; family Ixodidae; genus Dermacentor; species Dermacentor andersoni. The sequence continues at coordinate 211,593,421 of NC_092815.1, read as the reverse complement.
CAAAATAGAAGAAATGCAAGAAAATATCCTCTCTGTCAAACACACAGAGTCTGTTAAATGTCCAAGCAAACGAGGCAGATTTGTTTTTCAACCTGAGCCCAATTAGCGGCCAGTACTGAACAACCTTGCGTTCGGTCCCATGCTGTAACACTGCAATGGAGGTCACGCTGAACAGAAGCGTACAATAAAATTCTTCGGCGTGACAAGTGGAGGAAAGTTTACATGAAACACATACGTGTGTTCCGGGTCACGTGTTCCAGGGCACGTGGGGTGGGGTGGTTCTTACCTGCGAAAAACAAAGGACAGAGAGGAAGGCAGGAATGAATGTCACCACACGAATGTCGCCGCATGACAGCCAGCAAACATTACGCGTACAGCGAACGAAAACTGCGGTTTCCGACGACAGTTCGCCATTCAAGGTGTACATATAGGGTGCGATCTTGTACGCGTTCCAAAATAGAACGGAGGCGGTTCGTTCCACCGAGCCAAATACGATTCGTCAATTTGAACCGTGCCGAACGCCATGACGTCAATTGTGACGTGATATCTGCTGTCAATCATTCCGTGTCGTTTGCTATCGGACGAACAGAACGGAACATACCGCCTATTTCGTGACGTAAAGAACGAACCGCCTCCGTTCTATTTTGGAACGCGTACAAGATCGCACCCATAGTCTCCGTCGAATGATTTAGAGGCGCTGTTTTCGCGAAAGAAGCCGAACATCTGCCCAGTTCGTGAATGCATCTGAATGAATGAAACGCTGTGTGTGTCGCACGTACTGACGTAACTCGCAGTGCCAGGCTACGTACTTACACTGGCCTTGCGGGAATGCAGCCCTTTGCCAGGTCC